>NW_026533199.1:4550000-4960000 GCF_028296485.1 Oppia nitens
AGTGGATGAGTCCAGTTCACGTCCCGTCTCTTTAACGCAAAGATAAATAATAATAATAATGATAATGATATTAAAAATGCAGAAATATAAGCACAAACAACAATAATAATGATAGTAATAATAATAGTAAATAATAACAACAACAATGATTTTGTGTGTTATTCTGGTTAACAATGTTTAGCCAAACGACTATAATTTTGGTTCACTTCGTGGTCTCAAATGATATACCTTTTGCTTTGTGTATGTTTTTTTATTTTGATAAACAAGTAAACTATAGCCCCACTAATATTACTGACATTATTATTGAAGTGAAAAGTTATAATACTGTAGTTTTTCACTTTTACTATTTGTTTCTCGTGAGAGTGAATCGATTGAAAGTTATAAAATTCTAACTATAAAAAAATTATGATTATATACAACACATTGTTTTATATGTTGTTTAAAAAAAAAGATAAAAAGAGAGAAAAGTAATGTGAAAATAAAGTTAAGAGAAACACATTTACATTTTGCACAGCATTTTACAAATGCCATCATTATGTATAATAGTGAGAGACTTGTTATATAGCTATTATTACTACTGTTTTAACCATTGATTGATTGTTTATACGACACTCTGTCTGGTGATGCCATGAAAAACTACTGGTGCTCTTATAGTATTCCATGAATTAAGGCATTACCTGTTTGACTGATATTTGTTATGCTTCTCTATTCTCTGATAAATGGTTCAACTGATTAATTATATGCTATGATTTTTATGACATAATTTTTACTTTTTACTAAAACATACGGCAATTGCTTTACTTTTTAATGCTGTATAACTTTATACACACATATAAACACCAATATTAAGTATGGTTTCTGAATGAAAGGCATTTTGGTGTTTATTTTCTGTCATTTATTTTGAAACAACAAAATTTCACACAAAAGTCAAGTATTTAATAACTTATATAAATCACGCCATTTATGATTATTAATAATAATATTTCATATCTAATAGTACAGTACATACAGCAAATAAAAAGTAATATAGTTTATAATATATGATAACAAAATTAATATATTTTTGGTGTCAAAAAAATCCTTAAATTACAACTTAGTACACATTTCATCGTAAATATTTAATACATATGAATAGGTTTTTAATTATTTAAATAAAAAATTATTTTATGATATAATATATGAGTTTTAAAAAGTTTGTATTACATCAAGTATTTATACAGTACTATCAAAATAAGGTTATTAATTAAGTTTGTGGTAAAAATAATATAAATTATAAAATGTGTAAACACTTCAAAGTCAAATCCTAAATAATGTTAAATTATAAATAATTAATTATTATTTTGTTTAACAATATTAAAAAAGTGTATTAATTTTTACTTTCATTTATTGTCATCCCTATGCCTACAGCGCCCACCTTCTCAGTCATTTAACTCATTTGGAGGCCACGGCGTTCACGACGATGTCAGATCACCAACAGGTTCTACTGGAACTCCCGGTCCTCTATCACAACAACCCAGTTCACAGCAAAGTACTGACAACAACAGTGAAGCCGGTAAGTCATGGCATTTAATAACTGTATAATTTTATACAATTTCTATATTATTTTTAATTATAAGCATATAATACACTAATAAATGAGTAAATCTATTAATAAGTTGCACATTACCTCTCATTCTACATTGAATTATAAACAGTTAAATATATAGATTATATTTTTTTTAAATTTAAGTTAATTTCTTAAATTTTAAAATTGTTTTTAATATCTATTATTTTAATAATAATAATACTTAAGATAACACAGGAGTAAAAATTACAAAATCGGAAAAAGCTACAATATATATAATATATATGAAATTCTTTTAATACAATTTCTATATATTAGTTTATTCACTTAAATTACTGCAAAACTATTGTATTGAGTGATTTGTTTGAAAACTTTGTTTTTATACAATTTTGGATTTTAGATTATATGTAATATTTTGTGAATTTTAGAAAAAACACAAAACATAAAACTATATTCTATTATATTTTGCATCTTTTTACTACTATTAAATTTATCAACAATTATAAAATTATTAAATAATCGGGAATTCCGAAATTATCCTAAGTTTAGTAATAATTTATTTTGAATCTAACATATCTTATATATATATATATATATATATATATATATATATATATATATATATATATATATATATATATATATATATATATATATATATATATATATATATATATATATATATATATATATATATATATATATATATATATATATATATATATATATATATATATATATATATATATATATATATATATATATATATATATATATATTATCTTAGTAATGCATATTAAGTTAGCTGGATAACCATTGACCTCAATGACAATTTTTTAAATTTTTTGGGTGATTTTTATACAAGATTAAACCATGAATTTTAATAATATTACACTATATATATATATATATATATATATATATATACTCGTTGTTGCGATAATTATATTTTTGGTATAAAGATTATGTCAGAATTTTTTTGTTAGATAATCATTTATGTTGTGTGTGTTTATATGTTTTAAACATACAGTTTAAATCCCAAACCACCCTAAGCTGGTCATTGCTGTCACAAATGAATGTGTTTTTAATTTTAATTTTTTTATACAATTTTTTGGTGATAGTGTTTGACTAAATGTATATAATTTGATAGCTATGTCACTGAGAAAGTAATCCATAATGAAATACGTGAAGTCTATCCATAATAATGGGCAGTCATATAAAAAAATCATATGATAGTGTTATGATATATTTATACAGTGAATAATACAGTATAAAGTAATACTGTGTGTTTTTGTGTATATATCTAATAATAACAATAATTATAATAATATTGTCTGAATGTAATTATAAAGTCATTAATTTTGAAGCAAAAAATTTTAGTTTATATTTTCTATATACAGTATATTTATATATGAGAACACGCATTGAAGATTTAAATTTTAATTTTAGATACTAAAACACCTAATAATAAAAACTTATATTTAAAAAAATCTAGGAAAATGTGAAAATTTATTGTTTGACTTTTCAAGTGTAGACCCAACTGAGTCCCTCAGCCTTATAATATTCAGTATAATTTTAACATTATAATTATATCTTAAAATTTGGCGATTTGTAGCACATAACGTGTAACACTATTGTCTGCTAAATTAATTTATAAAAAAAACATATAATATAGTCCAAGTTATTTTAATTATATATATTTTTACTAATATAAATATAATGATACGATTAGATAAGCACTTGTAATAGACATTAAAGTTGTTGGTTTGTGTTTGAAGAAATGTCTATCTTTTTAAATACTTATTACACATCAAAACAGATCACACACTATAACACCATTGATGGCACACAACATAATCTAAATGAGTGTCTAAATTATTATGAGTGCCATTAAATGAGCCTTACAGTACACACTTACAGTATATACTATACATAAATACAATATAAACTTATATGAATGTAATTAAGTGTATTGGCGTTAATGACCTAAACGATTGACTAAATAAATATCACAAAAACATATTCCAAAAAAATGATCAAATCTTCAAAAAAACAAATATATGTTTTTATCATTTTCTAAATTAAAAGTACTTAAATGATATGCTTTATGCGTTAATTTTTATTCGTAAATAATTTGTTAATTAAAAATAAATTATTTTCAAAACATATAGTATTATAATTAATAAACACATTCTCTAACATATACTTTAACATTATATTCATTTGTTTTTTCTATTAAAACAAAGAGTTGCTTAAATATCAACCGATTAAATATCATTGCTATTAAATTTGTACCAAAAAATAAATACTATAGATTAATAGTTAATGAAAACTACAATGTATTCATAATAATGATAATGTCTATTTAAATGATAAGATTGTCTCATTTGTCTTATGTTCATTAAAACACATTTAACATCCAACTCATTACTTCAAACACATAATGTGCAAAAATAGACAATATTTAGTACTATATATTCATAAATTCATTGCTACTTTTTATGTAATGAAAAAAGTTTTTATTTTGTTTCTCTCAAATGCTTTTAATTTTCCACTGCTTTTACATTTGCTCTCATTTGTTGTATATTTCTCTCTTTTGATGTAAAACTTGCTCAGCGAGAGGCCTGTGAATAGCAATACTAGCTATACTTGTGTTGTTAGTAATGGTTAAAGACAACAGCAGTGTATACAGTATATACATATTCAGACAAATACCATAACCAGCACCAGCTCTAGTATTATCAAAAACTGGCTGTTATTTCATATTTAGTTAAGTTCATCGTTGAGTTTTTTGTTGGTTGTGGTGTTGGGCTGTTTTGGGCTCTGGAAAAATGCACTGACAGTAGAGGTTTACAGCACACCAAACCATGCGAGCGTGCAATTCATGTCTGACTGGGAGAGAGAGAGAGAGAGAGAGATCTTTTTATGTGCAAATGAGAGTCTAAAGGAAAATATGTTACAGTATTTAGATATGTGTACAAAGTTTTTTTTGACTTGAGGTGAATCTCATATACACATGTATGAGCACTGGTAACTCAAAAAGGCCTATAGAATAAGGGATAGGGATGGGAAAGAAAACGAGGGATGCACAGCATGTATGTCTGTTTTTGGCTTATTGAAGATGCAGGTGAAGCGCCTTAAGGCTTATACCACAACCAGACCATTTGGCTTTAGATGCCTTTCCCTTTGCCTCTCATATCTTGGCCTCTAATATGTTAAGGAATTGCACGTATAAAGAGTGCATATATTCTCCACTTTTAACTAACATTTTAGCTATATATCTACTCAATACCATACCATATGAGATTTCAAACGAAACACTAGGAGAGTGAGTGAGTGTGTGWGAGAGAGAGAGAGAGAGAGAGAGAGAGAGAGAGAGAGAGAGAGAGAGAGAGAGAGAGAGAGAGAGAGAGAGAACCGGTATGTGAGTTAGTGACTGTTCATATTATGTACCCATTGTATAGCATAATTTAGGGAACCACACGATTATTAGTCTAATCGCAGAGACAATAATATTTAAAATGTAAAGAATTTTTCTAATAATTTAACAACAAATATATGACAACAAATCATTTACATATTGTGTTTGTTTCAAAATCTTTTCTTTTAACAAAACAAAAATAATATCAAATGAATATTACATTTATTTTTAAGCAAAAACATTGTTATTGATTATCACTTTTGTTATATAACTTATATATATATATATATAAAGGACAAAATTTGTAACTAAATCTAATAATAATTAGCTCCGGGAGTCGTGAATTATAGCTATTCTCTTGAGTTGACAATTTTGATGCCATTCTTCTATAAGCCTTGTACTGAACAAAGAGGACTGTATTACAAGCAATGATAGCATATATACTGTATATACAATATATATATATATATTGTTTTTATATATTTAATACGAGAAATATAGTCTCCTATCTCTCATGTTATATACATTTTCAATCATTATTTTGATGCTTCAATAAGCCTTTTTATTTCTCTCTCTACTTTCTTTACTATTAAGTTATCCATAAATTATTTTTCTCTCTATTTTGCTGTTATGAGCACTGGTATTGCAGACATACCATTCAAAGTGATAGAGGGATAGACTTTGTGTGTTAGTTAAGAAATAGTGATTTTCTTATGTATGTGTGTTATGCTGTGCTGTGTTTAGGCTATAGATTCAGAAAATTAGAAATTAACGCCTTATCTGTTCAGACGCTTCACTCATGTGTTTAACAGCCAACATATACTTTATATACAGTATATGACTGCATGTGTGTGTGTGTGTGTGTGTGTGTGTAATAACTATAAAAAGCGATATATAAATAAAAATAAAATTTGTGAATAATTTTGTTAAACAAGTGAGAGTGAGTTTATATATTCATTTATGATCACTATTTTATCGTTTTAGTACTTAAAGGTTAAGTAGTGTTAGTGATGGGGCTGTTGTGAGAATGGCATTACTGGAGAAATGGCATCACTAAGAGATTCACTGGTATTTGTTGGCTTGTCTTTGATTTCATCCATTGCGCTGCTGAACACACCAACAGCTGCCGGAGCTGTGCTGTGCTAGAGATCAAAGTCAAACATATTGGAGGAATAAAATTGATTGTCAGTCATAGCAAACAGTGTTTCACATACATAGCACATGTATATATTGGTTTTGTCGGTGATATTGGCTTATGTATTGTATGGATGCACTCGTTTTTGTCAGTTCTTGCATTGTTGACATCACTATATATTTTATATGATAGTGACTATCATTGGTGGCAATCTGTGAACGGCTTTAATAGTCGATTCCTTATAATTCACTCGCTTTTCTTCATATGATAAGAGTTGATGTCTGACTTGAATACCAATTAGCAATAGTTATACATACAGTACTCACCAAAGACACAAATAGATACACATAAGTATATATATATATATATATATATATATATATATATATATATATATATATATATATATATATATATATATATATATACAGTATATGAACACATTATAACATACATTCAATACATACATCAATACAGTACTGTAGTGCAGACACATACACACACACCCGGGCCTACCATTTATTCTCACAGTGCCTCACATTTAGTGTTCATCACTATCTCTATCTTTGACAACAAGAGCTTCACTCAAATATCTATTAATGTCTTGAAAAACGTGAATCGCTTGTTGTTTTTGGTCGTGTTTTTTCTCTCCCTTTCCCTCTCTGTAAACGAGATCCACTAAATTAAGAGTCAATCTCTTTGTGTTTAAACGCTTTTTGATAAACACTATCATTATTTCTGAACAAATGACGGCTACATTTAAAATATATTATACTATATTATATGACGACTCTTAACATATTATTTCTCTTGACTACCATTTTGTTAATTTTAGCGACAATTCGTGTCTAAAATTTATTGTTATTTCAATTTTATTTAACATAACATATTATAATCTATTTTCATATTTTATATGTTGTAAATTTTATTGTAACTTTTATTAAATGCAATATATATACTATATATATATATATATAAGTCATTTATTCTATTCATTTATTCCCACGATTTTTAAATACATTTTTAAATACCTTCTTTTAAATTCAATTGAGTCCAGTCCTCGCTTTTTATATTATAATATTTAATAATATAATAACGAGAGCTCACAAATGAGTGCCATTTAGTTAGTAGTATTAGTGGGACTGTCGACAGTGACTATTGTAATAGAGTTGGTGGTGGTATTGAACTTACAAATCAGGACTTAATTTAAATAATTTGCTGATACCCGTACCCGACCACTTGCAGTAGTATTGCTCATATATATATATATATATAAATAGTATACATTTTTTACATTGTATATGTTTATGGTGTTCACCAAAAAAGCGCGTGCATTGGATTTGTGTGGAAATTATATTAAATATTTGACACAAAAACTGGTGGATATATTATAACATGAGAGCCGATTATAGTGAAGGACAGTCCCAAACATTATGTTTAGCCTTGTATTTAGGTATAAATTGTTGATAACAATAGTCTGGACAATATTTGTGGGCTTTAATAGTGGCAGATATGGCTAGAGATGGTGTGGCCATTGTTTTTTGGAGAAAAGCCGTTGAGTCGAAAGCAGAGCTGGTTTTAGCCATATATTTGTGTGAATAACTAAACAGTAGATAAGCAGATTTGGCTCGACTTACTCATATAGCCAACAACTCACACTACCAGTGCTTCATAACAATAGCACCCGTAATGGTGATGGTATGGGGTTGGCTACCATACCCTATGCACTGGTGTTATAACTGCTTCTATGCATATACTGAATATACAGTATGTATAGCTGGTGTTCAGTATTATTGCTTCTTTTGACAAAATGTTTGCCATTTCTCTCTCTCTCTCTCTCTCTCTTTCTGTTCAATGGTTTCTTTTTTTCTTTTCTATCTCTGTGTCTAACTATAGTTTGAATGGCTTTTCTTCGAGCAGTTTGTATTCACACAATTCACACACTTTTTTCAGTACTCAATTGGGTTTTCCTATTATACTATAAGAGTATTGAACAACAAAATGCGATATTACTTCACACAAACACATCTAACACAATAGCAAACGCCAAATAATGCCTCAAATCGTATATAAGTTGAATCCCTACCCAACAGTTCACTGCTATTTTGTTGTATTATTTCAGAAAACTGTTCCGATTTTTGCTTAAAAAGATTTTTTTGCTTTTATTTTTCATATTTTTGCTCTTTTACTATATATATATGCATTCAATCGATTTGCTCTAAAGTTTATATACAGAAATATTTATGTTTAAATATTCATGTTTTTGAATCCCTAGTAACATATAGTAAATGTCTGACTAGTTTTATTGGTATATAGTAATCAATTTTTATGTTATTGAATGATTATAAATATATAATAATCAATATAAGACATAAAGAATTTTATTTATTTATTATGTGTTTGGTTTGTCAAACAAAGAGACACTGAGATAGTGAATAAGTGCTATAAATATCATTGACAATAGTGGCCAATGAATGAGTGAAAACAATTCATTATAGGAGTCGATGCCATGAATTGACAAACAATAGGGAAACGAGAGGAGAGATAGCATTATAGCTAAAGATATTATGGATTGTACTAATACTAGATATATATATATGCCATAACCCTATCAGTAATCGTCTAATGCCTGTCCAATTGAATGTGTTTCTAATTTTGGTTTATTTGTAACTCGAGTATCCCTTTTAGTGATCACTGGCTTGTTGTATGGCTTATGGGTTATGTTGTGTTAGAGCGTTGGACAGCATATATATATATGTGTATATATCGGGTGCCGATAAGGAAATATTTCCCTTATGTGTCCAAATAAAAACATTTCCGGCCATTGTATGTGCACTTCGAGATACATATTATCCTATTTAACATTTAGCTCTCCTTATAGTCCATCGCCATCTAAACAACAATACATCCCATTATAACTTTGATGGCATTCAATAGCATATATGAGATATTATTGATATCAATATAGAAATTTACTTTTGAACTCAATGTATATCTAATTCATACAATTATATACATTATAGCAAATACAGTGTATATCAATATAATACCAGTAGTTGTAAAAGTATGACCAGAAATAGCATATATGCCATAAAACATTTTCACTATTTATTTGGCAGTATATGATAACATCACTTTATTCACTAACAATATTTTATATATGCATTTATTATTGTAAATAAAGAAATATTTTTATATATTTAATGAAAATGTTTCCGATTGTCTAAAATGTCATTAGTTTCCTGTTTCTCATAGACTTTTTATGACATCACTTACACCACAATTTGTAAATATTTCAAACTTTTTACTTTCAAACTACAATATTTTTTGGACATTCAATACAAGCAGATTACTACTGCCTGTCCAATACACTAACTTTTATACATATTATATTATATTTTGCAAAAATGATTTTAATAAAAAATACATTTTAAATATTACTTATCAAATAATGACATGTTGTTTATATAATACATATACAATATAAGACTTGTATTATTATTATTATTACATTTAATTAAAAACTTATTTAATTAAAATAGTCTCATATGACTGAGTACAGTATTTTTGATGTCTTATTGTAAGCCAAAGTTATCAAATATTTTTTATTTTTTAATCTTATTTATTATTATGTTTTTTATAACACAGATATAAACTGTATATACATTATGTAATGAATTTATTTATAACAACAAAAGTTGACTGAAAAACCTCATATTTTATTTGAATTTTTATTTTTGTTGTTTAATGCCAAACATATAAATAATTTTTGATCACATATTTTAAACACCATTTAAATAATATTCTCATATATTTGATAAATTATTATTATTATTATTATTTTAATCATTACAATTATTAGTGTCTTTTGGTTTTAAACACAATGTTGTTATAAGATATTGTGAGAGAGAGAGAGAGAGAGGGCTGTTAGCTATTTGTGCAATTGGCAGCCAAACGACTACAACTAACTATAGATAATTTTTCTTATTATTTCTTTTATTGTAATACTCAGTGAGCTTTCAGTACAAAGTAATGGTAGTACTAGTGCTGTAGTTTTATCGACCTCTTTAAAAGTAATAACTATTATGTGATGTAAACGGCTATATACTCTCTATGTATATCAGAGAGTAAAGACTGGATATTGCAATTGCTATGAAAGTGAGTGAATGAGTGAGTGAAAGAAAGAAAGAAAGAGAGAGCACTGGGATATATAAAGTAGACATTTTGGTTAAGGATAGATAGAGAAGCAAAAGTGAGTGTAGCCTCACATGGCTTATAGCATTTGATGTGAACTCCACCCTAAAAATGCTTTCTCTTATTGGATCTGTCTCTCAGATCAGTTCACTGATGAGAATGTGCTTTAATTTTCTTTATTATTAATATTAATTTACTCTCTCTCTCTCTCTCTCTCTCTCTCTCTCTCTCTCTCTCTCTCTCTCTCTCTTTCACTCACTGTTTGACTGCTTTTTTATAGGTGCGTCCAATATATTAATTCATTCAACGAAATGATGAGTCTCTGTTGCTCTCAGCTGTTTTCAGGGCTCTTCATTAACTCTGATGTTTAATCAAATAGAGAGTAAATATTAGATATATATATATAATAACATAATTAGACTTTTAATTTTGATATCAGTTTTAACTATACATCTAATTATTTTGTTAAGACATTTAAAAATATCTACAATTATATTTAAATAATCAATGATTGAATGAAAAGATATTTTGAGATAAATTTATTTTGTGGAGAAAATAGAAGTCATGTTTTCAATGGTTTAATCCAATGAATAACATTAAATAACATTAAATTTTTGAGACATTCATTGCATTCAACTAAAAATTATTGACAACATTATAAGCGCATGTCTTTCGAAACAATACAACCATTGGATGCAATATATCTGAGATTCGCTCTCATCTTTCAATTCTTTGAATAACCCATCTCTCTCTCTCTCTCTCTCTCTCTCTCTCTCTCTCTCTCTCTCTCTCTCTTTCTCTCCCTCTTTCTTTCTTTCTTTCATATCATTAACTATTTGTCTCCAATGGATAGAAAAAGGGGTAAAAATTTTGTGATTAAATTTTTGCATAATAGCCATCATATGCGTTGCTATAAAATAGCACTGGAAAAGGCACTCGCATCGTATATTTACCTCCTTTTCCCCACTCATATCACATGCCTTTCCATCACTATTATTATGTCGACTGCTTTCCCAAACTGTTTCTCCCATCAAATTGCAAGCCCTCCTAATTGGTTGCACTTAAGCTCATATAATTTGATTCGTAAAAAAGGAAATATTGTAATACTGATGGGTCTGATGGCATTAATTTGCATATATTGTAATAAGAGACCCGGGGATGACCAACTTTTTTATGAATATACATTCTCACTCTGACCCATACAAATGTAGTCTTGTATTGATATTATTGGTGTTCAATATATGAAAGACGAAAGAATTAGTTCATAACAAATACCAAACAACAGAAGGACAGTATGACACTGACTGACCTTTTTGTGGAAAACCTTTCGTTATAACTCTGTTTCAAATATTGGCAAACGATGTTATATTTTCAACTATGGATTTAGTTGACTATACAGTCACACAAAAAGAAGATTAATTGCCTGAAGACAAATATTGCAAAGATATAGTTGATGATAGGGACAGACATTAGAGGGTGAGATGGGATGGATGGGCGCAAACACCAGATATGACAGGAAATGGAGCAATACTCGTGTGTTTGCATATATTGGGTCTTTTCCTTATCCTCACTCTAACTCAAAATTATATATATATATATATAAACAGTAACTCTGGTCATCAAAGATAGCATTAGTGACAAACATTACAAATAAACATTACTATTCAAAGACTTGCCATTTATTTTCATCCAATGCTTCATTCATGAGATTGTCATCAAATGTCAACTTTAATGGCACATCACTTTTACTTCCATTAGAAAATGATAATTAAGTGATTAATATTTGCATAATTTTTCATTAAAAAAAATATTTTCTATAAATTTTTGTATTATTATTATAACATTTGTTAATAATGTTGTTTTTGTTTGAAATGAGTAAAACTCAAACATTTATTTTTTCCGATCCATTGATTACATGACCAACTGATCAAACATTTACCTCAAAATCTGAAACTTATTACTAGAAAGAACTGGTAGTTTACTAAAGTTTCTGTCTGTCTGTCTGTTTGTCTCTTTCTCATAGTTTACTTGTTTTGCAAACGTATATCTGATTTAATAACAAATTACATAAGTATTCACATTAACAGTGTTTACACAATGAACTCCTTTTTCTAGTGTTTAGTTAAGGCACTGGTATTGAGTGGACAATAACAACAACTTGTGTCCTAATATCTATGTGTGTGTGTCTATCCATGTATCACAAACATTAGATACTATGAGGACTATAACCAAAGTACTGGTATTATTACTGGTTGTGTTGAGCACACTATCTTCCGATTAAAGTCATGATTCATGATTTTGGGGCTAAATTTGAGCCAAAATCTTATGAGCCATGAAAAAGAAAATACTAAACACTGCCTAAAGTGATGCCTGAGCTTACAGATGATGGTAGAACTAGTAGATACTGGTGCTCTACTGTCAACTTTATTAAAGTTTGTTTCTCTATGTAATAGCAATATATGTCGACAAAAGAAACAAATATATAGCTATATATGGTTCAGACACAGACAGACACCACTATTATTATGACTCTTTAGGATACTATAAATTAATTAATACTTCCTCTCGACTGGTGTTCCAACTTTTCAGTACACTCTCTAACTGCCGGTGCAATGAAATTCATGAGAATATATATTTCTCTTTGACTCTCAATGTCCACAAAATCACTAACTCTTCATTCATGGCTCTCATCTCCTTTTCATTGGACATGTATTTGCCATTACATATAAAGCCATAAACTGGAACTAATGTCTTTCATCTGCAATCAATTTCCTTCAATTGTGAACTTTTTCTATTATATTATAAAATTTTGAATTTTAAAACATATTTTCATTTATTATTAAATATTAATCTGTTTTATAATACTGTATTATTTATCTCACATTTATTACCGAAAGTTATACATAACATTTAGCATCCAATGCGTGCTATAATTATGAACTTTAAAGCAATTAATAACATTTATATGTTTTGCAAACCAAACACTAACTTCTGAACCTTTTATTTTATATTTTTGTTTTGTTGTGTTTGAAAAACAAAACATTTCTGTATTGTCTCAAAAATTTTTATTTATAATTATTATTTAAATGTTGAAGACTGTTGTTTATACTATTATCTGATGTCGATTTCAAGTCATAGCCATTTATCTAAACATCAAAATAATAGGGAAAACACACACTCATTGTTAAAAAAAATAATATAAAAGTTTTAAAACATTTCAAAAGTTTTCAAAACAGACAAATAAAAAATAAAAAAGAGAGGAAACACAACCATAAAAAAGTTTATGCAAAAGTAATTAATTACAATATTAAACAAAAATCACAATTATTTGCAAATTAAACATTTGAAAATTAATGTAAATATACACAAAACTATTTTATTGTTTTACTAGCATTTGAATCAATCAAATTTAATGTGAATATTTTTAAGATTAAAATAGTAATTATTTATTTTGATAATTAACTATTTATTTTTTACCCTTTAAAACTAATAAAACTTAAAATTAATTGATTTAAATAACTAATTACAGATGATATTCATTTGATAAAGTAAAGCAAAAAAAAAGTATTTAATATTAAATGCACTTTAATTTATTATTTAATGCCCTCAGTTACTATATGTTATTTAGTGCCATCGGATATAATTAAAATACAGTAAAATAACAATATTTTTAAAATTAATCTCTAACATTACATAACGTATTAAAAAATTTTCTACTTTATATCATCACAATAATAGTATTTGTACTTAATTTATATGTTTATTAAAATAAGAAATTGTGTTAAGTTTTTGGTTTACAAATGCACTATCAGTTAATATAAATTGATTGAAGCAAATCAATGTTTAAAATAAACACTATAATTAATATAAGATTTATTGGAAAAATTATAATATATAAACTTTTAAAGCAAAATATATAATTATAAGTTATATAACTTTTTAAAAAACACTTTTATTGAAACCGGTAGCTGTGGCTCCAGTTTCTCTGAAACATTATTATGGGTTAATATTTTTATAGAAATAAATAATTATTTTTTGCATAATATTTTTAAAAATAAGTAAATGTTTTAATCCATAATAAAATTAAAACTAATAAAAAAATCAATTTACTCCTTAAAGTGTTGTACTCATGAGTTGACTGTCAAAAGACATGATAATTAATGCCACGTTTTAACATAAATCAACTCAATTAATAATTTCTTATATTATATAAAAGTATAGTATATTTAAATGCAGATTATATAAAACATTTAAATTTGTGGTAATGTGTGTATCAATTGATGATAATATTTATATTAAAATTTTTATTTGCACATTACGTTTCACATAAGAAATTGTTAATGTATTGGACAGATCTTATCAAATAATATATATATATATATATATAAAAGTTGATATATATCTAAGTAATAGAGTGAATGAGATAAAGAGAGTGTGACTTATATTTTTCATAATTATTTTATTTTAAAATAATTTTTTATTAAAAATAAGAGAGATTTTAAAGATTAAAAGATTAAGATTAAATAAAACTTATATGAAAAATATAATAATTTTTTTATTAAAAAATCTATATTCAATTTTATTTTTAAAATACAGTAAATTTTCTTTTTTTTAAAGACAGCGAAACTTTTAGATTTTTATAATTTATTTGCATATATTTAATGGTTTTACAAAAATAAAACTTTTTTCTAAAAAAGATTTTATTATATTTAAGTTTTATTTATATATTATATAAACATTTACAAAGAACTGCATTTGAATTGAATTAAATGAGAAATTTTTGAAATAAACTAAAAATAAGTTTTTCAAATATTTCGTTTTATTAGTAAATTATATATTAATAGTTATCCAGGTATCTGTATGTTTACAATAAAAGACTAACAAAAAATTTTGTCATTAATTTGAATTATTATCAAAGAATTCATCGAAATTCAGTTTAAATTAGATTTTTCGAAATATATTAGTTGTGTTTAAAATCATTCGCATAAAAACATGAAATTTTTATTTTATTTTTATTAAATATTTCAACACATTTTTAATAAATTGCTTTACATTTAGACAACTAAACAAATTGTTACTATTATTGTTCTTGTTATTGCTGTCATACTTATAATTGAAACAATATTTTAATTGAAAAATATAATAAAAATATTATATTTAAGATTTTTATAAAGTATTTTTTGAAATTTATTTTATTTTTTCATCAACCGATTTATCATATTTGAGGTGTCATTTTATCTAAACAGACATAGCTTATTATTATTATTATTAAATGTCAGATAAGTATAACTATATATCATTTACAACAACATCAACAACAAAAAAGAGTGATGTCTACTGTATTTTAAAGATTAAGTCAAATATATATAATATTTAGTTATAAAATATGATATCAAAGTATAATTAATAATCTCAAAAATATTATTCTATCATAAGGTGTTGAAAATAACTCAATCGCTGACTTTGAATATCATTATTAAATAATTTATTGACTTTATTTAATGATGATAGTTGCCAACAAAATATATGGTAAATTTAAATATTTTTAAACAAAATTATTTATTTTTCTATTTAATATTGCATACAATTATATGTTTTTATACCATTTGTGATAAATAATCTCAAGTGATATGTTTAAACCGAGATATCCATTATAACATGTATTGCCTTTAGCTAAATGTTTTGCTTATTAATGAAATATTTATTAAATGCATGTAAATATGTAAATACATTAAAATATAAGTATATTGTATTGATTAAGAAAATATGGAAACAAATATAATTGAAAATTATTTATATTTATTATATATAAATACAGTATATAATAATAAATTTTAATCAATTTGTCTGTTTTCGGTAAAAAACTTTTTGATGTTGAAAACAACTAAAAAATTTTTTATTGTATATGACTTCTCAAATATTTATGTCATTTATTTATGTTTTTATATAATTTTATATAGAAATAGACAATTATTATAAAAAAAACAAAAAATAAATGCAATTTCTAAATCTGTATAATTGTTGCCGTTTTTGTTGTTATTTTTTGTGAATTCATATATGAGTGAATTGAATGCTTTAAAACGTCTGCCAGAAAAATATTATTTATTAATAATCTCATAAAGACTTGGTATAAGTTTTTCGGTCTAAAAATAATTTTCAAATGAATTATTTAGTTAATTGGTTTCACAATTTTATTTTTCATACACACGCTTTATATTTAAAGAAACATAAACTACATAATATATATATATATATTATATATAGTAATACAATATAAAAAATCACAAGTTATGGATTCATTTAACTCTTTGTATAGAATTTTTTTTATGTCTGAATTTAAAATATAAGAAATAAAAATTGAAGAATTTTTTTTGCTTTAAAATGCACTAAATTTAAACAATTTGATGACTGCTTATCTTTATTTACATTATTATTGTCATTTTATCTTTAAATCTTTTTAAATGTAATTTTCAACAATTATTAAAATGTATGACATTTAATTGCTAAATATTTACTGATTTGAAACAAACTTTTTTTTTATATTTATTATGTGTCACTTGAGTTAGTTTTTAGTGTTTTTATTTGCAATTAATTTGTGAATCTTATCCTACAATTAATTATCCAACTGTATGTCTTAAACTGTATTTTATAATAAGTTATGACTCAAATATAATATAAATAAAAATTAATCATTTATTGTTTGTAATAAGTTATTGATATTTAATATTATGATAATTAAAATATAAATAAAATAATAGAATAGTTATAGATTTGCTAACTTTTGTGAGATATATAATGCAAAAATGATAAAATTATTTTTTTAAAATAGAACAAATAAAAATATTAAATCTAGTAATTTATATATTTATTTATTTTAAATAATACATTTTTAAATACCTAAATTGAACTGTTTTATGAAATTATCATTGTTTGAGCAGTTGAGATCATTTACATATACAGTATATTTTTAGTATTTATGTTAACTGTCAGGATATGAGTTAAGCTAAAAAATGCAGAGAAATTTTTATGATTATTACCTTTTATGTAAATTAACAAATAAATTAAGTTTTTTTTTGAGAGAGAGAGAGAGAGCACAGGTAACTCGTCATAGCCACCAATCACTTGTGTGATGGCAGGTGCATATAAAATAAATTTGAAAATATATAATAAAATTATAATATTTGTTTCCAACATAACTAGTGAATACATTGTATGATATATAATATGTTTTTTTATAATAATAACGAGGCGTACATTTTAATATAGTAGAGATGAAAATATATTCATACATTTGATAACTAATTTTGGTATACAATAATAAGTGGCTGTCAGTCTTATGTCAAATATCGTTGCATTTTGTGCTCAAATTTGATGTTTCATTCGTGATATTTAAAGTCTATAAACTTGTCTGAAGGCATGTATTTTATGAATTGTGTTTATAATGTATAATATAATCAGTATTTATATGCAGTATATAAATGATGTTATATCTGAATGTATGCATTGGATGATCTCAAATGATTCAAAGCTGCCATTTATGCTAATTTCTCGTCAGTCTAATAGAGGAACAGGAAATTTGTTGGCTTCCACTCAATAATTAAATGATTCAATGAAACTATGAAACTATGATAGACATACACACATACACACAACACATACTTAATAATATTATGCTAATAACCTTATGATGTTTTGATGAATCTATAAATAATATTATATAATAGATATTATATGCATTAGAATAACATATAGCAGTCAATATAAAAGTCAAATGTTTGCATCTTTAAAGATGTATATATGATCTACACTATCATTATTAGTGTCGGTATTTATATTGCCAAACATTGAAGTGATCTTTTAAAATACATGTCATTTGCACAGTGTTTGACTTTGTTTATCACTAAAAAGTGATCCCTTTTATTGACGACATATCAGAGAGCATGAGATCTGTCAAAGAATATTCTCGAGAGAGTAGAGACGTCTCCGACAGATATTCTGTCTCTAAATCTGTTTATTTTGAAAATAGTGTCCAAAAAATGTTCAAATATATTGCAAATTCAATAAAAAAAGAGAAAAATGTGAATATAAGGAAAATGTGGACAAATATAACATCAATTAAATTCTTGCCATAAGTTAAATATATACACAAACTCTAGCACTGGCATCACAAGCATCAGTATTATTGGTCGTGTATTTAATCTTTTCTATATATTTGGTCTAAATATTTCTTACAGTATATGAGTATGTGTTTGAACTGGTAGTATAGGCAGGAAACAGACCAAAGGGATCAGTGAAGCGAACGTCGAATGCCGGTTGAGCTCAGTTGTAATCCGACGGCAATTTGTCACTGTCAGTGCTCAACGATATGTATGCTCCATATATACCAGTGCTATACCAGTGCCATACCAGTAATCAAGCAATACATACGTGTTTTTGCTCAGCACTTCAATACATTCTCCTTTGGGTTTCTAATGCAAAGATGGAAGAAGTGGTGGAAGTTGTGGAGGCCTTACATTATATTTTCCATGTGCTCTCTCTCTCTCTCTTTCTCTCTCTCTCTCTCTCTCTCTCTCTCTCTCTCTCTCTCTCTCTCTCTCTCTCTCTCTCTCTCTCTCTCTCTCTCTCTCTCTCTCTCTCTCTCTCTCTCTCTCTCTCTCTCTCTCTCTCTCTAACTTTCTCTAAATATTTGCAACCATTTATATGGCGTAATACTCGAGTTGTCTAATATTGTATGTATAGCTGTGCGCAGGATTTGACTGTTTCATAAGCCATAGGATTTACGAATTGAAACAACAATTGCGTGCACTCGGAGACAGACATAGACATGGCCTGTACTGACATGTTTGTACTGTTTGCTCGACCAAATACACAACATAACAGTGCTATTGAGTATTAGTCTTATAGCTAAAACTTATTGCAAATATGAGACCGAAAAGTGGTACAAAAGATTAATGTATAAATCATTCAATGAGTCGCTCTCTCTCTCTCTCTCTCTCTCTCTCTCTCTCTCTCTCTCTCTCTTTATATATACAGTATATATATATGCTTATGATTACAGAACCGTTAGTTTATATTAATCCCGAGATAGTGTTTCTTGTGTTTCGATAAAGGCTTCAAATATTTAAAACTCACAGCAAGTTTGTTATCCCTCACCCATATTGTTGTCATTTAATATTGAATACATGTTTTTAAACACATTTTTGTCACTATTTTTATCACAATTTGCATCCAAACAAAACTTAACTCTAATTCTATGAATGTGTGTATACATGAAACCAGACTTTATGTGATATAATAAATGACAGACAATTTGATATACAGTATTATATTATATACATAATTTCAGTATATATTATTAGATGACGAGTATAAAAGTTAGTCGACTATGAAAAGTATATATAGTTTATATATAAGTGTGAGAACTATTGGATTTAATTTAGCTAAAAGTCAAGCAATTGAATAGATCATACATTCAATGTACACAATGTAGACAAATATTGTAGTTATAACTTATAAGTAGATGTATCTAATTACCAAAAAATAAATAATATATATATATATATATTGATTTTAAAAATATATGTAATAAAGTATTTATTGCTTGTATGAAGTCAATCAAGAAATATCCTAATATTCAACTTATTATACATCTATTGAACAATATATTGCTATACTTTATATTGTGGTTGTAGTTGAGTTACTATGGGAACAGGCATTTCTATGTATATGTTGTATGTGCTGTATGTGCTGTATGTGCTGTATGTGCTGTATGTGCTGTATGTGCTGTATGGGTATATATGAGCATATGAGCTATATGAGCATGATTGATGTTGCATTCATTTCCAACTTCATCCATGCAATGCCTAAAAGATGTATATATATATATTGATAGAGTAATGGAAATAAGTATTTGTTAGGCAAACACATACACACTTACATAGAGCACACAACAGTGCACACCGTACACACACACACACACACACACACACACACACACACACACACACACACACACACACACACACACACACATACACACATACACACATACACACATACACACATACACACATACACACATACACAAATACACACATACACACACACATACACACACACATACAGACACACACATACACACACACACACACACACACACATACACACACACACACACATTATCGCTAGACTGGGCTCGTGAAACACCACACATATACTATTTTACTATATTTCGTATATATTATAAGTTATATGTTCTTATGGTATATAAAAAAGTGAATATCAATGGCAAACATAAGCCCCATATATTTTAATGTAGGTTTGCATCCATTACCATATTATACATAAAGTATATCTCTGTCCAACCAAGCAATCCAATTGTTTGGATGTATTGCCTGTCAGTGACATACTATAAGAAAACTCTTTTCTTTCATTGCTTTCCAAACATATCATTGACAATACAGACCAAAAATTCTTTAGTTTGAAGAAAGTTAAGTAAAATTAGGACTTAAATATAAAATGCTTTTATCTCAGATATAATTGAAATTTTCAATTTTATCAATAATATTAAGTAATAAAATTACATTGTCTATGTTTGCATTGATTAAGCACATCAATTGTTTTATGCAATTTTATATTATTTTTGTATATGATGTCAATAAAGTAAGATTAATGATCAGTCTATATGGAAAGGTCGGCGCACAACTAAATCACAATAATTGTAACGTTTGTATGATATATACACTAAAGTTATAGAGTATAGGCCACTGTTTAATGTCTACTCATGTCCATTGGTTTTATAGTAAATATAAACTAAGGCTATAAAGTATGTGAACAAAATTAGTAATCTATAAAATGTGTAGTTTTTGTCTTAAAATTATAATTGTTAAACAAATGACTTTTACTATCTTTATATTTTATATTAAGTTATTAGTATATTATTAACAATATTTTAATTCATGCAATCGTTTTACGTTTACTGTTTTATCACATATACAGTACAATATACACATTATATTTACAGTGTATATACTGTACAGTGTATGCATGCAGTCATGCAAAAGCTTTTTATTGCACTTCATTTAAATAATAAATATATGATATAAAACTTTGTATTTTAGCTGACTATAAGTTGACAGACCCTTTTCTACCTTTCCTTATTATTATATCATTTATTTAAACGGCATTTATTTTGGCACAAAAGTATTTTTATATCTAATTATAATGTGTTTGATATTTATCTGCCATTTAGATAATTTCCGACTAGACTTTGACTTATTTTGATATTTGTTAAAATGTAACTATTATTAAAAACAAATACTTTTTAAAAGAGTTTTAACACATATATATCAAAATATACGTTGACTGACAAACAAAAATGATATATCATTTGTTATACATATAGTAAATATTATTTAATAACAAATGTATTTTAAAAAGTTTTCTTTTGTTTTACCGCATAATGTATGCATTTAAAAGACTCAAATTTAATAACTATGATAATAATAAATAAGTTTTATTACAATAACTCAATTGAATAGCAATAAAGGAGACACAAATGTAATATAATATTGGGTTATTAGGATATTAAATCGGTTAATGCATTTATTTGATAACTAAATTTAATAATTAATCAATTAATGTGTTGTTCTGAACACTAGTCTAATGCAAACAGTCATAAAACAAAGTAATGAATTACAAAACAAATATTATTTTTATTTAAATTGCTTTTCAAAAGCACTCGTCATTCAATTGACAGTAGGTTTACATGAATTACACATCAATGAGATATAATATAAATACATAACAATATATGTGTGACTGTTTATCATTGAAAGCCGCAAAGATGATCATTAACAGTGGATATAATGATATACTAGTATAACATCTCTCTCTCTCTCTCTCTCTCTCTCTCTCTCTCTCTCACACACACACACACACACACACTCTCTCATCATAATAGTCCATACGATTACATCAGAGGAGACTTAGATTACGACTTTTACAGTGAATCCCTTGTGTACTATCACACCGAGTATTGACTATGAAAGAGTAGATGTGGCATATAATACGGTACAATACATAACATAACACCAATACTACACTATAAACACTAATAGTGTACTTCAAGAGCCGTACAATTGAAACAACAAAATACTATCATCAATGACAGTATAACCTAAAACCCTAATACCTCTATAATAACTATTGTATATTATATTGAAGAGTCAGTCATATAAGCTTTGGTCACCAAATATACAGTACTAACAAATATTAAAAGAAATGAATGAAAAGTGAATTCACTAATTTCCTCTCTCTCTCTCTCTCTCTCTCTCTCTCTCTCTCTCTCTCTCTCTCTCTCTTATTTGCCTTTTCTACACTATAACTGACTCTTTCAATGAAATGGGACCCCAATTGACGGACAAATGAGCAATAGTTGGATATATTGAATATATCATATCATGTTTTAAATGGACGGTTAGATGAATGCATAGATGCATAGGGTATACATAGGTTATTGGCTGAAAAAAATGTGTACCATTTGTGAGGCCAACAATACCCCGGCATTCGTGACAATACTGTTGGCGCTCTAAAGCTGCCATCGATTGAATGACTGTACACAGTCTACTACACTATCATCTAAAAAGAGGGCATTTTTGTGCACTAATGTAATATTCACCATCAAGTTTACAGAAGGGAGAAAAAAGAGACACAGTTTGACAGCACCGGCATTTGAATCGGCATATTATACTGTATACATAAGCTAAGCTGATTTTCTTTTAGCTTTATTGTATATATATTACCTGACAGTGCATTTTGGGACTTAAACGTGCATTTTTTGGACGCAATTGTCCGTAAATAATCCAATCAAAAGTGGCACATAAAGCGCGCACAACAAACAAATTTAGCCATTTATTGCACAATACATTAGACCCAGTGTTTGAAAGTTACATTTAATATTTTTGTGTATTTTATATATATTTGCCAAATATATATATATATATATATATAAAACATGAAAAAAACTTATCTCAAATTGACAATACATTAGTTGATCATCTGATGAATAAACTGTCCTTTTGTTAGCTAACACTGAATACCCAATTCATGCCCTCTCCCTGGATGTGCACTTCAACATAGACTCACTCATTATAACGATTACATTTTTATGATATTGCCTATCTATCTCTATCTCTCTCTCTCTCTCTCTCTCTCTCTCTCTCTCTCTCTCTCTCTCTCTCTCTCTCTCTCTCTCTCTCTCTCTCTCTCTCTCTCTCTCTCTCTCTCTCTCTCTCTCTCTCTCTCTCTCTCTCTCTCTCTCTCTCTCTCTCTCTCTCTCTCTCTCTCTCTTAACATATACATATAACTCATAACACAAAATATTTATTAAATTATACATTTAAAGCGACTACAATGAGTTAAATATTGATGAGATGTTTTATATATTTAAAAATAGGATCATTCATGGGTGACGCCAGTATTGGATCGGGTGATGGAACCGGTGAAGATGATGACGACGACCGAAGCAAAAAGAGACAAAAGAAAAGAGGAATTTTCCCAAAAGTTGCCACAAATATCATGAGAGCCTGGCTTTTCCAACACTTGACTGTAAGTAATATATTATAAACATATAGATAGATAGATATGTTCAAGTTATACAAAATTATATTTATTTCTATTTTTTTGCATAACACTTAAGTAAATATAAATAGATAAAATATAAATTATAAATAAATTTAGCCTATATAAAATATTTTTATAATAAATAATTTTAATAAATGATGGCATATTTAATTTCATATTACATAGATTTTGTATATTTTGATAACTCAAAAGACATACTCCTTTTATTCATATATTTTGCTTATTTGATGGATATATCAAACAAACATTTTTGATTAAATTTCTGTTTTTGCGATAAGAGAGTGAGAGAGTTGACACGTTAATGGGGAAAGTTAGTGATGTTGAGGACAGTCATACATCTATGAAATGATCAAATGAAAGGGGGATTCAATGAATAGACAAACTAACACAAAGACTGTTGAGTTTTGCTTATCATAACTCTTTGCATTTGACGACTGACACTCTTGTCTATGATTTTATACAAATAAACATTTAGTTGAGTTGAAGGCTTGACACTTACAAACATTTTTTTGTTACACATTTTCCTTTCATATGTATTTCATTTTTAAATATTATGTTATTATAATTTTATAAGACTTATTGTTATTCTCCGATTTCAATAACTTATCAGTCAATGTTATCGTTTAATACCTACAAAAATAACAAGTTTTCCATTATTTAGTGTCACATTTGATTTAATATAGAATTTTTATTAAAAATATTTCTATTATTTATATAGTAATATATAGTATATATAGTATATAATAAATTTTGATACATATGAGTGACAACATTGATTATAAATGGTTTGTTTTCATAGCATCCCTATCCAAGTGAAGACCAAAAGAAACAGTTGGCTCAGGACACAGGACTGACTATACTTCAAGTTAATAATTGGTAAGTCATTTACAGTCTATCATCTCATATATAATATATATAGAGTGCTTTGTAATGTCATCTCATGACTAAATTGTTTGTGGAGTCAAAATTGTTGGCAAAACCAATCCTCATATAAACGTTGAGATTCTCAATATATTTTCATCCCTTTTGTCAAACCCTTGGCTTCCAATTTCCTATATTGCAGTTCACAATCACTTTACCAATGTTTTCATTAAACATCAAAAACCCAATCAAAACGGCTAAGCAAATAGTGAAGTGCTTTCCAAATGAAACAAACATTTCAATAGTTAGTGTCAGACATTGAAACTAATACTAAATTGAAAGCAGTGAGAGGTTAGTCAGATCTCTGGCAGCTATGGAGCTAATAATATATGGGTCTAACCATTGTTGATGGCACTCATTTCTTGTCGACAATAATGACCAAAGAAATAGCAATACAGACAATGCTTTGCTTTTACGCAAAAAAACTGCAATTTTATGCCAAACTTTTTGTTATACTTTTGTGTCTTTCATCGTATCATTTCAATTGCAATTGCATGCAATGTCGCGATTAAACCTCCCGTACTTAGAGTCCTAACTGTGATTAAAGGTCTAGTATTTTACTATCAATCCTACGACACACACGCCATACCATACATACAGACACAAACACTGGCTATTTAACTAATGAAAGTTCACCACCAACTGTGCACTGATGAGACAATACATACGCTTTTCCAATATTATAGATATTATTTATCATTATTTGCTTGATTACCGTCAAAATTATATATATTTACTTTTGTTAATTCAATGTTTGCACTACACAAATGTTTTTTAGCATTTGTTTTAATTTATAATGTTTTGTTGTTTTTATGCTTTACACTGAAAAAATAGCCATTTATTGCATTATAATTTATCGTGTTTTCTGGCTTATGATTATAGTCAGTAATATATATTATGTAAAAAAATAATAATAATAATTTGTTGACTAAATTTATTTTTAATTTTGTCTTAACTGAGGCAAAATTCATTGTCTGTAAAATTATATAACAATAATAACATCCTTTTAATTTGGCGCTAAATCTTATATTATATATGCATATTAAACACGTTTTTATATAATCTTTTAATACATGTTATAGTGTATAAATATATATACAGTATATAAAACATTTAATGTATTTATGCAGTCTAATGAAGAGTCATATAAATATTTAATGTTATATTTATAAATTGCTGTTTTGTCTCATTTTAGTATTAAAATTTTGAAGTTAATTCAAGTTTATTAAGAATAGTGATATAAATCTTTATTAAATTTTAGTAAAAATCAATCTAACAGTAACTGAACGATGCATCCTTTAAATACAACTGTGTATTGGATGTGTAACTAAATCAGTGTATATTTGATTGAATGAACTGATCCCTCTCTCTCTCTCTCTCTCTCTCTCTCTCTCTCTCTCACTCACTCACTCACTCACTCACTCACTCTCTCTCTTTCTTTCTCTTTCTTTCTTTCTTTTATTTCTTTCTTTTTCTCTTTCATTCTATTTGTTGTTTTATTGGTAATTGATCTCTACTTCTAAATCAATATTGCATTAAAACTTATTTGATTGATTGACAAAAATTTAATTTTGCTCTCATTTTGTAAATTTATAAATCTTTACATTTTATAAAATAATTATTTGTGTTTAATGTTAACTTTTATATAATTTTAATAGAGAAATTATAACTATTAGTAAATAATATTTATAGCATTTAATATTACTAACTACAATAATACCTGTATTATTAAAACTGAATATTCATGTTATTCATAAAATGCATTAAATGTTGGTTTTTATATACAGTTATATATTAAAATCAATTGAATAATCCGTTTATTGCATAATATAATGAGATTTTTATCCTTTAATAAGTTATGCTATGTTTTTGATTCTCTCTACTATTTAAATATTCAACACATTTCACTGTTTTATGTTTGAAAATAATTTTTATATAATTTTTGTTTAGAATATAGTATATTATATGCCAATAATAGTAAAACCAACAACGATTTTGAAATACAATACATGAAATTATAATGCAATGAAATTATGACCACTTTAACTGATGAGCAAATATTTTGCTGATAGGAATCATAATTTTGTTTTCATGTATTTTTTTGCATTTAACCAATTATTATGCATTAAATTTATGATTACTTATTAGTTATTCATGAAATTATGATTACTTGATTTATAATATAAATATTAAAAATGTATATATATTACTTCATAAGCTTACTATCAAAATATAACTGAATTCTCATGTAATTTATTTGAATATATTTTTGTTTCTTATATCCAATTAATATGTTTTCTTGGTGTTTATCTCTCATAAAAATTTGTAATTAAAATTAATTAACTTTCTTATCGTTTAGCAATCGATTGCTACAATATATTTAATTGAGAGAAAATGCATTTATTTTTTTAATTTAATGTAATATCTGTTTCTCATTATCGACACAACGCATGAATTTTAATAGCTATTTATATGATATCCATCGAAATATATTAATTGCAAATATTTTTGTTTTTGGTGTAAATACTACTTTGATGTCAACCAAAGGTTATCGAGTGATAGATTTGTATTGAAAGGGATTTTTTGTTGATATACTCTATAGTGTCTAGAGTTTGGACTTTGCTGTGAATACTGTAATACATAAACTCGTTGTTTGCTTTCATATATATTGTGATATAATTGACTAAAAAGAGTTTGTGTACTGTATTTGCATTGAATGCATGATTTAAACATTTGTAAGAAATAATTTATATTGAAATATACATTACTTTTTTGTATATCCATCTCCTGCTGAGCTAATTATCAGTATTAATGGCATTCTTGGTTTGGTTTGCATTGCCAACAGACCAACAGCTCTTTGCACATTACAATCCCTTTTCAAAACCTGCTATTTCTTAAATTAAAGGATCAACTGATGGAGTCAATCAACTTATTTATAATTAACTGATTGCATACCTACTGATTGCAAATATGTGTTTTAAATATTATTTTATAGGCAATGTCAGTATTGGCACTAAAAAATTGTTTAGGTTTCCTATGCATTATATTATCACTTATTTAAATGACTAATTATACTATATATATATATATATATATATAATTAAATTATACATTATAATGAGATATTTCTAAACTATTTTGATGTGTTATCACATTTTAAAAAATATATATTTTTTGGTTTATCTTTTATATATAAACTATTGTTTCACGCTTTAGTCCAATTTATTTTGGTCATAAACTACAGTATATCTGTCTCTAATAATTTAAGTTATAATTTTCTCTCTTAACAAAATAAAAGGACAGACACACACATTTGAAGGAAAGTATATAATTATGAGTTATAGGCGTAACACAAAAACGTTATATAGAGAAAAACAACTAAATGCCAGTAAAGAAAATATTAGATTTCCTTATATTTTTGATTGACAACTGACTGCGAAAAAAACCACTGCTTTAAACATGACTACATCACTGGCACACCGTATTTATGTTGTATGTGTTTTGCCAGTGCAGGTGTTTCAATTTGGTTTGAATACATATTTTAGTTTAAACATTTATTTAAAAAAATATTTCCAATATTTTTATTGCAAAATTACTCATTTTTAGACTACTTTTGTAGGGATAGTTAGATGTGTAAAAAACTGTTAAACTAATAATAATTTAGACCATAACTACAAAAATGCTGGTTCTAGTCGTACTATTGGTGGTATTGATGGTCATGTTTGTAGTTGATTACAGTGTGGTAGCGGTGGTTATGGTTTACGACTTGAATTGAAAGGTTACTCACAAAAAGTTATTTTATTGTTTGTAATATATTATATAAAAGTCAATAAAAACAAAAATAATTGTTTTTTCTCTAACATAAAGTGTTAAAAATAAAATTGCATTAACTATATATAATTGCAAATATATATAATCACTTTTTCGCTCCAAAGTTTTTTAAAAATTTCTTAATACCGTATATATATTATTGGCTCATCCATACAATGGTTGTCCCTTTTTTATAACAGTACATATACTATCATATATTCAATATAGTGATGAGTCTTAAATATAATATAAAATGAGTGCTCTTTTTACTTCTCTATGGGTATACGTCTGGGGATTCATTGTCTGATGAAAAATGACATTATATTTAATAAGAAAGCTATCCATATATAGTATGTTATGTTATGTAATGTTATATAAAACTTTTCTTTTTATTTAATGAGTTATATCTACAGGAATGGGAAGCAAAGTTTTGCAACAAACTTAATAACATTACTATTTTCCTCTTTTTGATCAAATAACTATATATATATATATATATATATAATATTTAAGTATATATGTGACCGACATACCATTTCTTGTATGTCCAGTAGTGTGTCTATAACTGTATAACCGGACAACAGGAAGGAAAGAGTCGATTGCAAACCGGAAGATATATGAGTCCAGAAATGGCTGGTTTCTGATTGTACTCTATATTTAGTAATGCAATAACTGGTGACCACTAATAACAAGAGTTTAATTTGTGAATTATTACCATTTCTATCATTTCTTAACAAACTATATTTACACCATAATTATTATTTTATGTCTTTAATATTTTTTAGTATTTTATTTTATATACCGTAATAAGTATATATATATATATATATAAAATACTAATATTTAATGTTTTATGCATACAATTATTTATTTTAGAAATTATAATATTTTTATAACTATTAAAGTTATATAATTATATATTTATATTTTTCATTAATAGCTTCTCGTTTTTTGACTATTAATTTTATGAAAGTAATTTTTTAGTTTTCATATGATATTCATTATTATTTAACTTTTATTTTTGTCAATTAATAAATGCTTTTCAAGTGTGGTTTTGTTGCTTTAAATATATTTTTCAGTGTTTATATTTGCAATTAATATTAGATTTTTACAATATATCGTGTTGTTTGCTATATAAATGAAATTATTCTGTCAATTATTAATCAAAATAAATTAGATTTTTCTCTTTTATTTAAAAAATTTATAATATTTTATTTTGCAATGTATTGTTTGTTATTATTTTTATTTCAATTATATTATACTTTGAAAAAATAATTGCAATTATATGGATATATTGATCGAAACATTGAAGGGAACCATAGAAAATATTGTGATATAGTTTGACAATAATTTTCACTATTTTTCCTTCATTTCAAATATGGTATTATGTTTAACACTAAAAGTTAATACATAATACTACAGTAAATTATGAAACTCAGTCACTAACAGTCTAACTAAGCGATCAATAATTGAGAGAATATTTTTTAAAAATAAATCTATAATTTACACAATAATGCTATTCATGAGATAAAATAGTATATAGACTTCCTTTTTAAATCAATGACTATTAAAATTATCTTTCAAATTATATTATACTAAATACATAAAAATATCAATATTGAAATATTTTTATTTTTAAATTCGAAAAACAATTTAAAAGTAGGATAATTTAAAATAATTGAAAACCAATGATCTCATTTCATTTACAATATAATATATTTTACAGATATTTATTGCATTATAACATAACTTTTATTCAGTTATGTTGATCATAGTTTTTTTTACTCGATATGATTACTAGTTATCCTAATGGCACCGTTAGCTCTCTATAGTAGTGGTCATACTGTGTGTCTAATGATTGAGTGCTCCCACTGTTTCACTGCATTCGACAAATTTATTTCCCAGACTCTACTATACTATCACTGAGTCGACCATTATTTCAGTCAAATTATATATTAGTTTATATGTTAAATGATTTAATGTTAGGCTTTTATAATATGCTTTAGTTTGCAGATAATTGTAACTAATATTGATTTTTAATAACAAACATTTTTCAATAGGCATTGAATTTGAAGTCCATTTAAATTGAATGCATAAGAAAACACGTGCCATTGCCTCCAATTAACTATTCAATCGGGAGATTGTGGTATATGTTAGTGTGTGTGTGTGTGTGTGTGTCTGAACTTTTGTATTGATGTTGATTGTGGGCCACATGTTATGTCAATTACAGAAGCGAACAGACCTATTCTGTCAGTCATTTAAATTGCTTGAACTCATGTGTTATCGTAATATTTGTGAGATTTAAAACTTTTTTCGTTAACTATATAAATACAAATCACTTTTTGTTTGAACCGATAGTAGCAGTAATTGGTTTGGAGAGAACAGAGTCGGATTAATCGTCAAAATTAATCTAATGAACAGTACTTTTCAAATATAATATATACTGTTTGTCTCACTAATGGTTATTAATCTCACAAAATATATAATAAAAAATAAGAATTTGCCAAAAAAAATCAGTCACTATATAACAGTGTTGTGTTTGTCGCCTTTGGATGTAACGGATAGTCAGATGAAGTGGAAAGGGAGTAAAATATAGTATATATATCAAACAATTGACAATAATTCTTATTTGAGTCGCCTCTATAAGTCAGCTCATATATGTTGTCCATAACTCAATGTCCGGATGTGTTAGTTTGCAATCTAACACCACATCATATTAAAACTTGGCTCTCATTTATTTTGCTTACCATCATTGATCTCTCTCTCTCTCTCTCTCTCTCTCTCTCTCTCTCTCTCTCTCTCTCTCTCTCTTTCACTCATTTCTAATTCTATATCCAATTCTCAATGTTTTTCAATATCATTGCTCTTAAAATTTCTGTTTTTATTTCTTGATAAATACAAAACAAAAATTATTCCCAGAATAAGTCTCTGGTCTCTCTTTCTCTCCTTATTGCTGTCCCTCCCTGTGCTGTATATAAGGAGAGGGCTGTTATTTCTTAGTATTTGCAGTGTCTGGCAGTTTAGTCGGACATTGCATTCACTGCTGGATATATTTTAACTATTTTTATAGCCATTAGAACTACAGCTCTTGAGTATAGCATTTCACAGCACGACATGAAGTTTTAAGTCTTATGACTGCAAGGATTGTGTGAATTGAATACTGAAACTAATATAATGATTAAAAGCCAGGTTTCACTCTCACATAATTTGGCACATTTTTTATTTATAAGTCACACACACTGTTTAGAAATATTTTTCTGATGTTTTATTTTTTAATTTTATGATTATTATAATTTATATTTTTATTATAATTTTAAACATAAACGCTTGGCTTTTCATAACTGGCATTACATTTGAGTAAATATACTTAACTGATATAGTTGTAATATATAGTATTTCTATATAATATATGGAAATATATTGTATATTATTAATATTTGTAGTAACGGAGAGGGAATAAATGTTTGCGATAATAGTGTCCAACAAAACAATATATACAATAAAATGAAATCCTTGGTATACGCAGAACGAGTCATTCATGAGATAATGTCTGCATTTTTAGGCGTAATATCTGATAACAGATCCATATTATCCTAAATGCATGACTCCTTCACATCAATAAATTATTGATATATACGGTGTTATTCTTGTATTGTATGCCTTTTACTATACATTTATATTTATTGAATATACACTACTATTATATACCAGTTCTCTATTACATTGCAATATAAGGTCGATAAACATTTTCATTGTTTGTTTTTTACTCATCTCTTTGTAGTCGTCTATAGCAATGTGGGTGATCTCTATCCCGCTCTAAACTAACGGATTCAATGCTCGCAAATAAAAACCTAAAAATAAAATACAAGAATTGCTTTACAATACTATAACTACAGTTTAAAAAAATATAATTCATACAAAACATTACTTCGGGGATCATTCTTATCAATTCTCTATATGTTTAGTATAATGTTAGCATAAATATCTATATATACTGTATTTTCAATGTTTTTCAAACTTTTATATACTACCAATCACTGCTATTAAAATATAAATATTATTTAATAATATTTTTAGTGTAACAAATTTAAATATTTTGCACACAACTAACATAAATCTCAATACTCTAATTCAAAAGTTATGTTTTAACCATTGAGAGAGAGAGAGAGAGAGAGATAGCTTGTATTTTATTATACTACAGCATAGCTAAGTTATTGTTATTTATTATAACATTTATTTATAACATTTGAAAGTCTATAATGAGTTGAAAATGTTATTTTTGATGATACGGTTACTATTATAAAATATAAAACTAATTTTGATACAAATATGTGTTCAAAAAATTACTAATACGATTCTGTATATATACAGTACATGAATGTTGAATGATATGAAAATGTTTTCATAGTTTTTAGTCTCGTTATAATTGGATTGAGTTATGCCACGCAATGTAACCAACATTTTTGCATTCAGTCACTGCACGAGCCGTAGTCTCTGCCAAATAACATACCATACCGTAGGCCCAGTCATAGACAGTATGAATACCATGAATACAATTTGCTCTCTCTTGTGGCCAGACATTAATCGATTTAGTTATACACTTACCACGCCTTACTTACCACCTTCAATGTGTTTCCCTGTACTGCTTATATTAAATCAATATGTGTGCGCTCACATCCTAATGCTTCAACACATTGCATAACTCTGTCATACCATACCATACCATACCATACAATATCACACAATTTCATTGATATTTAATAATTTTTTTGGCATCGTTTTAAAACAATTGTTATATTTTGATTATTAAATCAAATAAATATGTTATAATATAATTCATAAATAAAATGATTTTACAAATTACTAAATAAATAACTTTATATTTGATTGTATTAATTATATGTCTAAGTTAACATAGGTAATGACATAAAAGAAATAAATTGTTTTATTTTAATTATGTTAATAATTCAGATAAATTCACAAAATTATTAGTTGTAAATGCAAATCATTAAATATGTTGCCCTTTACTACAATATTGCATTTAATAATTTTCATTACATATTATATAATATAATCATCAATGATTTGAAACCGAGATTTATTTGAAAGTACAGTATATCTCATTTAAATAATAAGGCGTTGTATTCAGTTATGTCAATCGTGACACAAACATACATACACATACATACACATACATACACATACATACACATACATACACATACATACACATACATACACATACATACACATACATACACATACATACACATACATACACATACATACACATACATACACATACATACACATACATACACATACATACACATACATACACATACATACACATACATACACATACATACACATACATACACATACATACACATACATACACATACATACACATACATACACATACATACACATACATACACATACATACACATACATACACATACATACACATACATACACATACATACACATATAAAAATGACTAATTTTGTGATTATTAATCATTTAATAATAATTACTTGAGCTCTTCATTAGACTAATAGTGGTCAATACATATGACAAATGCATAGATATGATGATTAGGTAGAGATGATGGTTGCCATCTCAACTATGCATACCAGTGCTTCAGATATTATATTAGAATTGAATTTATTTAAAACAAAATACATTATATAATCGACCGATACTTTCATTAAGCAATCAGTTCACGTAGTGGTTGTCGGAGCCGGTGATGAATATGACCCAACCCTCCGTCAATTTGATTACTTTTTGCCATTTTTATAAATCTCAACCAGCATTTCATTTTGATTTCACTTATTTTTTTCTTGTATTTATTTTATTTGTTATTTATAATTATAAATTTTTTTCTCAACTCCTTTTGCAATTTTGAATTATAATACTTGATTAATTTGATGGTCCAAAAACATTATATTAAATATATATATATACTATATGAATACACATATAAATATATCAAATATATGAATTGAAAACATAAAGATAAATATTAATGTTATAATGCATTGCCTTTTGTGGTCACTGTTATGAATGTGTGTGTCTTCTCACTCATTCAATGTTGTATTTGCTGTTACAGTGTTTCCAGTGATTGTTGGTATCAATGTATCTATCGATGCGATCATTGCTCTCTCATATTTGCAATAGAGTTAGGTCTCGTTTCACTGAATTCAATACTCTCTCTCTCTCTCTCTCTCTCTCTCTCTCTCTCTCTCTCTCTCTCTCTCTCTCTCTCTCTTTCTCTCTCTATCGGCTCACTTGGTGGCCATTTTTCATAATTTGTGTCCTTCCCAGTGGACTCTATTGTAGTTCATTGTTACGTATGACTACATTATTGCCATTTTTCGACATTACCTCTATTTGTGTCTAACTCTCATTGGTATCGATTTTTGCACTGTTGGCTTAAATCCCATCGAGAGATATATTGAGTAAAAAGCAAAGCATTATATTGATATGTATTGCACTTTTAAAACGGCAAATCCACTTTTCTATACAATATATTGTCTAAATTTTTACAGATATGCTATATAATGAGTTGTTTTCTAGATATATAAACAATCGATAAAATTTATACTTTAAGTATTAGAAGCAAAACTTTTTTATCACAAATAAATAGTTAACAAACAACTCAAGTATTGAGAAACAACTGATAGTAGGGTTCGCCAAAGTTTTCTAACAATTGTAATGTACACACACTTCAAGCATAGCATACAATAATAGGTGTGTATAACCACTACTATTTATGTTTAACAATCCATAATACTATACAATCATCATCAATGAGACTTTTATTTAGTGGTAAACCTTATCATTTTAAAAGGTATAGTTAGTCAAAGCCAACATTTCATAGTATAGTAACCAATACTTAGCGAAATGTGATTCACTTGAATAGCATTAAACTATAGACTGGACAGTCATTTAAAAAGATTTTACACTACAAATAATAAACAGCTGTATGTAGTGACTGTCAACTTACAAATAATATACCGATTCATATGTCTGTACACTATATGATAGTCTCATTACTAGAGAACATCTGTTGATGTGATGGTGTGTTTTGTTTGTACACCCGTTGCCACACATTTGACTGTGACTTAGGCAACACTCCCGCCACACAAACTCCTGATCAGAGTTACCGATCTTTTTAGTTATTGTTTATCAATACTTCTAGTATTACATAATATATTAGATTTATTGGTCGATTGTCACATATCTTTCCTCTCGATTCATAAATTTTTTTGTTTACTTAGCAAATGAATAAAATATTTATGCCATTTGAGTGAATGTCTGTTATTTGCAATTAATTTTACCAAACATTAGAATAGCATTAAAAGTGCTATTTCTGTGGTCTCAAGACATACATATTGGTGTTGTAATATCAGTGATGAGCTATATATATGCCGGTCATGACTTTAAAGCACAATACATATTACATACCATATTATATTTGTGTCTCATTTTTTCTCTCGGATGACGTGCTTTACATTTGGACATTAGGGTCGTCCGCAGCTCTGGTAGCAAATGACCTATGATTTAATGATGTTTTCTTTACAAATGTAATGAATTGATCCAAATCTCCATCAGATGTTTGTCGGAATGTCTATTCATTTACGATATATCTCATACACTCAGTAATGTATTTCATGTACTGTGAGAGTGAATCAAGAGGTGAATGCCTGGTTTGTGATGAGCCCTCTCATCAATTGTAGTTACAGACAGACAAACCAATATCGCAAACATTTCTCATTTGTTGTATTTTTTTGGTTCACTTTTTTCAGTTGACATGAGTTACAGGCAAAGAGCAATAGGGAGTGAGTGAGATATAGAGGACAGGGAGAGTATTAACAGATAGTGTGCACCCGAAGCACACAAATTACAAAATCGATTACTTAACTCAAATTGTTTGCCCTTTTCATGACATCACAAACCGATAGATTTATTTAGCAAATTATGGCAAAACAATAAATGCATAGTTATCCAGGTGTGTCCAAAACACATTTGCAATTTTTAATATTTTGTTGATTATACGGATAAATGCAGTTTACCATAAAATATAAACACTACTACTTTAATATAAGAACAATAAATTTGTGGTTATTATTATGTTTACATTAAATTCATTTAAAATTAGAAAAACCAGTAGTAAATGTTTTATAAACGTTTAAATAATGTATTTTAAAATTATATGTCAGTATTTTCAACATTATATTACTTTAATTACATTTTTATATAACTGCAGATTAAGATATATTTGATATATAAATTTAATTTAATATTTGAAAATTGTTTTTATTTTTTTTAATTCTGTATTTGTAATGGTTTTTAAAATTAATTCCCAAAAACTATTTTTATTTAATTTATATTTATTTGTTTCACACAAAATAGCTTTTGTGACCTTAAATTTACTCATAAAATAAGTTACAATTTTGTTAAATGTTTAAAATGTTATTTTGAGAGCAAAAAACTTTATTAAATGGGAATCCAATTATTTATTTGGGGAAATAATTTTCTCATTGAATTGTAGTTAAGAAACAAACATTTAATCTCTATTATGAGATTTTATGACTTTTATTTTGCTTAAAAACTTTTAGAACTTGAGATTTGTATTAAAATTAAATATCTTTTATATTATTTTGTTATTTCAAAGAAAATAGTCTTTTTTATTTATGAAGCTTAAAGAGTAAGTGAGGGGATGACAGTCAATGGTGACGGTAGAGGAGATAAAGTAAAGGCCTGATGTCGACAAACATTTCTATAGGGATTTATATCAACCAAATTCAATGGGATATTTGTGTAGCTTTTCGGTGTAATTATATTTATCGTTTTTTTTTTGTTGTTGTGTTACTAAAGTAGAGCACCGGTAACTCAATGACTGTTGTCATTGTGCAGTGCATTGAAATAATTCCATTCCATTGCATAATTCATTGGATCAAACGGTTGTCCCTTTTCCGGTGAATTACCATCATATGTATAAATACCATACAAAACACAATACTCAATATATTGTATAAATAGTACTTATATGTAGTATTATTACTACAGTATTTATATTATTACAATTGACGGACAGCTATACTCTCACTAACCTTTAGAAATAATTTAGTATTTACACTATTTATACAATTATTTGTTACTCTGATAAGTCAAAGAAAGAAAGAAAGAGAGAAAGAGAGAAAGAGAGAGAGAGAGAGAGAGAGAGAGAGAGAGAGAGAGCATTTGACTTAAGAAATATTTTTCATTAATATTATATTTTTGTTGATAAATTTTTATTTTATATTTACAAATTTGGCAATGAATATTTTATTATATAATTTTATAAAATTTAATAGTTAGTGAATTTGATTTATTGATAATAGTATTGTATTGTATATATTTATTTTAAATGTCTATTATTCATTACAGATACTTTATATAACTACCGTATTATTAGTCACTTAGTGTTTACTGTATATAAAAATACAGTATAGTATAACTGTTGTATTAAAAGATAATTTCAATATACTGACACTCTAGCTGTCAGTACTGTCACTTATATTTGGTAATAATTTACAACTGATTATAATGTTATGTAATTATTAGACAGATTGAGATAATATGTGACAAACTTTTCTTTATTTCTTTAATCAGTCCTTACTTTTCATAGTTATAGATAAAGACTACTCTTTCACTCATCTAATGCACTGTTAAAGTGAAGCAAACGTTTTCAATGTTAATGTCAGCCTCGGCTCAGAAATTATCATTAAATCAAATCTCAACGGATATACAGCCATATAATAATATACTTTATATTATATACTCATATAAGTGCTAAAAGGGAAGACAGGGACTCGCCTATATGTAACACACACTACATGTACCATATAATCATATAAACAACATATATCAGCATCTCTTTAAATGCAATCAACTTTTGTATTTAGATTTAAATTTCATAAATACAGTGTACTTCAAGCTTAAGGCACTAATAATAATAAAAGTACAGTGAGTGGGTGGGCGAGTGAGGGACTAAGTGGGTGAGTGAGAGAGCAACGCATAAATATTGTATATACAAAAATATAATTTGTTGTAATAGTGGGGAATGGAGTTAATGACATTTTCAACGACAATGCATTCAAAAAAAGTTTTTTCTCCAATAATATGATTATAAATCTAAAAAGAAATTGAATCCATTTGTAGCGTTAATATTGACTCGAAAGGTGGCTATAAATTATAATAGGTTTGTCTCACATGTTTGAGCACTTTTCCTAAAATTAAAGCCCAGCACTGGTATATTGTATTGCACTGTTTGTCACATCAGAGTCTCAGTTGGCCAGAGGACAGGGATTGTAATTTTGAAAAGTGATTCTTCCAAATGTAACATACAATATATATATATATATACAATAGATATATAATATTATTACATCACTCATATATCTATATTACTTTATGCCTCTATTGTGTTAAATTTTGATATATCACTTGTCTATGCTATGGAGATATATAATAGCAAATCACTAAAAAAGTGATACACTTTTAGCCCAAAGCCTCTATTTATAATCAATAGTTATTTTGACTTTAATGTTGACATACATATGGAAAGTATATTGAGAAAAGTGTTTATTGAGAAAAATACTTTTAAATAAATAATATTTGTTGTATCATATAATTTATGTTTATTTCACAATCAATGAGATAAAGCACAGTTATGTTTGATTTATACATTTATATTTAAATCATTTTTTCACTTTTATTGTTCACAGGTTTATAAACGCCAGAAGACGTATTGTTCAGCCTATGATAGATCAGTCCAACAGAGCAGGTATGCCATCAATTGTATCAATGATATCTATAGAGGAAGTGGTGCTAATGAGAAACTTTTTCCTATCAAATGTAATAGTTTTTTAGAGTTTCTTTTAATTTTGATTCAAAACAAATTTATATGATATCTATAGTATTTAATTGAATTCACAAATGAGATATACATTGAGTTAGTGAGTGAAGCATTGAATGAATTAATGGAAAGCCATTTGCCATTTGGCAGTTTGGCATCATTGGTATAGCCGTGGCATCACTCTCCCAACTCCCGGTGCCATAAGAAGTGAATGCCATTTCTCTGGCGGTGCGTATCGGAAATTGACAGGACTTGTGATTGATTGCCACAAGAAATGCTTTACTTTTTTCTGGGACCAAATGCAATGTGCTTTTGATGCATTGCTTTATCCTTATATATATATATAAACTTTATGTATAATACAGTATAACAATACCGACATAACAGTGTTGTTCATTAAAATCTGAAGCCATTTATGCTGAGTTCAGACATTTAGCAGAGGAAAGTTGCATAAAGAGAGTGGACATCCATTGAAATGAGAGTTAGTTGTCGACCAAAACTATTGAAACAATCCGTCACTGACTTGACATCAGTGATGCTCAGCTGTTATGCGGAAATGTGTTTTCTCATTAGCAATGCTTTCATATTATAAATAACAATATAATTCTCACTCTATTTTTATTATTTATGTCAGATTTGGGCGGATCTATTGGTAGTGCCGGTGCTGCTTACAGTCCCGATGGTGGCATGGGATACATGATGGATGGCAGCCAACAGTTCAGGCCACCAGGTATTTGCATAACATATATACCATCACTATATACCATATAATCCTAATGAATAAGCATTACATAAGAGAATTATACGGATTTTAACTGTGAATTAATCCCCTTTGAAGACACCTATAGATATAATGTATTCAAAAGCATCAAAATAAATATAATAATGACATATATAAGTACTTTATATACATATTATATGTAGATATTCACAGACTTAGTACATAACAAAACTATACAGAATTATCTTTAATATCTTATTTTTGATAAATTACTTTAAGATTAAAAATAAAACATAAACCAAATCACCTCTTAATAGATCTTAAAACTAAAGGATTTAAAGATTGATATTTTTGTTTAAAAATTGCTACTTTTATTAACATACAGTTGTTTTACTGTATATTATTTTGATTATTTTGTATATATATAATATCAAGTTTTTAGTTTAAATAGATTTTTGTAGTAATGTTTACTTAAATTTTATGCAAATATTAATCATAATAAATTAATATTTGTTTGTTTCTGGTATTTTTATTATCAAAGATATTTAAATTTTATAATAGTATAAATTTATTTATTGTTTTTAGGAATTTTTCTTTTAAACAAATCTTAAGAATTATAAATAATAAAAATTAATTTTTATTAGTCAATAATTTATATTAATTATTAAATTTCACGAAAAGATAATTTTAATGAATTTATTAAAGAAATATATTTCTGGTAATATGTTTTACAAAATAAACGCTTGTAATATATTCTAAACATACTTTTAAAATAGTTTTCATTGCTAATTATATTTATAAAGTCATTAAAACAGCTAACCAGTGAACTAGTAGCTTAAAATGCAATTTATATATTTTCTAAAGTGGTATATAATAATATAATATGAATAATTTAAAATCTAATTTTAAGATACTATCATACGTTTAAAATTGTTTATTATTATAAATTAGAATAATTTTTAAAAATAATTTTTGTTGTTATTATTACAACATTGTTGAGGTAGTTGTTGTTATTTTTTTATTGTTTTGTTACAATTCACGCACTGTAAGGATTATATTGTATATGAATTGAATACATATATGAATGTATATAAATTTATATACTGTATACTATATATTATCTTATACTCGATTATACATAAATCTTCAATTCAGTGATTAAGCTTTTTATTGTCATTCATGTCAGTAAACAAGTCTATTGTATTTGAAACTGATTTGAATAATTAAATTGCTTTAAAAAATAACAAAACAGTGTTAATCCGTTACCATAGTATGTATAACATATTACTATCAAAATGAGTGTTTGATTGACTTGTTTTTTTTGAAAGTATTTTATTTTTCTCAAAGATGTTATATAGTGTTATTTTGTTTTACTATAATATCTAGAATTTGCTAAAATAATTTTTAAATAATCCAAATATATTTATTATGTAAACTATAAAATTAATTCAATATCATTTTTGAGCAATTATTTACAAATCAATTTAATCCTTTTTTAACTTTAACCTACAATTAAATAGAAATATTTATTGAAAATTATATGATATTTTAAAAAAATATATTTCACATTAAATACATTATATCAATTCTACATATTTTCTATCAATTTTGACAAGTTTTGCAACATTCACTATAATTATAATTTTTTAATATTTAACTTAATATTAAATTTGATAAAATATTATTATTATTATTATTAGGAATGCAAGGCTGTGGTGACGCCTCAATGGGAATGGCCGGACATATGGGAGGAATGGGTGGCTATTCTCCATTTAATCCGCAATTAAGATCACCTGTATTACCCGGACACCCTCATGCAGCTATGATGATGGCACATGGACCTATGGGACATTCAGGTCTACCACAGGGTTCGCCATATGACGGTTCAGGTCAACACATTATGGACATTCATGCGAGTTAAACAACAATTATTAATACAATGAGAAACACTAACATTTGTGTTAATGACACAAACTATTGAAGAAAATTTTGTTCAATAAATTCAATAATAATATTATATATTGATTTTTATGAACATCAATAAGATTACGAAATAATGGAAAATTGTTTTGTGTTTTTGTTGTGAAAATATTTTTTTGACCGCATTATAAAAACGGTTTAAGTTTTTTTAATAAAATATAATATATAAAATATTTAATAATAAATTTACATTTAAAATAATATTTAAACTTTTGTAATATTAATTCTTATTATTATAATTATTGCTGATTATTGATTAGTTGTATAAAACAAATGTTGTTTAAATTGAATGAGTTTGTAATGAGTTTTTAAATTTTTTTCATGTTATTATTTATGAATTAATTTGTGATTTAAATTAAAAATATTTTTTGTATTATAAGAGTTGCCTTTTAAAGGGGTTTTAATTATCATTTGTGTCACTCAATTTCAACCACAATTTTTTTCATGAATTAACCGAATTGTAAAAAACAAAATACACAAATTTATTATATAAATACATGAATTAATTTTATTATATAAATATTGAATATAACACTGGATTCTTGATAAGCAAACATTTCATCCAATTTTCTGTTAACTAAACATTATTATTGTAAATCTATGTTATATCTTATATATCTTATTGTATATCTATAATTGTTTTTTCATCACATAAAACATTTATGTCAAAACATTTTGGATAAATCAAACTTAATACTACAGAAAACATTATTATTATTAATAAATATTTACCGAAAATATAAAAAAATAATTGTAACATAAAAAACAATAACTCAAAAACTAACATTGTTTATATATATATATATATACAGGGTAGCATACAAAACATAGGTTTTATATTTAGTATTTAAGACAATTATAAAATAATATAAAACATAAATTTAAAAAAACTTTATACCTAAATCAAATATAAAACATGCTAAAATTGATTTCAATTGATGTTAAATATTAAATAATTACAGGGAAAACAAATTAATTAGTTGTTTAAATCATTCAATCATTTGTCACAATATTTCATTTTTATAAAATTTATTTCACAAATTTAACTCCATATATTATAATATATATAATTATAATATATAATATAATTACAGCATATTTTATATAATTGTTATGTGGATTATTTATATATTTTTAAAAATTGAATACAATTATGCATTTTTTTGTTTTTTAGGTAAACATTAATAAATTTTGATTAGCAAGTTATTTTTTAAATGAAATTTATTTTTATTTTATACTTTAGCATTATTTTTGAATTTGTCTGAAATTACTTTATATATAATGATTTGTCTTGTTTTTACAATTTTAAAAAGTACAACAATAATCTGTAAATTAAATTAATATATTTTTTATTATATCTAATTTCTATTTAGTTTTAAAATAAGAGAAAAGGATGAACAAACTTATTGTAAAATATAAAAAATTATTTCCGAGAGAAATGGAGATTAAATTAATGTGAATAGTGTTTGTTGTGAATCATGTTTTTGAATACATTTTTTTTTTAAAAATAATAATCACTCGAATCATAGAAATTTAGCGATTTTGGTGTTTAATTACCTGAAACTTATGTCGAGCTTTTTATAGTATTATTATTTTAATTATAATAATAATAATTATTATTATTATTACTTATAATTAGTATGATTTTTACTGTTTAGTCTTTTTTTAATACCGTTGCTTAATATAATATATTTGTACATATTTTAAATATGAATCCATTTCTCATTATTATAATTAATTTACATTAATTTTATTTCTAATTAACCATTGGGTGGGACACCGACACATACATACATTGACATACCATAAAATATATCACTTGCCTACTACTCACTCATTCCCTACCGTTTCCTCTGATAAATGTCAGAATGATTTGATAGGACAGAGAGTGCGGACATTAATAGTTGGGTATAAAAGACTAATCAAATGAATTATGATTTGAATCAATTGAATGTGAAATATAGCAAATAAAACATATAAAACATTAAGTTTTAGTTGTATTTGTACGTAATTTTTCAGTAAATATAACATATAATTAAATAAATAATATTGACGATTGATTATTATTATAATTATTATGATGATTATTGATGCTATTATAATTAATATTAATATCTAAATCATAACTAATATAATAAAAATTATTTGTAATTAAAAACATTACAGCAAAAATGATTTATATAATACCATTTTAAGTTTGTTGTGTAACTCAAAATTAACTAATAAAATATAAATATTTTAAAAGTGAATTTAAGTGATTATTATATTATTTCATTTAAAACACTTTTATGATAAGCTATTTATTATAAAAAATATTATTAAGTTTTATAAAGTTATTTTAATTAATAATTTTTATTTTAGATTAAGTTGAATTACATTATTTTATTAAAATATTTTTGATAATTATAAAAATGTCAAAAAAGTCATTTTAATATTCCGTTATTTTAAATAATTATTTACTAAATTAATATTAGCAAAATTAATTTAATTTTATAAAATTATGAAAATAGAGCAATAAAGTATCTATTTTGCATAAAAATTTAATTTAGATTATATAATTTTATAATACAATTAAAAAAATAAATCAATGTGTCATTCGTAACATTATTTTGATTTATTCTCTAATAATTTTTATCCTCTTTTAATATTTTTTATTCATTTTTCTGTCTATTTTTCTAATAGTATTTGCGTACATATGTTACACAAAACTACTTAATTTAGGATATATTATATTAACAATCATATGAAGTGAGGACTCTATTAAAAATTATTTAAAGAGGAAAAAGGAAAGTTATGTTGAGATGTATTGTTTGTCTAATAGGACTGGTAGGCAATAGAAGCAACATTTGGCACCAGCTGACAAATCTAATTGGCCTTCAACTACTTCATGTCTGTCCATTTATGCCATCAGTTATAAACACATCTAACACTACAATATATACGATACATATATGATATCGTATACTAAGTTATGATATGGTATGGCATAGCTTTGAGATATACAGACCAATACTCTCAACACTCTTTCCTATGACTTCAATGTGTTTAATGTATTGATGAACACAAATGTATAATAGAGAACTCGTTAAAAGCAGAAAGAGAGAGTGAGTGAGTGAGTGAGTGAGTGAGTGAGTGAGAGAGAGAGAGAGAGAGAGAGAGAGAGAGAGAGAGAGAGAGAGTAGTAAACTTATTGAATGCATCCCACTGTTCAACAGCTGTTTTTGACATCAAAACTTTTTTAAGGCACTCATTATTAACAACAGTCCCTACTGTCCACATATTTACTCTCTCTCTCTCTCTCTCTCTCTCTCTCTCTCTCTCTCTCTCTCTCTCTCTCTCTCTCTCTCTCTCTCTCTCTCTCTCTCTCTCTCTCTTCCGACAAATATAAACACAGACAGTAAATATATTAACTTCATTTTTTAATTAATTATATAATTATAGCATATTTATTTTTGTATATACCGTAATTGATATTACATTTTTAAAAATACTTATATTATTATAAACTTTTCATAAATATTACTGTATTATTGTTTAATCAGAAACATTTGGACACTACGACCACAAACTGCGGCACAATTAATACATTATCATCAAAATAATACTAAAAAACAAACTTATTTGACTCAACTTATATCAAATAACTAAAATGATATTCAAATTTATTTAACTCATTTATACTTAAATCAAATTATACTGTTATTATAATAATTGTAATCTTTTATTATTAGTAAGAATTTTAATTTTTCCTTTATATTATTATTATTATATTCATTAAAATATAGTGATATTTTAATAATGAAAATTAGTGAAATTATAATTTATTATAATTACAATTAGAAATACAGATTAAATTATATTAGAGAAATAAATTTTTAGTTTGGCTCAGTTATAGTTAATAGTCAGCAGTTAATAAAAGTTTGGGTATTATTATATAACAATGACTTTTTTATTTGGTTTTCTAAACAGTATATATATTAGAGTATTACCAGGTATTTAAATAAACAGTATATTTGTTAACAACTATTAAAATAAAAATTAATAAATAAAATGTTTTGCTTCGTTGAAAATTTCTAGCATTTTTGAAATAATAAATATAATATAATAKTTAATAATATTTGAATAATTAATGTTATAATTAGTYATACACTACTGTAATGTAAAAATATGTTACCGGTATATATAAATAATGTATTTTAAAGTAACTRCAGGTAAATAAAAAGTGTTGTTATAACTCATAACTAAATATATTTTACTATTTAATCATTTTTTTTGTAAACTATTTTTCTAATTATAATCAAAAATGAATTTCGCATTTAATATAACTAGAAATCAAATTTTATTAATGATTTTGATTCAAATGTAATGTTAATAACATAAAAATTATGATTTTTGTTCAACACTTTTGTTATCATCTAATGGTTGTCCATCCGAACCGTTCATAAGTGTATTATCATCGGCGATGTCTTTATCTCTGGAGTATAAGTTCGGGTATTGAGACATACAGTCCTGCATTTCGGTAAACTTATCGACACAGTCTTCGCCCTTATTCTCRGCGGTCGAGTAATGAAAGCAACCAAATGCCTCCCGAAATTGGTAACCGCACGGCCCACTGGCCATCCCTCCCAAACACGGACAGTTCCAATTGATATCACCGTTGGGCAGAATTAGACCGCGCGGCTCATCGGCGCTTTCATCGGTTAATTCAACGGTCGATGGCTTCGAGTGATCCTCTTTTGTGGCAAATATTATGCGATCTTTTCCTATCTCTTGACAATAAGACATCTCAATTATTGCGGTGTTGTCTTAGTTGGCGACCAGTTGTGCGACCATTTGATGAACCGATTCAACGCATCGATTGATAAATCGGCTAAAAGTTCATCAAAAATGTTGAATCAATTGATTACAAACTGAAGACAATTATTAACAAAATCACATTAATTACGTCCTCTTAAGTTAGTCATCGATGGTATCGCCAAATCATAATTAGGGATCAATTAATACATTATTTCAATTAATTTTCAAATATTTGTTTAACAAATCAATGTATTAAACATTAAAATACTAATTAATTGTGTTTAACATTAATGTCAATCAAATGCAAACAATCCAATCAAATGCCATTCAATTCAATGTATGAAATAATGTCATTAAACTTTGCAAACAAATCGCGCGGACTTTAAAATAAAATATTYTATAAAAAGTGTTTTAAAGTTTCAGATTAATAGTATCTACAATGGGATCAAATTCAATGATAATGATTATCCTATTTGTTTGTTTATTGATAGTAATATCGCAAAACACATTAAACAACGATTTACTTTAAAAATTTTAATTACTGTATTAGTTAATGAATATATAAACAAGTATTATAAAATAATTATTAAAACTAATATTAAAATACTATTGATTTACAGTTTATTATTTATTAAGTTTTGTCATCATTTTGTGGTAAATTTTTATGACTATCAGGTTTTTTAAATTGTTGTACAATACTATTGGTATTTATCTGATCTCTGAAATGTGAACAATTGTTATCAGATTTAAACTGACTCTTTGCTGTCATAGCTTTTTCGGTCATCTGATGAGGAATATTATGACTTCGAGTGACTTCATCCACGTGTACGACATTGTTGGCCATACTTTGCGATAAGATATCATTGTAATCACTTTCGGCGTTAATTTCAGTATGGATTTTGTTMARTGTTTGCAAAAGTTTATTACTTCCAGCCGATGATCTAAAAATTTGCAAAAAATTGAATAAATTTATTGAAATTGAAATAACAATTATATTAGATATTAAATTTGAAATACTCTTTATTTGTTGATTTGTTCCCTTTATTATTGTCATTTGAATTTCCTTCAATATTCCTGCAATCAATTACTCAATTATCTAATATTTATAAGAATATTCTGTAAAATAATAATTATTACTTATTTTTCATTTTCAGTATCTTTGCTTCCATATGATCGACACCACTCTTAGAGATATATTTTTTGAGACAATTTATAAGATATCTTAATTGTTGCTTAAATTAAAATTAATTAATTATTAATTATACAATTATTAGTTTAATTATTGTATATTTACTCTAATGTAATGCACTGTCGATAGATTGCCCACAAATTGTTCGACACCATTGATCACATTAAATACAACCTAAAGACAAAAACAAAATAAATGATAAAAATTAAGTTAAAAAAAGATTACTAAAAATATTTACCATATCGTTAATTATGAAGAAAACTCTTTTCTTTTGATTTATCTCTGTTTGAATGTTTAACAACTTTAACAATGGTTTAGTGGTTCCACCCTATCATCCAAATTGTTATAAATTTAGCATAAATTATGTAATTATTTTAATAATAYTRTAAATTTTAATATTTACCAAAATAAATACAGTAAACAAAATTAAAACAAAAGTAGTTGTTTTAAAAAGATCGACGTTTTTAACACCTTTTACTTCACTTAAAAGTGCTATCATTGCAAAAGCAATGGCACCTCTCAGACCTCCATAAGCCTAAGAAATAAAAAGTTTTAATTTTAATAAAACTTATTAATTATTAAGATATGATAACCATTAGTATCTGTTCTTTAAATTGAACGATTCGAGTCCTATGAAAATATCTGTTTGAAAAATATGTCAACGAAAACACACCTAATAAAAGATAATAATTGTTTTTATATCTATTTGTTGCATAAATTAAATTTCTAATAACTTACTGACGATACGAAAGATGAGACAAAATATTATTGTAAAGACAACAAATGACTGTTAAATRTTATAATATTACAAAATTAATAATCATRTMATTTAAATAGAAATTTATAATAAAAATATATAATAAAAATTAATAATAAAAATTAATAATAAAAATTAATAATAAAAATTAATAATAAAAATTAATAATACGGTATTCCAGATGTGATCCATACTTATCAGCATTTGTCCCAAAAAGAAGAATATTAACAAATCAGCGATTGTACTGACATTAAAAAAAGTTTGGGTTTTAATCATTTAAATAATATTTTTCATTTAAGTAATTAATAATCAATACCTGAGACCTTTAATACTATACTTAACCGTTGTATTTGTTTTTTCAGTGGTATTACGATTAGCAAACTCTGATTGTGTCTTAAATTATATAATTTTCAAAACAAAAAAATTAGGAAAATATTGGATTATTTACAAAAATTATAAGTAATTACAAGACCACATCCTATCAAACTTATGAGTCCAGATAAATGAAACACATCTGCAGTAAGAAATGCCAGATATGCCATTCCCAACATAATAGTCGGTTCAACCACTATAACAAAKATATTCAATATTTTAGTTTTATTTATTTGATAATAAAATTAATTTAAACCTTCTGAATGTTTTGTATATAATGTCATAATTGAAGTAAATATGCCGTATATAATGCCAATTAAAAAACCGCCGACACTAACGTAGAAGAAGGCACCGACACCTTCAATGATATCAGCAGTTGTTATGATTGGTGTATTGACAAAGTTAGTCAACAATTCTTGTAATACTATAACCACAGCATCTTTTAATTGAGTAACAAAAATCAATAAATAAATCATATTTTTTTTAATAAAGTCATTTAAATTTTATACCATTTAAAAGAGATTCGCCAAACACTAAGTAATAAAGATTTTTATTAACATTCAACTCTTGAAATATATTTAAAACCTATTTTAAAAATAGATAATTTTGAATATAATTTTATAAAAAATATAATATATATTTTTTTTTTGATTTCATACAGTGACGGGATCTACTGCACTGATAGCATTGGAAAATATGAGTACTTCTATAAGCGATATTTGAGGAAAATTAAGAAAATCAATGTTTATAATGACGAAAATATATAAAAACATTCCGATTAAGAGGACATTAATTAGTGTACCCTTTGAAGATAAAAACAATAATTTCAAAAAATAGATCAATAAGTAGTTAATTGACAAAATACTGACCACAACGGCATACATAAGAATTGTAATAACATTGCTGAAGAAGACCTCATTGTGCAGACTATGTGCCGCTTCCATAATAATACTTTGAATCAATTAAAAATAAAACAATAATAATAATTATCACTATTTTCTTATCAAACAGTGACTTACGGTGGCATTAATCCATAGAGGAATAGGTTAACAGAAAATTTTGGAAATTCTTGAATTCCAAAAATTCTGATTAAAAAATTATTTAATAAAATCATAAAATTTACATATTTTACTGATAATGAAAAACTGAAATTTATTACTTAAAGAGAGTGCCGAACCAAATGCCAATTATTATCAGAATACAAGATTCGGGTATATTATTGACCAGAAACGGGCTCTTATGGAAACCAACTTTGATTAGCGATGCAATTATCAGATATAAGGCAAACATAAAAAATGTGACCACAAATGGCTTATAATAATTGCCATTTAAAAAGCCTTTAAATGAATTAGATTTATGTCTATCAGTGGTGCTATCGGTGTGTATAGAGTACTGCGAATCCATTAATATTGTGTCCGATTCTTCATCGGTTATGTTTTGCGATATTACTATCGCTATACAAGAAATTAAGATAATTATTATCACTGAGTTTGATCCCATTGTAGATATTATTTATAAAGATATTATGGATTTGAATATTCACTTAACAAACAAATTCTTCATTTAAAGTTCGCGCGATTTGATCGCGAAGTTCAATGACTTTATTTCAGATTATATTAAATACATTGAATTGAATGGCATTTGATTGACATTAATGTTAAACACAATTAATTAGTATTTTAATGTTTAATACATTGATTTGTTAAACAAATATTTGAAAATTAATTGAAATAATGTATTAATTGATCCCTAATTATGATTTGGCGATACCATCGATGACTAACTTAAGAGGACGTAATTAATGTGATTTTGTTAATAATTGTCTTCAGTTTGTAATCAATTGATTCAACATTTTTGATGAACTTTTAGCCGATTTATCAATCGATGCGTTGAATCGGTTCATCAAATGGTCGCATAACTGGTCGCCAACTAAGACAACACCGCAATAATTGTATGTGAAGTACTCGTGAGTGACAGCTATGGACATGTCATCACATAAGCTGGTGCTCAATGAAGAGCTCCTCAAAACACTGGACGATCACAAGCGACACATATTTGTCTTTGAATGGCTCCGATCTCTGGATCAGTCATTAAGTGGAGTACAAAAGGTTTGACACAAGAATGATATGTTTGCGATAATTGTGTTATATTTGTAAATATTGTTTTGATTCATGTCTTGTCTAGAATGACATCAAAGAATGTCAGAAGGAACTGATGAACCAGTTATTAGTCCGCATTCAAGAGCCAACCGGTCCGCCCACACGTCGACTTGTGGCCCGATGTTTGGCCACTTTGTTTTCAGTTGGCGACACTTTCCTCTTGTTTGAAGCCATTAATAAGTGCAACGATATTCTGAAGAATAAAGATGATTCTCCATCATATCAACCGATAAGACTGTAAGACAATTGTCGACTATTGAGTTGATAATTATGTTTTGAATAATTGTTTGTATTTGTTGTGATTAGAGCTGCCATTACTTGTTTGGGAACAATGTATGAAAAGTTAGGTCGTCTGATGGGTCGTTCATATGAAGACACGGTTCAACTGTTACTGAAATCTATAAAGAATGCTGAGGTATGTCATCAGTAGGTTATTAGTCTTGAAATCGCTAGAAATCGTCTTAAAATTATTGGATATTTTTATTGATTATTTTAGTCACAAACTCGATCTGAGATATATTTGACACTTGAAAAAATAGTGTCAGGAATGGGAAGTGCGGCAAATTCAGTGCACCGGGAGATATACAAACACATAAAGTCAGGAATGACCGATCGGGCAATGATTGTTAGGAGTAGTGCCGCTAAATGTTTGCACAAAATGTTAAGTTGTGCGCCTTTTCTCTATACAACTGAATTGGAAAATGTCTTCTCATTATGTTTCCGATCTCTCGATGGCTCTAATTATGAAGTCCGATGTGCTGTGTCTCTAGTTTTAGGTACTTTAGTTGCTCAGACACAACAGCCACCGTCACAACTAATGTCACAGCAAACTACAAAAACACGTATCGTTTCATTAGAAGAAGCATTAAATCTGTTAGCGTCAGGTTTTTTACGCGGAGGTATCGGTTCATTGAAAAGTGCCGGAGAAATGATTAAAGGAGTAACAGTTAGCCGAGAAACTCGAGTAGGTGTTACTCATGGATATGTAGTGTTGGTATCAGTAATGGGCTCATCATGGCTTGAAAGACATTTATTGCAGTTTTTAACGCATTTACTCGATTTATTGGCTAATCCTAAAACCAGTTCAACACATATGGAAGCAGTCGCTAGCCGTAAATGTGTGGCATTTGTTTTGAGATCAGTTTTGGGACGACAACTGAGCGAAAAGGCTCAGTTACAGGCTATCAAAGAGTTGACTAATATATTGAATCGATATTTAAATGCTAACATAAATGATTCAAATGGTGACAAAAGTACAAATAATTCAAGTGCTGCGGCAAATGCCGTCAAAGATTCACTTCAAGTCGATATTCAACTCATACAACATGTATTGGTTTGTGCTCTTCTTGAAATTGGTTGTCTTATCAAAAGTTTAAGCACTTCCTGTATAACTGTAGTAACGGATACACATTTATCTCTTATTGATACGATTGCATCTATTGTTGTCCACCCATCAAGTTGTGCCCGATTGTCGGCCGCGTGGTGTTTAAGATGCATAGCAGTTGCCGCTCCTTCACAATTGACACCACTTATTGAACGATCACTAGAAAGACTTGAAACTCTTAAGTCAAATCCAGAGACAATTAGTGGTTATTCTTGTGCTTTGTCTGCACTTTTAGGTGCCGTATGTCAAACTCCTTTAGGTATTCCTCACAATAAGGGGAAACTCATATTTAACATTGCAGAAGATTTATTGAGGAGTGCGTCACAAAACAGTCGTTTATCTCTTCAAAGGACACAAGCGGGTTGGCAGCTGATCGGCTCTATTATGACATTAGGACCGCCTGTTATTAAAGGATTATTACCACGTCTTCTTTTATTATGGAAGAACTCATTTCCGCGTTCATCTAAAGAACTTGAGTCTGAGAAAGCACGCGGCGATGCATTCACGTGGCAGATAACTCTTGAAAATAGAGCCGGTGCTCTGGCAGCCATGTCTAGCTTTTTGGCACATTGCGACAAATTAGCCACAGATGAAGTCAAACGCCGATTATTGACGCCAATTGAGTCGGCATTTACTATGTTGGCTGCTTTGAGTGTAGTTTTTAAAAGCTATGGAACTGCTGTTAAGGCCAGTGCAGCGATGGTTAGACTCAGACTTTACGAGACTTTACTACTATTGCCTCCTCAATCGTATGACAATTGCTATACAAACTTATTGAGACTATTAGTGTCAGAGTTTACTTTAACCGAAAATGTGGCCAATACTACCAGTTCTTTATTACGAAGTTTTTGTCATTCAGATGACGATACCATACTTGGCTCATGGCTTCAAGAAACTGATCACAAAGCTATTGAAGATCAGGTATTAACTTGATTTAAATATGATATTAATTTTAATCTATATTTTCATATCTAATATTTTTACTAAATTTTCTTAAATAATTTAATGCTTCTATAAGATGGAACCAAACAGAAAATTGGATAAAGAGTTTGTGAGTCAACTCTTTTTTCAAAACATTGAAATTGTTTTCTGTTTTTGTTTAATTTATTTTATTTTATTTTTTGTTTTTTATATTAAATTATATTATGTTAATTGAGATAATTAATAAATTTAATTAATATTTGATTTGATTTTTAATAAACAGTTGCAATCAAACAGTTCATCCAGTTCTGGAGCCATCGAACACGACACGACACATCTTTATAGATTATTATCCAATAAGAGTGTAGTACCGGATCCATATCCATTAGGTGTTGCTGTTATAGACAAGTCTGCACTTGTATTTTCTGCCGTATTTCCATTYGTGGCAAACAAACATCGTATCCAAATGTTGAACCATTTCAATGAGTGTATAAAACACGCCAAAGCCGCGCGTCAAGAAGCCGTCCAAATCAATATTCTTACAGCCATTTTGGGAGCTCTTAAAGTAAGTGAAACTGTGGTATTGTTGTAATAATTACTAAAAATAAAAATATTTTTTTATTAGGTTTTGGCTGAATCTAAAATGAGTTTAGGAACCGATGAAGTCAAGAGACTTATTGTTAATTTTATATTAAACACAATGAGTCACTCAAATCCATTGTTAAGATGTGCATCGGCTGAAGCTTTGGGTCGTTGCGGACAAATCATGAATGACGGGAGGTTTGTGGCGGAAATGGCTCAACAATGCTTTGATAAGTTGAAGAGTGCCAGAGACGCATTGTCTCGGACCGGACACTCTTTAGCATTGGGTTGTATTCATCGATATGTTGGTGGACTCGGTTCAAGTCAACACTTGAATACAGGCATTTCAATATTGTTAGCATTAGCTCAGGACAACTCCAATACAACAGTTCAAGTTTGGGCATTACATGCGTTAACATTGATTGCCGACTCCGGTGGACCAATGTTTCGCTCATATGTTGAGCCAACTCTATCACATTGTCTCAAATTACTGCTATCAGTACCAATGTCTTACTGTGATGTTCATCAATGTATTGGAAAATGTTTATCTGCAATGATTACCACAATTGGACCCGAATTGCAAAGCAACACAAACTCGATATGTGCGACACGATCGACACTTTTGGTTGCCTGTGCTATAATGCAAGAACACGACGACTTCTTGGTTCAGGCAGAAGCTATTGGTTGTCTTCAACAGTTGCATATGTTTGCACCAAAACATGTTAACCTCTCGACATTGGTTCCAGTTTTATGTGAAGCCATACGCAGTTCACATCTTATGTTAAGACGTGCATCAGTGGCCTGTTTGCATCAACTGTCACAGCGAGAAGCCAAAGAAGTTTCAGAACACGTCTACTTATGGACTAAGGATTCTAAGAACGATAACTTTAAAAAAGTTTTTAATACTTCACTCTCTGGTGATCACGGATTGGCTGGAATGTTGATATCTATGTTAGACTATGAAAAAGATGAAATAACAATCAATAATATTCATAAAATAATCCAAAGTTTGGTTCAAACTCTTGGATCTGAATATCTAAGTCAATGGCTAAATCTCTGTCGTGAAGTATTGACAGCTTCTGATCCTAATTCGGCTATTTCTTCACCAGATAAGGACGTAGATATTGAAAATGATGAGATGGTTGATGTTGAGGAACGGTTTAAGGCTGGAGAAGAACTTTCAACTCATCCGCCGATCTCTCCTCGATGGTTGACCCGAGTCTTTACAACACAAACATTGTGTCGTATCATAAATTCGTGCGAAAACGCCTCTAATAGTGAAATACATTTTGATTTATTATTAGCGCGAGAGAGACGTGCACTGAGTGGTAGTAAAGAAGATTTTCTTGCTCTGCATTTATCCGATTTGATTCGTATGGCTTTTATGGCGGCCACCAGTGATAGTGACGATTTACGTCTTGAAGGACTAATAGCATTACAACTTATAATCGACAAGTTTTCAAAAGTACCCGAACCTGAATTCCCTGATCATGTGATATTAGAACAATATCAGGCACAGGTAGGAGCGGCACTTAGGCCTGCATTTTCACCCGATACACCTTCACATGTAACTGCTATGGCTTGTCAAGTGTGCAGCGCATGGATAGGCAGTGGTGTGGCTCGTGATCTAAATGATTTGCGAAGAGTCAATCAATTGTTGGTATCGTCTTTGACTAAACTTCAAAAGGACTCGAGTTCTCGACTTTACAATGAGAGCGCCTCTACTATTGAAAAGTTAGCTATTCTTAAGGCTTGGGCTGAAGTTTATGTCGTTTCAATGGATCAAAACACGACTTACAAACAAAATATTAATAATAGCGAAGATTGTGACAATAATATTGAAAGTTTACTGCATTTAGTTGAACCAGAATTGCCATCACTTAGTAAATACTGGTTATCAGCGCTTAGAGATCACGCGTTATTGACACTACCGGAAGAGTTTTCAAGTCAATTGCCTCACGAAGGCGGAGCTTTCTATACCTCAGACACTATAGAAATTGCAAGACCACGATATCGGGCCTCGTGGCCACCTATACTACATGCGGCCGCTTTATGGCTCTGTAGTAATGGCTTTAAAAGTGACTGCGAAACTAACTTTAACGAAGAGCGCTTTCACTTACTATTTGGTATATGTATGGAAGCGCTATGTAATCCACGGTCATCTGAACCATTATCTTATGTATTGGTTTGTCTTAAATCGCTTCAACAACTTCTATGTCATCCCTATCCAGAGTCGCTCTTAGGCAAAGACCATCAGTTATCTATTGAATTGTCTAATGTTTTGCATCGATTGCTTCTCACTCGCGAAACATCTGAATGTCAACTATTGATCTTAAATATCGCCCAAATAGTAACACAATCACAACTCAATCATTTAGAAAATGAGAAAAAGAAAATACTCCGAGAGTTAGCACCGGCTAATCAAGAACCACACAATAGTGATAAAGTTTTGGCTAATTTAGGCGAAGGCACAGAATCGGGTGATATTATTCCCGGACAGTCACTTGTATACGCTTTGCTTGAAGTATGTCTTTGTGTATTAGTCCGACAAATGCCACAATTAAGTCCAGTTTTAGCCAATACACCCGGACTGGCAGTGATTGTACAGAAAAATAATTTAAGACTAACTGATGAATCAACTGAATTAATTGGTCGATCACTACAAATACTTTGTGATTTACCAATGCTTTGTTCACCTAAAGGAAGTACTATTATTTTACCATCGATTCTCTATTTGGTTACCGGAGTCTTAAAGGAATCGGCGACTCAATTAAACGGAGAGTTTATTGATAATCAACCCATAACTTCAGTATTCAATTGTTTGCGAACATTGAGTTCATCTTCTTTAACCAAAAATAGTATTTGTAGTCAAAAGTGGACCGAATTATTGCAAAGCACTTTAGCTGTGATTCTTGATTTATGTAAGACAAGTAAGTTATAGACTATACTCTATTCAGATTTGTTAACATATAAACAGATTAGATATTTAATAGACATATAATTGTTTGAATTTAATTATTTTTAAATTATTAGATTGAGTAATAAGTATTTTTATTACAATTGATTTGATTATTATTACCGGTATATTATTAATATATTTATTTGATTTATGGTAATAGAAAATTATTTTTTCTTAAAATATTAGGTCATACGGATGAGCCTAAACCAGACGACATAATCACTCTTATAGCTGTCGGTATATTTATAGTTAAAGCACCGTCAGATGTAGTACAGGTGCCAAACCTTCAATATCCTGCTATTAATCTACTGAAGCAGTCTCTGCAAAGTGACCGCAAGATTGTATGTTTTATTATTGTGTTATAAATTGTTGTAATTAATAATAAATTATATGACAATTTTTAGGTTCAATTGAAATGTATTCAAACTATACGAACTATTTTTGAACACAACAATCATAACGTGTCCGTACCGTACATACATATCCTCGCGCCCCGAATGATAGAGTTGCTCAACAATTTGGTTAAACAAATTAAATTAATCACTTGTGTCAGTCAAATGGAGTCGCAAATTATTCTTGAGTTATTTGCATCATTGGAAGTGCTTTTAGAAATAGCATCAAATGATAAAAGTAAGTAATTATAGTTTTAAAAAATTAACATTAATTAAGATATAATTTATATATATTATCCTTACAGAGGCAAACATTTTAAACATATATTTACCATTAATGTTGAATATTCTATCCGATGATAACATAAGTCGATTGAAGGAATATCGTCGAACTCTCCATAATTATGCGCTTCAAAAGTTAACATCAATTGGACCAAAATATCCTCAAGAATTTCGACAAGTGATTGGTTCGGTTCCACAGTTTAGGAATAGTCTTGAAAATGCTATCAGAAATCAACAAAAGAGCGAAAACAATGTTCAAAATCCTACAGAAAGTATTTCGGTATACAAAGAGACTAAAGCGTCCATCAAATTAAAAGTTGATTTTAGTAATTATACGGACAGTTAGTTTTTGTCAGTTTGATTGTTACGGTATACGTATTTGCTATTAATATTTTCATTTAAATTGTTTGATAATTTATTATTTATACCATAGTTTATATATTATTATACAAACGCTATATTTGTAAAACGGTATCCTTTAATATACAGTATAAGTGTATTTATAAAATGTTTCTATTATTATATTTATAACTATTTATTTAAATTTATTTATTGTACGTTTGAAATACAAAACAAATTTTTATAAATTGTTTGAGATTATAATATTAGATTAATTATGTTTTTACATTAAGATTAAGAGTCAAATATATTGTAATAATGATTGAAATTTTTTAAAAATGTGTTACATATATTATACAGTATTTTATTTTAATTACTGGTAATTATGGAGTGATAATATGTTGTATTTTTGTAAATGTAATGTAAATTATATTTAATTTAATAGTATAATCTCAAACAAGTAATTTATAGATTACTATAATTTATAAATAGATTATTATTAAGTTATATAAATGACATTTTATTTAAATAAATAAAATTTTCAGTTAACTTGTTGTTTTATCAATTTACATTTATAATAAAATTAATTTATTTCAAATATTTTAAAGTTATAAAATTAAACATACTATAAATTTAATATACTTTATCATATTTAGATAGAAATACTAGGATTAATAATTTAGTAAAATAATTAAATTATAATACTGTAGTCCAATATATAGCTAAATACTGTGTGTTTTACGAATCTATTCAATTACAGTAAAGAATATTTATATTTACACAAAACCTATTTTTTAATTAAATTTATAAATAATTTTTTAAAATACATTATTTTTAAACCTGAAAATGACCATCACCATTTTCAATAAGCATTTTAATACATATTTTCATATTGTTTTTAAAATGCATTAATGTTATACCCATAATGGTATATAATGAGAGCTCAGTGTTCAGACAGTACTTATCAATGCATTGCTTATATAATACATAATAGTTGAATAAATATTCGTAAAACAGTCGTTACATTATAATGTTTAATATTAAATTAAATTTTCAAACATAAAAATATCAGTTAGAGTTCAATAGATAACACCAAATAAAAATAAATTTCCTGTAAGTAGAGAAATATGGTTTTTTGGAAATAAAAAAGGGATGGAATTTTCCCAAACTTTACTTACTTAGAGCACTTCCAATGGAGGGAAGTTACCTAATAAATTCCTTTTAATTTTCACGGAAAAAAACAAAAACATTTTATTTCCCTCCCTTTACTGTTAGGAAAATATATTTTATTTTATTACAATAAATAATATCGAAACTAAAATATTATGGATATTAATACAAATTAGTTAAATATTTAAAAATAAAGTAAAAATTAATAAATTTATTTATTCTATTTAATATAATGTGTTATTTAGGGTTTGGTTTAATAGGTGGTAACACAAAGAAATAGATTCCATGGGAATTCCCAGTGAGCAGCAAACATAGGGAACGTTTGAAATTTAAAGCAAGGTAATTTGCTCGAACACTATTTATAATATAATTTTTTATTATTATCTGATTTATAAAATTAAAAAATTATGAATAAAAAGTCCTAATTGTGGAAATAGGAAAAATAAATAAACTAATTAATTATATCAATAGTTTATAAAAATTGATATTAATTTTTGTGAAAAAAAACATTTGTTTATAAACAAATAACTAAATTGAAATAAGTTTTAAAAATATTAAAATACATATTTTAAAATAAATAATGTCCCATCATTTGTCAGAGAGCATAGAAAATATAAGATTTTTTAATTAATATCTTTTTGATAATTTGATAATTTGTTGGATTTTAATTATACATTTATGGGAACAAATGTAGATTATATACAGCCAGTAGAAAATTTCACTTAAAATTTGTCCCCAAACCAATCCCCACCCACCCAACCACTTCCTGGTTGTTCAAAAATGGTGTCCAAAAATTAAATAAAAAAATTTAGAATTTTTTTTTGAATTTTTTTTGAATTTTTTTTTGAATTTTTTTGAATATTTTTTGATTTTTTTTCCGTTTTTAAGTTTATTTTTTAATACTGAATCATTTGATACCCCACATGACTGTAGTTGTTTATTTTGTCATAGTAAATCGTTTGATACCCTACATAACTATAGTTGATTTTATTTTATCATACTGAATTTAATTTTTAATTATTATTAGGAATTCGTGTGGAAATGCTTTCTAGCATTCTCAACTGGTTTTTTATTAGATTTATCCATAAAAATAGATACTGTATTAATATATAGCAATAATTATGTAAAAGTATTGCACGCGACAAAAATTAACTCAAATTATTTTAAATCCAAACAACTAAACATTTATTAAAAAAGAAAAAAATGAGTAAAGAAATGATGGATAAAGACAATGAAAAAGGTGTCCAACGAAAGGATGATAAAGACAAGTGGTGTTGGACTCGATTAGCTGAGGCTAAGAGTAAAAACAAAGGAAATTGTAAGAAATTGATGAGTGAATGCATTCAAATCCTCATCGAGTCGTGTATGTGTTTCAACTAATTATCCAAACGTTTTTAATTACAATTTTATTAAACTAAATGCCATTTTTTCATTAATACTTTTGTATGTATAGGTGTTTCAATTGTTATGTTCATATGTGAGAATTTAATCGGAATTGTATTTCTTATACTAAGTAATAAAAATAAACTAAATTATAAATGTATTTAAAGAGTTGACTAATATATGTTTTATCCCGACCTCCCAAAGGCATCGTATACCTGAATGACTGTCCCGTTAGTAAAGTGCTTCCAATCAGTTTACTGGTATACGGTATATCCAGTCTTGCAAATGGCATAAGTATCCAAATAGTTCGGTCCAAATGTCTGAATATCAATGACCCGAAAGACGGTTTTGCGACTTTAACTAAACTCGTGTTTTTTATTTCATTATTTGTAATGCTATTCACTTTTATTATTGGTTTGTATAATAATCACTGTATTATACTTTAAATTATATATAAAGACAGTAAAATGTATTTTGTATTTGAATGTAATAAATAGCGGCGATTGCTGTCTACGGATCAATGGATTTGGTGGTCACAAGAAATGAGAGTTCAGAAAATTATTGCAATTATTTTTACTATTGGTTTGCATTTGCATTCATAACATTTATTATTATCATATGCTTAGTGTTTATTATATGCTTCTGTTGTCTCATTTGCTTTGTTATGGCTGAAGTCGACACTCAAGAAGTGCAGATTGAAAGTCAAACAACACATGTTGTGGTCATTCATGAAACTGATGATAATTAATACAAAAAAAGTATTTTTCCGTTATTTTTTATTTTAAACAAAATTTGTCTTATAATGAATTTTTTACTCGTTATGCAAAATTTTAATATTTTATTTAACATTTTAATGAAATTTATATTTATATATTGTATTATATAGTATACCATATATATATATATATACTGTATATATTATTTGATTATCTTTTAATATTTATTTTCGTTATTTTCCTATTGCAAAATAAATCAATTTCAATATCTTAATAAAGTTAATAACTTATACTATGTTAAAAAAATGTTGATTACTTAGATATATAACATAAAAACAGTACAATTGTCATATTTGCTTACATATTAACAAAACTTATATATGATATAATTTGTTATAATTTAAAATTGAATGTATTTTGTAAAATATAATAAAAATTTTATTGTGTATTTTGTAATTGATTAACTGGTTATATATTGTATAACAAAAAATGACAAAACGTGACTTATCTTTCAATTTACTTATAATTGTCATTTGTAAGGCCCGTATAAAGACATGAGAGCAACAAAAGCATCGGTAGATTAYGTTTGTTAGACACGAGTGATTGAATGTTAACTAAATGCAAACATAACTATTGAACTTTTTTATGTCCTGTTATCTGTTTGTCATTTAAATTCAACTAAATTATAACAACAATATCGTTGCTCTTAATAACAAAAAATACTGTAAAATAAAATTTTGATTACAGTGTCATAGCATTGATTTCGATGAATGAGATAATGATTTCGATTTAAGTGACAATGAATTCGATTACGAGATAAACAATTCGATGACTGATATATTGAATTCGATTAATATGTTTAWTGTATTATATTATTGGTTTACATTATATTTTAGATTTAATGCAAACTTTAACATTGTTTTACAGTTCTATATATATTCTATGCAAATATCGAATTCAATATATCAGTCATCGAATTGTTTATCTCGTAATCGAATTCATTGTCACTTAAATCGAAATCATTATCTCATTCATCGAAATCAATGCTATGACACTGTATTATAATTGGTTTAATTGATATTTGATTGTTAGCCTTAAAAATCAAAAAGTATCATTTATTTCACTTATTAAACTAAACACCAGAAATATTTGAATTACTTTAATTTKAAACAATATGTTATTACTGTAACCATTATTAGTATAAAACATTCATKTTTCAAGTTTTTTAGATGAACWTTTTWTCCATATCATGTAACAATAATATTTATTTAGCAAAAAAATAATACAATTTTGAATAAGTAACGAATTAGTAACTTTGTTTTTAGTAAATAAATTATATACAAAACTTATTTTAAAAATATTATATTTAATACAATAAAATTAGTAATAATATTAATAACATTAGGATACTTATGAGTYAAGTCTGGTGGAAGTCCTGTAAATGCTATTTATTTTGATGATACAGTAAATTACTGAAAATTATATTTTATTAAAACAAAAAATAACAAAATATGCATTTTAATAAATAGATTGTATAAAATATTATAATGATTTTTACATTTAAAATGTTACTTAAATAGTAAAATATTAAAAAATGTTTTTAGTTTGTTAAATACTGTAAAAATTGGAAATTTATTATAAGAAATAATTTTTTAATATTTTGTAAATATATTTTGTATTTGAATAGAAATAGAGATATTGATTGAATTATTTTTAAAATGATAGGTTAAACAAGTTTTCCGTTAAAATATGACACTATTGAATGATTGACAACTGAGTACAGTATATGGTATATAATATATATATTTATTTTTCAATACTTTAAATAACAATCCTTTTAATGGATAGAGAGTTAGAGTAAAGCAAAATAATCTTTTATGCAAACAACTATTAAACACATTTTAACAATAAGTTTTATAATATAAAAATTTTTCATAATATTTCATATTTTTGTATAATTTTCAAGTACTAAATGTATATTATATATATACTACAGAATTTTGGTGTATCACTAATTTTTARCGTTATTTTCATTTAACATATATTCATCTATATATCTAATATCTATTTTAATAATTATCAATTTGATATACAATTTTTAAATAAATCAATATTTAACCATAATAAATATTTTTTATAACAATATACTGTATAAGATACTAATATAAATTATATAATTAAAAAATTTGTAATTTTTAGTTATATATATATTTATATTAATATCTTATACAGTATATTGTTATAAAAAATATTTATTATGGTTAAATATTGATTTATTCAAAAATTGTATAATACATAATATACATAAGAATTTATAATATTATTGAAACAAAATATAGTATTTTTATTTTCAATTACTAAAAGTTTCAAAATATATGGATTAAGATTTATTTATTTTAGTTTATTTAATGGATATTCTATATGTGAAAACTTTACCTTTTGAGCACATGGGTTGTCATAACATTTATACAACTCTATCAGCAAACAGTTATAAACTAAACATTTCCTACTGAGATACCTGTGCACAATAATTATAAGCATCACAACATGCAATTTAATAACACAAATATACAGTTATATTAGTAAACAAATTTTATAACAAATTATTAGTTGAGAAAATGATTAAATAAATATATTTTATAATATACAGTATAGTATTCAATGTTATTATGTAATAAAGTTTAGTGCAGTAAAATCAGTAAAAATATTGCTTACCGATAGACTGGATGTGCAAACTGTGTGATCCAACGCATGTCATATAATGTGGGATTCAGTTGAAGCACATCCTCACCGGTTGGCTGAGCCTACAAACAGTTGTGATAGTACTGGGCTCAAGCAATACAAGTGCCAGCCCTTAACCAATGGGTACACACACCAAGTGGAGGGGCTTTACTCTAGCAAAAGAAATTGGGAATTCATATATCAATAAGTTGGTGGATGACTCTTGAAGTTGTTGTTGTTGTGCTTCTGGATGAGACTCAGTGCTCTTCTCTTCTTTGCTCTCAATCTTCAGTTGTTGTGTTGAAGAGCTCTCCATTTGATTCCTAAGAGTTATTTTCGAAAGCCATCGCACAATCATCTCATCTCAACTCTTACCTCTTGTCGCTGAAGAAGTCGTTGATAAAGAAGTCATGAATATAGGCTCGTCATCCTCCCCGTCCACAATGTATGGAGCAGCTGATGTTCAACACAGATCCTCGTTTACCAGTGCTTATTACGACCCGTTTTATCCTAATTGTGGTCCAACAACATGGAGCTCATACCCGCCGCCAACATATCAGAGTCAATCGGGTCAGACTGTCCCATCCAGTGCCGGGTCATGTCTGCTGCCACCGGCACCCAAATCATTAGTTGGGCCACACTTTACACCAGTTCATCATCAGAGACGTAAACGCCGAGTGCTCTTCACTCAGGCACAGGTACGTCAATGGTGTGCATATGTGAGATGAGTGCCTACTTATGTGGGTATATGACCTCTTCAAGACACACGATGACCCTTATAATTGTATTCACACTTGATATGTAGTTGCTATGGATGACCCTCTCATCAACACTATTCCCCTTCTACACCATTGCTAATCCCTTTCCTTATCTAATTGTGTATAATATACAGTATATCCTCAACAAGTATTAAGCAAGTGATGCTCTCAAACACTAAAATTCTTAAACATTAAACTCTCGTTTTCTTACAATCCGTTTTTAGTGTTATCTTTATTATCAATTTATACATTATGTTATGTTATGTAACGGTATCTCATTTTCAACAGTCAACTCATCTCCAATAACTTCTCTCTCTCTCTTTCTTTCTTTCTTTCTCTCTCTCTCTCCTTTTTATCTATCAATTTATAATATAATGTGTAAAAATAATTATTTATTTTGCAAATTTACTAGAAAATATAACTTAAATATTATAACTAATTAATTTTTATTATTAACATAGATTATAACAATTTCAATATTTTTATCGATGATATTAATTTTAATAGTTTAAATATTTTCAATAATTTCAGGACATATTTTCTAATTAATATAATGTATAAATATTATTTAAAAACATGTTTGTATGGCTCAGGTTTATGAATTGGAAAGACGTTTCAAACAACAGAGATACCTATCAGCGCCTGAAAGGGAACACTTGGCATCACTTATACAACTGACACCAACACAAGTAAGTCCTGTCAAAGTTTGCCTCAATAACCTACACATTACTATCGACAATACCAATAGTTATTGTTATATTGTTTTATTGCAATATTATTTTAAGTGCTTAGAAATTATATCAAATTTGAAATTCTATTAAAATAATATTAAATATTTTTTTAAAAATCTGTATAAATAATCCTTTTATGGATCTTATAGTAGTGTTTATATGATATTTTTATTGTAATTGTTATCATTTAGATTAGTTTAACTAACAAATATTTTGTAGTCAAAATTACTATAGTGAAAAAATATAATTTCAAATGTGTTTTAAAACACACGAGGGTCTAAATTTTTAATCTCATATATAAGTGACAGTAACCCATGTAACACATCCACTAAAATATAAGATAAAAGCACTAAATTAATTTGATTAAATATTAATTTAAGCATTGTAATTTATTTAATATAAAAAATATTAAATAAATACAGTATTTATCAATCATATGATAAAACCAACCTTAAATATTTATCAATTGTTGAAATTATTTTGTTATTATTTGAATGTATTTGAGTAAATGTTTGCGTTTAGACAAAAAATATTTGAATTTTTTCAGTTTCCTACTGTCATTCAACATAATGTGCTATATTTGATGCTAACCTTAACAGCTATTAATAGCCAAAGTAGTAATAAGTTAAACAATGTTATCATTACCTTTACCTTGGATAATGTGGATAGTGTTGAACAATAAAAAATCATAATTTTATTCAATTTAAAAATCTTTTGTATAACTTATTGTTTTTCTTACATTTTGTTTCACTGCAGGTGAAGATCTGGTTTCAGGTAAGCCTACAGTTATATATAAAATACATTTCATATGTTTAGAGGATAGGAATAATATTTAAATAGACGAATGATTTCATAATACAATTGCTTAGAGTGATAGCAATTAAATGTAAATATTTAACAAAAAAAAGGTTTCCTTTTATATAATAAGTTTTTTTATGTTTTAACTTTGTATTACTACTACTACTACTACTACTACTWCTACTACCACTACTACTACTATTACTATAACCTTATATTTCTGTCTAATTCATTGGCAAACGATATATCTGTGATCAGAATCATCGCTATAAATGTAAACGTCAGGCGAAGGAAAAGGCGATGAGTGACGCCTCGCCAACACCACCACAAAATAGTACATCCACTGGCAGTGGTGTCAATCAAGCGGGCACCAGTACCACTAACAACTCAAGTCAATCCTACAGTTCCTCTCCACGTAAGGTTCCTGTTCAGGTGCTTGAAAACAATGATTGGGGAACTGGTATGACGGGATTGACACCGGTAACGGCTATGACCACTGTTCCAGAGTGTCACGGGATTCCCATGCCACCCCGTTCCATTTATTTCGACCGTTCCCTTCCAATACATTATGGAAACGGGATTCCACCGGGATTTCAATAGTATTTAGACATTTATAACATTTAGATTATAAAATAACATTATTAAAATTATAAAACATAATTACAATTATCACTATATATTTTAAATATAAATATATAGAATTAACTATAAAAAACTTTTATGTTATCATCATTTTGTGGTTACATTCATATTGTGTTCACTTTGTAATAGCGCACACATTGCATCTCAATAGTGGTTTAACAAATTGTGTGAAAATATTGTGTGAGAAATATGTAAATATAATAATAATAATAAATGTTTAGTTTATACAATTTAATCAATGGATAAAATTGTTATTGAGTTAAACAATTGATTTGTAAAATCGCAAACTTCCTCATTAGTATTCAACTGTAAGATATATTTAGTATATAATGCACACATATACAACATATAACATAAACATGTATATACAGTATACACAATTACAAAAGTTATATAAGAGATTGATTGTATGATAAATTAAAATGTAAGTGAAAGCCAACAAATTGAAGCATAAAATCGTACTCTTTTTGTGGTTGAGCCGCCGTTTTAGTTCAAAATATATTGATTTATTTGAAAATCTCTTTTTTATCACCTTTTTTATTATATCATACAGTATTATGTGATTATTATTATTTATAAGCAATGTATTATATAGTATAAATATATAAGCAACAAATTTTGTATTTGATTAAATAATAATAATAAAATAAACTGTTGAACCCCACACGCATTTTCCCATTTATTGATTGAGACATTCAAACAAACATTTCAAATACAGTTGTTATAACAAAGCGTTTTATTTATCAAAAAAAATTGATGCAATAATTCTCATATAATTCATTGCTTACTCTAATCGCATGATTTGCTATAAAACGATATAAAAATATGCGTTAAACACAATAATAATATGTTTAATAATAAAAATTAAAAATTTAAAGAAGAAATATTGAGAAATCTGTAATAAAAAATGAATTTCAGTTCAATTCATAACCAAATAATTCATAGCTGTTGCACATCAATACATAATAGTTAAGCATTTAAATAGTGTGCCCGTAATTATACAATAAATATATAGTTGTATACAGTGTATACATAYCTGCAATACTTATATACATAACCATAGTCTAGCTGTTGTGGGAACAGACAATTCAGTCAATTGTTGTTTTGTTGTATTATTTGATATGTCTTTATTATGTTTAGCTAAAAATTTTTTTTACAAATGCAAGTAGCAGTAAATATATACTAGAATTATTTATATGACCATAAACTACTTGTTCAATAGTATAATTGTTGGGCATTTATACCCTAAATTTATATATAGATTTATTAGTAATTGATAAAAAAGGGAGTCTGCCATAGCATAAACATTGCTTTAGATAAGCCTGACTGCACTTATGTATATAGAATGAGAGCACTGGGATGAGAGTACATATATTTATACYGGTACTACATATTCACGCATTATACTTATGTATATTATTGTATATAAAAAAATTTAAAAAATAGTAAAACATATTTTTATATAATTTTTTTACAAGTAGTGTTGGCCGAGACTTCCTACTCTTTTTAATAATAGGCATACATAACAATAAGTATATATTTTATATTAAGTGAAATTATTCAATAAAATATTTACTTTCACTCTTCACAACAAACGTTTCACTTAATTTGTTGCATTTTCAATGGTAACAATCGATATATCTCGATGTGGTGGTCAATATGGGAGGGGTGGCAAACATATAACCTATACATTCGAGTCAATATAAAAGCCATTACTTATTTTCACACTTTTTTTTCTTTCATTTAAAAATAGTTTAACAATATATTTGTTAGTGAAATATTAAGTCTCTGTGAGTTAAACACGAAGTTTATAGAAAGGCACGTCCCTTTGAATGCATGGACAGTATAGCTATGTGAAAGCTATGGTACTGACTATGATGGAAGTGGAAGTGCACGTGTGTCCTATGGATCTAAACCATTGTCAATGACTGAGAGAGAGAGAGAGAGAGAGAGAGAGAGAGAGAGAGAGAGAGAGAGAGAGAGAGAGAGAGATCAATTCATTGAGACTTTTAAATAGAAAGCCATTGAGTCATACAAATGGAGTGATTGGGAAGTTTGGGTTTGGGTGTCAAATACTGGGATATATTTACAAAGCTATTAGTAATAGCTGTGAGGAACAGAGGAACAGTAAGAGGCTAGACCTCAATCAATACAACAGATATGTTAAGAGCTTCTGGTGGTAGATGTGTTAGACCAGAGTTTTTGCAAAAGTGATGGCAGAATACTGTTCATGTCATTTGACATTATAATAGTATTCATATAATGAATTTGTCACTTAAATGTATATATTGTCAGTTGATATGACAAACCACTATTTACTACTAGATATGAATATAGCATTTATAACTATTCAATACATATGACATCAAAAACACTCGCTGTTGGCTATCAATTGTAAATTGCATCTAATAATATAATATTTTGATAACTATATTGTCATTTAACCAATAATTTTCAAAAAAAGTTATTGTAATTTAATAGGCAGTATCATTAACATTTAAAAAGAAAATTATATATTTTTTAATAAATATTTTATATTGTACTTAATAAGCCACCAAAAGTTTTATCTCTAATAAGATCTAAGAGCAAAAATATAAACAAAATATAATTATTTTTTTGTGATTTTTGTGATCAATAGTATTGTATTCAATGATATTGTTGTACTGATATAAGACCAGTGATGACACTATTGTGTTGAAGACAAGCTTCTGATTAAAACCAAATAAAGTGATGTCATTTGTGAAACAAACTTTGTTTCGATCGCTGGCTTTATATTTATATTATWTATCTATTGATATATAAGAGAGAAAATGTTTTTTTCTTCACTCGTCACTAACAGATAAAGAGCGACAAATAGTTTGATATATGGCTACTGAGTCGGTGGTGGCTATGAATTAAATGTTAGACACAAGTGAAGAGACAACACAGTAGTGTCCGCAGTGTTAGTGCAACCAAAAGATATTGAAGTGCAGTGTCAACACTGACTGTGTGTATATGTGTATTGAGTGACCATATAATAGAAAAAGGCTATAATAGAGAATTGAAATTGAAATATATTGAATGYTAGAGAGAGAGAGAGAGAGAGAGAGAGAGAGAGAGAGAGAGAGAGAGAGAGAGAGAGAGAGAGAGAGAGAGAGAGAGAGAGAGAGAGAGAGAGAGAGMGAGAGCGTTATTGAAAGGATGTGTTGACGTGAAACATATAATACACATTATATTGCTATATATTATATGGTAACTATAGGGTCGGTTGGTTGCGCTAAAACCATACCATTTATTGAGCAAAATCATCGCAAATATCTGTTAGAAAAGTGAGCGATAAAGTTGTGGTAAAAGTTGTAGTATTTTTAATGGAGACAAGCTTTGGATATACAGTATATAAACATTCATATGGACCGGGAATGACATTCTTGAAATGCCAACAAATTTCATGTGCAGGTGTGATATCGTTAGTATATATCAATATATACACAAAAGTTTTCAATTGTGTTTTTAGTGAAACCACACAAACTCTATACAATAAAAAAAATATTGAACCGATTGACTGATTTGAATGAAATGATGAGAAGGTTTTATAGATTTTAGTAGTTTTGTGTATCATTGCTATCGATAGTATCCTTTAGTCCTGTCATTGTATTGACAGTAACTGCAAAGTGTTGGTCAAGGATTTGCTTATTTTCAACACTATTTATCACATATTATACTATTCATACAATTTATACTATTTTTAAGTTAATGTATATCCGATTAATTTATTTAATTTATTCTTGAAATTGTATAGTAGATATACAGTTTAAGCGATATTAATCGCTATTATATAATATAAATCATAAATTGATATTATGACTTAAGTTATCAAAATATTTTATATTATTTTATATTAAAAGTTTAGTGTGACATTTTTTTCAAAAGTTATGTATATAAAATAAATTAAAAATTAGAAGTTGTATAATAAAAATAATATTTTTTAAAGATTTAGATGTATACCAAACTTGCAGATAAAAGAGAGCCAATTACTAATTTTACAAATTTTTATTACTTAATATTTGAAATAATGTTTACAAAGAACTTAGGATTTGGTTAGACCATCAAAATAATGAATAAAAAACAAAAACTCATGAATCAAATTTTAATTTTATATAAAAAATATTGAATTTTAAATACATATATTACTAAACACACACACAAATACCAAAATTATGATTTATGCAAATGTTTTGAGTAAAAAATATAATATTAAAATGAAATGAATGTGAAATGATTATTCACTTGAATTGTCAGCAATTTTATATATGTTTAAGATTATGGGTTCACTGTATGAAAAGTGGATGAGTTATTGAGGAGCACTTCAAATACCAAACAATTTTTATGTATATTAAAAAATTACTGTTTTTGTCAATCATTTAATAAAGACTATACAATGTGTTTTAATAATAATATTTTATGTTTAATTGAATTGTGATCATTGGTTGGCAATCATAGCAGTAGGAGCTCCTATCAAATCAATTGCAATACTCGGGTTTATGAAGTTTGGGACAGACTATCTGAAAGAGAAAAATTGACTCTCAAGTGGAGGACTTGTATGTGATTTTAGCTTTAAATTTAAGTATTGAGTTATAAAATACGTTATTTATAAAAAAAATTGTTGAATTAAATGACAGAATTCATACAATCATTTTCATAGAAGAGGTCATAAACTGATTTTTTATCCGATTTTAAGTGAGTTTTGTGTCACATATAACACACGAAACATTGTTATATAGAGTTGAGATATGTATTGTCGATGGAAATGGAGTAAATCATTGGTAGGCATAACTATCGAGTAGTATTATATTTTTGACAAAAAATTAAGATTTCAATTGCAGTAAAATTGTGTGACAGTTAAGCAGATATTATATATTCAACTGCAAGTCTATAGGTATAACAATATTATAGAGTGTAACCCATGATAACAGTATAATAGATACTCGAGAAACACATTTACTCACTATACTCTTCCACACTATACTCCCGGTGCTTGCAGTGGCAAATAGGACCACTTGAGACCACACCATTCGGTCCATGTATTTGTGTCCCAATCGCTGATCCACTTGAATCAAAATTTGCTGCCACTTGTGATCAAAATTATTTAGAGAACAGTCATACATCTGTCCAACTGTCGATCCCATGACCGGCCTCTACATCAAAATATTGTCTCCAAATGTTAGCATTTGACAAACCTTCACATTTGACTATATTTTTGAAGTTTAAGTAATATTTAATATATATATATATATATATATAGATTATTGGTATCAAAAAATGTTTTTTGAGCACTCAATTCAATAGATTTATAACCTTTGAATACTTTTTTAAAAAGTAAATCCAATACAAAATCATAACAAACAAGAAATACTTCAAATTGTGTTAAAATTTAGATTAAATATTATTAAATAAACAAATATTTTTAGGATTTAAAAATAAGTTTAATAATGTTTCAAATTATAATTAATATTTGTCACTTATAAAAAATTAAATTATAATTGAAGTAAAAATAAATTACATTTATAAATAAAAAATTTATTTTAAATTATATTGCTACTTTAAATTTTTAATTAAATAAATTTTGTTTTTAACTAACTAGTTATATAAGTAAATTGTTTTAATAAAATATTCATTTTAATAATTTGACATAATTTATTAATATTAAAATTACTAAGTAGAATATAAGTAGAATAAAATAATTTATAAAAGTAAATGTGTTGTAAAATATTTTGAAATTATATTTATATATTCAATATACAGTATTTAAAATGATAATTTTAATAATTATTTAGATTATAAATTCAATTTACTATTTATTGATAATTAAATTTTAAAATAATGCAAACTGTCTTATTTTGTTGTTAAAAAACTAGTATTCTTAATATTTAATTACATTAAAATAGTTTTATAATTAATAAACACATATATAAATAAACAATTTAGTATAAAAAATACATTAAGCAAATGAAAATATTTGAAAGACTAGATAACAATAAATATGTATATATTTATACATAAGTGTATTGTGAATGTATGCAGTGTCAATATGGGTGGCCATACCAGTGCAATCGGCACTACCACCACATTATCATCATCTCTAACCAATATTGACATAAGTGAGGAACAGACAAAAAAAGCACAGGTGGAGGGAGAGAGCATTGAAAGGTATAAAACAATAAGTAGGCAACACTGACATCACACACATAGATAGATAAAGTCAATATAAAAAACTGGATGTTTGAAGTCGTTTCTCAAAATGCAAAAACTGTATGTAAGGCCACACAGAGAGGGGCTCTTGTAGTGGTGCTAACAATGATGTGATGGCAAGGATGTGATGTACTGTACTGTATAGTATGTGTTGTGTGTGAACGTCTGGTGATGTATGTCTTGTATGTCTTGTAAGTCTATGTATGTCTATATATGTCAGCTCTTTATTTGTTAATATAGGTCTTTTAAAAACGAAAGGTGCAAATGAAGGTAAAGTTGGGTATATTGAATGACTTTACAAACTAACTGAAAGATCCACTGATAACAGTTGAGATAAAAATATATACACTAAAACTCAAAGAAGTATAACAATGTCTTGTCAATGGAAACAATGTCTAAACTTAAAGTGACTTTTAGTGAGACAAACAGTCAGAGTATGCGATTGAATGTAAGCAAAATGTGTAGACTTTTTCTCGCATTTGTTAGTAAGCAATGGATAGACATTTGAATGTACAGTATTTTGTTAGCATTGCTTACTGACCAATACATTCAAAACTAAAAGTAGAGAGAAAAACAAATAACAGAATTGAAAGTTAATGCAAATATGATTAACCATTTGAGTTGTCGTCTAATACAACAAAAGCATTGTAACTAACAGTAATACCAACTTCAAGAAACTCGTCTAATATGACGTTCCGCTCAAATCTCGTATGAATTTTGCTGTATTCAAGTTTAGTTAACTAAAAATGATTGCAAGTGTGGGTATCACTGGATGTAATGCAAAATGTGATTTGCACTATAAATCTATACCGTGAGGACCAATGCAAACAATGGACAATAGTATGGACAGTCAGCTCTGTTTTAATATCCGGTTAAGAAAGCTATTGATTGGTATGTAATATTTATATTATTGTTATATGTGTTATATATTAATGTGTGTGTGTGTGTGTGTGTGTGTGTGTGTGTGTGTGTGTGTGTGTGTGTGTGTGTGTGTGTGTGTGTGTGTGTGTGTGTGTGTSTGTGTGTGTGTATCCCTAACATGATATGTATGTTACATCTATATCACTATCAGACGTATTGATACATCAAGTGGTCGATCATCTGTACAAAACCCAAACCAAACATTGGGCTTACAATCATTGATCGCTTATATCTCTTTCATTATTAAGTTTATTGAATTCACAGTTTTTTTTCATATAAATGCAAACAATTTGTCGTAAAGAATAATGATATAAAAATCTAATATATAGATATCTAAAATCTGTGTCCAAATTTGCTAAAATATATTTCATGATTATATAAACTAATATAAAGATTCTATATTTATAGAATATGGTAGTAATACTATTATAAATTATATAAAACTTATATAATACTTTATATAGAGTGTAAACATATAGAATTGTTTGTTTATAAAATTGAATGAAAAATAATTTACTTTTAAAATGACAATTATATTATAAAAATAAAACATAAATTAATATTAGTGTGTATTAAATAAACAAAACATAAAAACATATTTATATAATATTTATTGTAATGCCTGTAAATATAGCAAATGTTTGCATTATAAAAACAGATCCATTTATTCAATGATAATAATACCCATAATATCATTTATTCAATGCATTGTGTCTAAGATTTGTTGATAATTGATGCCTAAATAGTGTGAACAATAATGATAGGCATATATTCAGTTATGAATAGCGATGATATCCAAAAATCCCATTTTCCGCATGTATTTTGAATGTCTAATGTGTCGCTCAAATGATCCACAAAATTGTATTCAAAGATTTTCTTAAGGCTTAAGAGATTTGTCTATTTTTCACTGACAAGTGAGTGAAAGTGCCAAATATGACAGCTATAGCATAGTCTATACTATAAGACCTAAATCCTTGTGCCTTAAAATTGAGTATACAATAAAAAATACATTATATTTACGTTTATATTTTAATTTCTAGTAAATATGGCAATTAAATTAAATTAACTTTTTTAGTTAATTAAGTAATACAAGCTTCAATTATTTATAAATTTTATAATATACTGTATATTGTAAATGTAAATAGAAAACTATAATTTACAGTAACAGTCAATTGCTTTAAATTACCCATATGTTTTAATGTAAAATTGTATAATATTTTTATTAATTAATACAGCTAAAGATAAATCATTATAAAGAAATTGTGTAAAAATGCTAATTTAAATTATTTATATTTTATTAGTATATTTATAATGTAAATTATTATAAAGCATTGCATTAAATAATTAAGAATCTGATTTTGAATGTTTTAGCATAAATATACAAATTTGAGTTATAATTATGAATATGATTTTAATATATTTTATACAATGTTTAAATTACAGATATCTGTATTATATTTGTGTTCACTAATAAAAATGTATATCTTTTATGATAATTAAGTGCAAACACTAAAGATACACAATAAATGCATTCATCACCTCATCAATAGATAAATTACTGTATTTACAATTGAATTGAATTATATTTATAAAAATCAAATCATTAGTTAATAATAAAATAATAAGCCGTAAGACAACAAATAGTTTGAGTGTCGGAGTTCATGACACACGTGTTGTTGGCATGACTACTGATACACCACTATTCACTACACTATGGATGGACTCTTAGGATGGATGTCCTCTCCAAGTGCTGCACGCGTACTACTATCTCAAACATACTGTACTTTAAATTAACTGATTCAATGATTTGATAGCAATTCACATACGATAGAGAACTGACATCTCATTGATGAAAGAGTTTTGTCTATCAATTTGTTGGTAAAATATGGCATCAAATAAGCCCAATGACTGCGGGCTATAGGCATTGGAGTACATCTCAAGTGGAGAGGCAGTAGAGGCAGTCAGAGGCAGTCAGCCTGATTAAGCCATAACAATACCGGTGCAGACACTAATTGAGTTGTTGATGTTATTTCAATACTCTCTCTCTCTCTCTCTCTCTCTCTCTCTCTCTCTCTCTCTCTCTCTCTCTCTCTCTCTCTCTCTCTCTCTCTGTCAAAAGTCCTATCGTAGGTATAAACTAAACAAAACAATTATACTGTATTATAATAGTATAATACAGTATATCATATCTATTGTAAATCAATGGCACTACAGTTATACTACCAGTGCTCAACTATAGACTAGTAGTATCCCAGCGAATGAATCATACGCTTAATAAGAAATATTCAATATTATGATAATATTGAGATCACTTTATATTACAAACAAAACCATTCATGTATTGACATCAAAGACATTGAGGACTCACTACTACTACTACTACTACTACTACTACTACTACTACTACTACTACTACTGTGTCTTGTAATTGAAGACTATTTTTTATTTCAATGAATAACACGAAGCTATTCATAATATATTTAACTATTGTAAGTATTTTTTTATAAAAAGAAAGGAAAAAACATATTATTTTTTGTTATATTATATTTTAATTAAAGATCTTATTAAAGTAAATAAAAGTAATTAAATTAAACAAAAATATGTCATTATAAATGTATTAATGTTAGAATCAAGTAAATAGATGTATACTCTATATGATGTATATTTGTATTTGAATTTAATAAAATTTTTGTATATATAAAATAAAAAATATAAACTAATTTTTATTAGTCGTATACAATCTATAGTATAAAAACGGTTTTCTTTTAAACATGTTTTGAAATGAAAATTCATTTACAGTATATAAATAATATTATATAATAAATTGAGTTACAGTTGTTTTCTATGATATATTTATTTTAATTTTAAAAATTATAAGGTTATAAACAATAAAGTAAATATTGTATTTAGATAATGATTTTATTTTCATAAAAATATATAATATTTATAATATTGTTTGATGAATAAATCATTTTTTCTATCCATAACAAGAAATGCCCAAGTAAGATTTTAAATCATAAATTTTGTTATAACAAAATAAAATATAAATTGACATTTAATCTATGATAATAATAATATAAATTGTTTTAAGAAATATTTGAATTAAAGTTTATTATTATTATTATTTGTTTTATATAATAAAAGAACTTTAAAGAAACATTAATATAACTTATGGTCAAAAAATTAAGAGGATTTAGAAGAAAATGTATTACAACTTATGATAAAATAAGATAATTATAATTTATAAAAATAAAAGTTAATTGCAAATCAATTTATAAAAATAGTTTATTCAAAGAATCCCTTATTTGTACGGATAAACAACTATACAGACTTGTAATGAATATTTTAAAAATAATTTTCGATGCATTCAGTAATTTTGTGTCAGAGCTAGAGTTCGGGTAGCTTTCCCAGAGAGGGAAGTTCCCTAATAAAATCCCTCTACTTTTCCCGGAAAATATATTTTATTTTCCCTCCCTAGCCCGTTAGAAAGGAAAATATATTTTTTATTTCTAAAATAAATAACACCAAAAATTATTTGCATAAAATTTCATTGAAATATTTAAAAAATCAATTTGAATTCAATAAATTTAGTGACACTATTTAACAATTACACTCAAAATACAGTTTAATGCAACATATGTTATTCAAATCTTATAACAAATTTTGTTGTCTATGGTTAAATAGCACAAGGATAAAGATTCCCAGGGAGAAGGGAACATAGGGAACTTTTGGAAAATAAAACGAGGGAGGGAATTTACCCGAACCCTAATCAAAACAGACATTTACCGACCATTTATTAGAAAAAATTTCATATGTTTAGAGAATTTATAAATAAAATTTATTATTCAATATATTATTGTAAATTTAAACTAAATTGTATTAATTTGATTTATCAAAAGTTAATTAATTCGATTTCATATATTGTATAATAAACCCTTAAAATAATTAACTAATCTTAAAATAATTCAATGATAAGATCATGTAATTAATAAAATGATTTGTGTTTATATTGTATATACGATTATATTATCATTTTTAAAATATGAATCTATAGAAAATTATTACTTGATATTATATTAATATTTAAACCTATATTATTTATTCTATTAGCATATTTTAATTAAACAATATTTAAAATACATTACTTTATTGAATGATAAATAAATATTTAATAAATATGAAAATGATAATAATCTTAATTAAAACATTTTTTGTATAAACTTTTTTTCTGTAATTTTAATATATTAAAATTACAGTATACTTGACTATTATTTTAATTGTTTATTTTATTAATTATAAATAAGATGTTATTATATTATATATTAAATAAAAGTTTTTGTTTTTAATTAAATAAAATACTTTATACCAGTTATTAAAAAAATCTTATGTAATAATAAATACAATTCAAATATTTTTTTAGTTAAATTTTTCTTATTTTTTGCGACTTGTCTACTGTAGACCAGTCGTTAACTAATGATTATACGGTCCCTAATTTTAATTAAAAATATTTAACGTTGGTTATAGATTATAACTTATAGTTAAAATTACTAACAAAAAATTTATCAAACAAATATAATATAACAAATGTTTATATCATAAGTAAAATAAATATAACCTTATAATAATTATTTTATTATTAAATTTTATTAAATGATTTAAAACATTTGATTTTTGATATTGAGTTTAAATAGGGGGTAAACAAATGTTTATAAGTAATAATTTATTAGTGATTTGATAATATTATATTTTTTTTGTTACATTAGTATAAGTTACGTAAAGTGTTGTGATTTTTAGGAAATATTGTAATATTGATATAAATTTATGATATCATACTTCTATACCAAAGTTGGATAATCTAACACCAAAAGTCATAGTACTGTACTATTTTGTACTATTTATACCTTACTGTACTGTACACTGTGTACATACCGGAGCAATAACTGCTATTAATATTGCAATACATCATCATTGAGTTGATGTTATTAACCAAATGATATTAAATGATATAAAAACAAGAAAATTTGTGTCAAAATTGGATTAATTATTTTATATAATATTTATTTAGCTAATGCATTAGTAAATTAGATATTATTTTATTTAATTGTTAAAAACTTTTTATTGATTTGATCTAATATTAATAATAGCAATACTAGTGAAATACTTTATGTGTGACATCTATAGACTAGGATTTTACATAAATTTTTAGTTATAATGTAATACAGTATTTAATTTAATATTTTAAGAATTATAATAATTTCTATATTAGTAAATCATAATATTTTAAAATAGATTAATGAAAATAATTATTGAAAATTTAATATTTAAACCGTTAATTAAATTTTAAAATATTAAATAACATATAAATAACCCAATTGTTTCTTTATATAGATTGTAATTAATATGTAATCATACAATATTTAATCTACAATAAATATATATATATTATTAATTATTATAAATCAACACTTTACAAGATAACTATAATTAAATTAGCATATTAATTAAAATTTATTTATAAAATTATTAAATATTTATTATTAAATTAAGAGTTTGAATATTATTTTATCTATGCTTAAGAAATTTAAATAATAATAATATAATATTTTAAAAAATAAGAAATAACTAAAATTGTTATAATTAGACTAATAATAGGTTTTGGTTCAAAATTGTACCAAAAAAACAATTGAAATAATTATATTAAATAGTAATTGATTGAAAACTTGGAGTTCACTGAAATGGAAACGCATATAATTATTACAATTAGTAATAACTAAAAATAATTTGTTTATCGGTAGGCTTATTATATTTGTTGCTAATAAACAAGTAAATAAATATTAAAATAAAATTGTTAATTTATGATTTATTTTTTATTAGCTGTTTTTTAAAATAATTAAAAATAAATTTCGTTTTCAATTATAAAACAAATTTAAAATACATTTATATTTATAATTTTCTAACTTTTATTTATGTTACGCAGCTTTAAATAAGAAACTATTAATACATTTTATTGAATATTTCAAACATACTTGTGCTGTGCTTTTGACACCTAAATAAGTTTAGCATATATTTTATGCACACATTTACAAAATAATTTGCAAATTTATATTTTTGGATACATTGAGAGTTATACTTAACTCATTGATTATAAACGCATAGAAAAACAGGTAATACCTAAATAATAATAAAGTTATTAATAAAGTATTAGTAATAAGTTAATATTAAATATAATATTAAAAACAGGAATAATAATAATTTTGATCTCAAAATATAGTATATTATAAAAAAATACTTTCATTAAAATAAGTTTATGTAAAAATAAAATTTTGTTTTTATAAATATTTTATGAATATATAATAAATGATTGATTGATTTTTTTGTTTACCTTAAAATGAACATTAATTATAATTTGTTTTTTTAATTATAATAAAAGTTATATTTATTATTACAACTACTTACCTTTTTTACAAATATTATTTTTTATAAGATGATAATTATTCATATTAGTATAAAATATAAAACAAAATTAAAGGGTATAACATTATATACACAAAAATATTATATATACAATCTGTATTATATACACAAATAAAAATGAATAATTAAAAAAAAAATTATATATGAATTTGTATGATTGTTTGTTAAAATTTTTTAAATATTATAGAAATTATTACTATTTGTTATTTTTGATTAAATATCATATATAAATATATTGATTATAAAATATGTTAAATTAATTTATGTAACAAATGGACAAATTATGAAAAATTAATATAAAAACAATTTTTAATTTTTTACTAAAATTATAAAAATAAAAGATTTTATAGTCGATAGAAAATTTTAAAAAATGTTTCATTAATTTTTTATGTGTTATATAAATTAAAAACAAATTACAAATGAAAATTAATTTTCTAAAAACTATTTTTAAGTTTACTGAATATTAATATTAATAATAAAAACAATTTATATGTTCGACCATATAATGGTTAATTAAAAATACATTATTTAATAACAATTACTATAATAATTAGAATAATATATAAAACAAATAGATGTGAATATTGCATATACAATAAATTTTTGTTTGTGTGATTATGATTACAATTTTCAATACATAATAATAATACTATTTTACAAATTTTTATATTAATTAATGATAATATTATTACAAAGTTTATTATTAATGAATCAAAATAAATTTAACATATTGTATAGTCTTATTTTGCGATCGGATTTGTGTGGTAATATAAAACTATTTTTGTTGATTTTTGAATAACATTTTTTGCAATATTAATATTAATTTTAAAAATCTAAATTGTTGTTCAAATATAAATAAAAACAATAATAATAATAATTAAGTTAATTTGTTATTTTAAGTGATAGATTTTTTGTTGCCAAAGAAAAAATAAGTAACAGTAAAAACACATATCTGTGTTAAATAAGCAAAAATAATTAACAATAATATATGATATAAATTATTTTAAGTGATTTTTGAAGTTTAGGGCAACGAATCATCTGATGATTAGTCGAGTATAAAACAAGTAGTAATACTACTGATAGTTAAGAAAATATAAAAATAAAATTAATTATAGATTACAAATCAATAAGTATATGATTTCTATAATATTAGGGAATAACTTAAAAGTAGATGAATGCACACTAAACTTGTTATTTAAGTTTAGCTCAAAAATATATCAAACATTTCAAAAGCTCACAAAAAACAACACTTGATTGTTGTATTTGTTGCACAAAAAAAATACTGAAAATATAAATAATTAAACAATTAATACATTTAAATATGATATGAAAATTACTGGCAGTTCATCATGTGTATCACCAATCTCTTATATGAACAATAATTACATATAATTACAATTATTTAAATTTAAAACAATTGAAATAATATTAATAATGATAATTAAAATGGCATCAAATTGTGTTAAATAATATTAATAATGATTTTCACACATCATCACAACGCATATAATACACGACAAGAAATATAATAACTTATTTTTCGATAAATTGGTAGAGACTTTGAGAGCAATTGATTGATTGTCAACAAAAAAAATCATGTTATCATTTACCACAAAAACAATAATTGACAAAAAAAATTTTTGCATAAAATAAAGTCTATCACAGAAAGAGGAGAATGTTTGTATTCATCAAAAATTAATGATAATTGAGGTCCAAAATTATTATTACTATTGATATTATTTGTCAAAAAAAATTATAAATAGTATTTAAATAATTAAATATTTAAATCTATGAATCGGGCGATGATTTGGTGCACATTAGTTGATGAGATGCACAACAGTTTCGTTTAATGTAATCGTGTTTACAATATTTATCGCCAAATCTCTCTAAAAATTGAGTACAAGTCAGTGATCCGGCCATTCGTTGAACACTATTAAGACAGTCAACTGTTTGTTGAATTGTCGGACCATTTGTTGTGCTATTATTATCATTAGTATTATTGTTGACGTCATCGTTGTCTTTATTATCTGGAATCGCCACTTGTGGTGATTCATTAGTCGGTACAGCCATTCTCAGATAAGGACTGGCACTTCGAGTTAAACCCTGACGACTCCTTAGACGTGTTTGTCTTCGACTACCAGATGAAGTGTCTGATCGGGAAAGTATTCGGTCGGTGTTTGGCGCCGGTACTCGACTAACCGTTTGTGTCACGTGTGTGTAATCGGGAATTATATTCTCCATCTCTGCCAAACATTTACCGTTACGACAAGTCTATATATTTATTAGTTTAGCAAATATTTAAAAATAATCATTAATATAATATCTATGAAATCAGTGCCGTCTAAAGTCTAGTCTGTAATAACTACCTGTCCATCACCACAGGGTGAGCCCTCAGCTGCGGGTCGATAGGAAACACAATAGCCGGAGGCGCTATCAAAGCAAAAGAGTTGAGCGCAAACCCGGGCGTCTTTCTGTGAGGTTTGACATTTAAATTAGAAAAACATTAAAAATAAATATATAAACAAATTATTCAAATATTTTCTCATTAATTAAACATTAAATAAATTTAATTAAAAGGACTCACAAAACAAGCATTAGTTCCTCTGTCTCTTTTGCACTGTTCATCCAATGACAGCATAGTTCCCGGCAATACTCGCGGCAACAGTTGGTTCTCATGTGGAAAGTTGTACAGACATGTGGCTGTCTCTCCACTTATATGGCACGTGTATGTGTGTGGGGTAAACACAAATAAATTTATATTAAATTAAAAAAGTTTTATATATATTTTTATCACTTCTATCAATAATATGATTAATGTAAAGATAAGTATTATATAAAAACATACTTTAAAAAGTGCTTAAACTGTTCGACACTACAGGAAGACCAACGAAAACCCCGTTCGGTATGTCTGAGATCACTCATAATAAATCCATCCTCCCAGGGGCATCTAGTGGCACCCGGACCACCCAAATAACTAGGAGGGGGTGAGCCGTCGTGGACACAACCGAGACTTTAACAAAAATACAATATTTAATAAAATTTAATTTTAGAAATATTTGGTTAAACGTACAGATGTCCGACTTCATGTGCAGCCACTATAATACCACTGAATCCACCGCTATCTTCAATGATTGCCACAGAATTGACTTTTTCAAGTCGTTTATTGACAACACAGGCACCGCCGACATAAGCAAAACCAGCCGTACCTCTATTGCATCGGCCGCCCTCAAAACGACGTCGACACATGTCTAGTTTGGTGATGACTACTGCCAAGTCATACGTAGGTAACCGGTCTTCTCTATATAAATACTTTCCCATATCGGTCAAAGCACCGGCCGCGTCCACAGCATCGGCATTAGGAGACCGCAATCTATTTCGCTCTAAATAAGGTGTTGCATCCCTGTCCTATAAGACATAACAGTACAATCATTCATACAGATAATCAGGACAACTTTTTATTTTTTATAAAAATGTTTTCTTTAAATAAATCATATTATAAAAGGAAAGTGATGTTACACAATAACCAACCTTAGCGACTATCATACCGGCCAAACTGACCCGAATCTGTGGATGAGATAACAGTTTGTAGCGGAGGTCAACACCGTTCCAGAAACTGATGAAATAACGTTTCACATCACGACTGGTGCCGCCGTGTAATATGTATGAATCGTAGTCAACCACGAGTAGTACCTCTGGCCACACGGTGTTTGGCGCCTGACGTTTATTTCTACGATGACTTGTCGTTGAGTTGATCAATGGATCAGTCGTATTATGATTGAAATGGGGCTCCATTTCCACTATTTAAAAATATTATTTTATTATAAATAATATGGTTTGAAAAACATTTACTTACAGTAGTCCGAGTGATAACTATATTTGGGATCAAAGGTATCATTTCGTTTGTACACAAAATGAGTGTTTCCAATATTAGTTGAATTTAAATAACTACTTTTAGTTCCCTTTCCACCACTTATTTTCTTCAATGATGGTAATGACATACGAGTAGTTGTATTGTTTGGTCGACTATTACTCGTCTGATTATTTGAAGAGTCGATGATCTCTTCTTCATCTAAGAACATCTCGTCGTCTTCATTGTCATTGCCATCGTATTGAAGATATTCAGTGTTGTCTAAACTGACAGTTTGAGGAACTGGTCGTATGACTAAATCATTACCAATAGTCCCGTGCTGTCAAGTGATGTCACAATTTGCATAATTATTAGTTTAAAAAAAGATTGAAAGACATATTAATTAATTGTTTAAAAACACCCACCAATTGGATACTTCCATCCGGATTGTGATCGACTAAAACTGCTGCCATATTTGACTTGTCGTGATATGTCGTCCCTATATTACGGGTTTTCTACAAATACATTAAATTTAACGTTTTTAAATAAAAAAATTAATTTATTCATAAAGCTTAATAAAATTTTATGGTGAAAATAAAGTAATTATAAATATTGTAAAAAATACTAGTTGTACAGTAGTTTACAACCCGTTTACAAGTAAATCTATAAGTAATTTAAGATAAAATTAGTAAAATTATATATTTTTAATACTATTCCTATAGTTATTTTTAAATTCAAAAGTTTTTTTAAAATATAAAATCAGTGCTTAATTACATTTGTAAGCAAAATAAAAAAAAACGAAATAAACTTTTTATGTATTTAAATAACATTTTAATAAATGTTTATTGAGGACTTTAAATTGTTTTGAATTGTTATAGTGCTGTAACTTATGTTTAAAATAGATTTTAATTTTTCTTTGGAAAACTATTGAATTTATAATTATTTTTAAATTAAAAAAATTTATTTAGAAATCAATTTAAATGATTTACTCATTTACTTCGTTACTCTATTGTATAATACTTTCTCTTAAATATAAAAACATAAATAAAATTGAGATTTAAAAACAATAGATTTTCTTTAAGCAAACAATGGATAGAGATTTGCAAAAACAATGTATCATAAGATAGTTTAGACATAACAACCACAACAAAATCAAAATTTAGGTTTTGTTGCATAATATGGTGTTTTGAAACATTATTAGTCACAGTCATTGTATGTTTAAAATATATGCATTATTTAGTATATATTTTATTATACAATTATGCCTTATTTTTTAGAGTTATAATTTTCAATCAAAAATATTTTTTAATGCATTGTATGCTACAGTATTAGAGTAACTAAAATAAATTATCTGATAGATAATGATTTGAATTTGACATGTATTATAAAAGTAAAATTTTTGCAATAAATAAATGAAATAAATTAAGTTTTACTGCATATATTAATAAAATTATATGCATTTAATGCTAAATAATAAAAATCAGTAATAAAACAACAAACTTTCATTTTAATTATAAATTCAAATTATATATGTATTAATAATTAATTAAAATTTTCCTGTTTTATTAATATTAATATATTAGTATTTACTCAAAATGGTTCAGAATTTTTGTTTTTATTTAGCAAAATAATATGCATTAAAGTGAAATAAAAAATCATCTTAATTAAAATCATAAAAATATAATGACAACAAAAATGAATTATATATTAAATGCAAATCAAAGGGTCACAAACACTAAACGTATTTATTATATATATATATTATATTTAAATTTGAAATATACGTGATATTCAGCTAAATTCATTTAATTACTATATTTCTAGCATTTTTTATCTTATTTTATATTCAATAGAAAAAAGTCAATGCAAATTTGGACTTTCTTTTTTAACCATCTAAATGTAATAACATTTATAAATGCTATTTAAATACATATAATGCTATATATAACAAATAATATAAAAAATATCAAAATTTTAATAACAATAATATTATAGTGAAGTTGTGTTAAAAGGCATTGCATTGTAAGTGTATTAATTGAGAGCGCATTCGTCACGTTTGTATAGTGAGTGATGTTTGGCCTGTAATGTATGTAATGTATGTAATGCTTACCTCATAGCCAGTTGAGGGCACCTGACTGTAGCGCAACTTTCCATTGCCAGTGGTTTCAGCCATAAACACTTTCATGTCTTTAACTCTATCATTGAAATCACTATTCTTTTGGAGATTGAGTTTATATTTGCGGCCAAAAGCCTTCAAATGGATTTGTTTCGGTGATAACTCATTGCCGGTCATCGTTGAAGACAAATCACTCACAGATCGCTTGTTTATGAGCCGCACATTTGTCACGTCATATTCAGGCACTGGTAGATCAATAAATAGTTAGTCGATTGAGTCTAATTCGTTAAATACTATAATAACATTTAATTCAATAGAGAGTATATTTTTTTAGCTCTAATGTGTATTTTAAGGCTTTACAAAAAAATCGGTTCACAAAACTTTCAATTCATTGACTTATCTCTTATATTATATAAAAGCCTAATAAATAAGGTTATTATTATTGTTTCAAATATAAAAATATAACTATTTAAACACTTTGTACCAAATGAGTATAAAAAATTTAAATAAAATATTAATTGATTAACTGCATAAATAAATTTAATATTTTAATAACTTTTAATTTTCAATTAACGTGCATTTAATGTAATGTAAATTTATGATAAGGGATTTCAATAATTAATAAACATTAATTTTAGTGTTTGTATAACACATACTTCAGTAAATAAAATTTATATAACATTATTTTATGCAGTATTGTATATATATATATATATATTTTTTATATAGTAAATCTATTTTATATGATTATAGCACATAATAATAGAGTATTAACTGGAAGTTTGTGTTTAAAGTTAAAAGGATGTCATCAAAACTTTATTATTATTATTATGATTGCAACAAAACTTTCATTAGAAAATCTCAAACAATGCTAATAATAACATAAAACTTTGTACTTTGTATGCATAAGTACTTATAGCTCTCTATCTAAAGTGTATGTATGTATTGTATGTATTTGCGTTATATTTAGATATAATTTTGTATCCGAAAATAAAATTGCTATATAAATAACAACAAAGAAGTATAATAATAATAATAATATTGAAAATAACAAAAATAACAATTTTGATGACTCTTACCATCATTATGTGACTCAACTTGAAAAACATAGCGGAGATCATCTTCGCTCATGTGTTTGTGTATCTGTGGTATTGGTTAGAGTTTAAAGTTAAATATATAAACTTAAAATTAATAAAACACATTAAATACATAATTATTTTTTGAAAACATAATAAAATTCTAATTATACTAAATAATGCTTTAGTGATGTAAAATACCTGATGTTTTAATGGATGAGCTAATGATTGGACGGGTGATATGATTGTCGAAATATAAAGGACTAGTAATATAGAAAGCTGTGCTAATGTGGTGCTGTTGGGCACCGATTTGGTCGACATTTTTGTCGGACAGCGCCGGTACTGACGGTTGTGACGTCCGTAACGAATGCATTGCTTTATTAATTGGTTTATAGTTGTGATCATAGTTGGCACCGGCGGTGATGGCTATAAAAGATTATTGTTAGCCAATACAGAACTGGTCTACTTTTTCTTGTTATTGTTATCAATGGTATCTCCTTTTTTTTGTTGTTGATATGTAGTTCCCCTCAAAATATACACCATTCACGGCATTTGAGCACTTATTTTCATAAATTTTATTATTTTTATTTATTATTAGATTATATATTTCTATTGTTATACAGTATTACTGATGTAATGATCTGCTATAAAAAGATCATAATTTTTGATACAACAATAGTTTAATCTCTTATTTGAAAAAAATTTGTTTATTTCTTAGTTTTGCTCATATAATAAAAGCACATATTTTTTGAATTGAATATTAGGTCAAACAAATTATAAGACAACTTTGCACACGTCATGTGAAAGTGAATGAAACTAACATTATTTGGTACTCCAATAGATGTTAATAACAAATTTAGTCTCACTGTATGTATCCATTTGTGAGACACTTTGAAAATTTATTTAAACAAATATTTTTCATCAAAAAATATAATTGAATTGTTATTTAAATAAACTTAAATAAATAATATAACTAACTATATACAAAATATACAACTAATAATTATAATACACATAAACAAATGATTATAATACAATAATTTTAATGAAAAGTGAGAGCCGTTTATAGTACAGGGACAGGGAGGGAGCACTGGACCACTTAAAACAGTTTCATTGGAAAAGCACTACTAGACTATAACAATAAGTGTATGACAACTTAAGTCATTTAATTTTTAAATAAATTTTTTAAAAAAATTAATCAAAAATAATGTTGAGGACAAAGGAAATAATTAAATTCAGTTTTATTAATCCATTTGATTGATAATAACACAGAAATTTTATGTAAAATCACAGACGGAAGCAATTATCTATAGCAGTATATAACACACAAAATAATAATAAAAACTAAAGTTTTAATTTATCATATATTATAAAATATATTTCATATAATAAGGCACATATAATACATTACATTATACAATCATTTGTTATTAAAAAAATAATTTAATTATAAAAAACACAATTTTTTGAATAAAATTTTTGTTGTTCAATAGTAAATGTAAATAATTTTTTAAAAATCATAGTTTCATAGAACACGGGTAGGTGTTGGAAACGGGTGGTCAATAGTGGTAGTAGTAGTAAATAGTAATATGTAAATAACTTAATGACATAACAATCCACTGTTAAATATGGGAAAACATTTATTACTTTCACCGACGGCTCCGTCAGTGAAAGTGATATGAAGTCAGTCAGTGGTGGTGGCGATGGACTGGTGGCTAATAAGCAACATATGAATTGTTGCATATGTTGTTATCATTGCTTTAGCTATATATGTACAGTATGTTTGAGCAGCAACTGAGTCAATGGGACAGGTATTATGAGCACTATTAGTTGGTGCACAGCCAACACATAACTAAGCAAAATGTGGGGCGAGTCAAGCAAATCACATACATTTACAGTTGAAATAATTCAGAGACTATGTGTGTGTGTGTGTGTGTGTGTGTGTGTGTGTGAGAGAGAGAGAGAGAGAGAGAGAGAGAGAGAGAGAGAGAGAGAGAGAGAGAGAAAACTTTTGTATGATTTGCCACTTTTAGGGAGAGAAAGACAAGTTTTTCCTTATGAAACAGATAAGGGAGTTGGAGAGTATATACACTCATAATACGAGTCTCATATTGTATGATATGTACTGTACATATGTACCAGGTAGAGAGTGGTTATGTGCCAAACACAGTGCTGACCTACTTTACCACTGGTGCTCCTTAAAGTAATCTAACAGCTCAGCTCATATAAACTTATATTAGAGGGAAAGGAACTCTAGGCTCACCAGCACTGGTAACCAAACCAGTGATATATAGGGCATGAGGGCATACAGTCTGTATATACTGTACACACAAAATATCTATATATTTAAACCCGAAATATTCATGTAATTGTATTGTTATAATGTAAGCAAATACACAATAATTGTAAAAAATATAATTTCAGAACAATTGTAATCAATATTAATATTTTAATAATTTATTTAAAAATTATTTATAAAATAGTAAAGTAAATTTTTAATTATATCAAAATAATTAGTGATAATACAGTAATAAGTGAACTAATTTTATTAGTCAATTTTTAAATTACTTTTACTATGAAAATACTAATCTATAATTTAATTAAAATTATAATATTAAGCATTGAATAAAAAATAAAATTTGTATGAGTATATTGATAAGCTATATTTCATTAAAATTGAATATGCAATTAATTAATTCAACAGTTAGTGGATTTACTTGAAATCATTGATTTATACAAAATTAATGTGCTATAGTATAAATAATATAATATAATTATACCTTTATATAATTATTAATAAGTTTTTTATATATATATATATATATATATATATAGTATGTATAATATTTATAATATATAGTATAAATAGCAATATATAGTTTATATTAATATTAAATACTGTACTGTATATCCTTTTATTAAAAACAAGTTTTCTTTTAAAAAATGTTATTTCATTAAAATAAGCTCTCGATTTCCTTTTAGTCATCTATTATTACTTTTATTTATTAAGGGTTTGCTTTTTATATAAAAATAGTATTTAATACTTCATTGGAAAAATATTTTAAAAATCAATTTAAGTTTTTAAATATTGTACAATTATATTACTTCTAAATTACAATAATTTTATTTATCATTTAAGTTATTTTTAATATATTATGATAAGATCAGGTATCACAACTAGACTACGGAAAAATATACGTTTCGGTTAAATAGTATAAACCGGAATCGAAAACGGTTTTGTATTTATTGTGTTTTAGTTTTAATTCATAGACCGGTTCGGTTCGGTTTAAAAAAAGTGTTTTAATCTCTAATTAGAGCTATAAATATTAGCTAAGGTATTGAAGAGGTTTCATGTGTTTTATGTGTATTGAGTAGTATTTTTGCCGCTATTTTCGCTGCAATTATGAGTCACATACAGTCAAATAAATGTTTTAATTTTTATTAATTAGGTTTTGGAAGTATAGACGAGCAAATAGAAATTTTCTAATAAATTTCCCTGAGAAAGTTACTAGAAAAATTCTCAGAAATAAATTTTTATAGAAACTTAGCTTTATAGTAAGGGGCTGTTCACATATTACGTTGGCATTTTTAAGAAATCTAGACACCTACTTCCCCTATGTTCGCAATTGTTCGCATGTAGTCATTATAAAAAATTTCGTTCAAATGTCCATAACTGCTACCACCCCACCACCAAAAAATAATATATCTAAATGCGAATGTTCTTAAGATCACTACCCCTCCCCACCCCCTCGTTCGCAAAAGTTCGCTTTGGCCGACCCCCTCCCCTCAAGTGCGAACGTAATATGTGAACCACCCCTTATACTATGGTATCCCCATATCTATAGCTATTGTAATACTACTGTACTTTATATTAATAAGACATAATACTATACATATATATTATACTATATAATGTAGAGTACTATACAAATAGGATATCTATATATAAAATAATTATAATTATTTAATAATAATCAGTTTTGTAAAATTATATTCATCATTTTATTATATATATAAAAGGGCCTTACATTAATCTCGCACACGCGGTTTTTCCTATAATTCTTAAACGGAGTGAGATATATTAATTTTGTAAAAAGAGTATTAAAAAGTGATTTACGCGTGATATTATAAAATATTAAATTTTTAATTTTGATCACGTGATCATATTTATTCTTGGATCTTTGCAAACCACTATGTCATAACCTAAACTATAAATGCTAAAATAAAATTTCAATAGTAAGTTTGTAATGCCTAAACTGGAAATTTATAGGAAGAAAAAATTTTTAAAATTGGTCGAAGAATAAATTTTTTATGGTTTTTCAAACTTGTGGAAAAACACATTATATAAAATTGTGGAAAATAAAATGACGTTATTTATGGACAGTAGACACTTATTAGATATATATTGCTTATTCTGAAAACAAAATTTTTTTATGTTAAATATTTTTTTAGATAATTAAATTACAATAAAAAACACAACATTATATTTCGATAATGCAATTTTTAATTAAATTTGATTATCTAAAAAAATATTTGACATAAAAAAATTTTGTTTATAAGCAATAGTATTAAAATCTCTATCTAATAAGTGTCTACTGTCCATAAATAACGTCATTTTATTTTCGACTATTTTATATAATGTAATTATGAAAAGCCATAAAAAATTTATTCTGCAACCAATTTTAAAAATTTTTTCTTCCTATAAATTTCCAGTTTAGGCATTACAAACTTACTATTGAAATTTTATTTTAGCATTTATAGTTTAGGTTATGACATAGTGGTTTGCAAAGATCCAAGAATAAATATGATCACGTGATCAAAATTAAAAATTTAATATTTTATAATATCACGCGTAAATCACTTTTTAATACTCTTTTTACAAAATTATATATATATATATAGGAAAAATTATATATATGTAAGGCCCTTTTATATATATATCATACACTATATAATATATATCATAGTTTAATATAATTAAATTAATTAATTTTTTTACTTTAATTAATAATTAAAATACTAATAATAATATTTAATGTATTGTTACAAAATAATAAATATTGAGATGACAAAATTTATGTGGATTCCATAAATAGAAATTTCTTATAGAAACTTACTAGAAATTTTTCTATTGATATTATTTAATAAAAAAATTTTGCCAACAATACTTGGAAGTGATATTTGGAAGTATTATGACATTTTTATATGAGTAAGTCTGAATGTATGTGTCTATTGCACCGGTAGTTTTGGACTACACAAGTGTGTCTTAAGTGTATTTGCAATCCGATTGCCATTTTATGATAAGACATTTGCCAACATTTATCTCATTCATACCATAGACTTATCACTTATGTAAATAAATATACAAAAAATAGGTTTTGAATAAATAGAAATATTTGAAATTCTCGATTCATTACTTATAATTAGTAAAAGTCAATACTTATACAACAATGTTATAATGTGCTAAACTTTAAATATGTATTTAAATTAATTATAAATCAATTATAATTAAAGATAATTAAATATTATATATATTTCAATACATTGAGATATGATAAGTAGTGTTGATAAACATACAAAAATAAATATACTGTACGAGAAAATTAATAGTTACGAAAGTCTGCATCTTTTAGATTGCTTACATTAAATATTATTATTTTTATATAATGCAATTATTGTAAATGCAATTAATTATAACAATTATTAAGTACTATTATAATGATATAAAATATATGATACAATTGATTTAATAAAATTTTTATATATAAATAAGCATTATTTGAATACATTAATTTTATTTTTTATTTAGAATAATTATTTATTAGTAAACTATAGCGCTCATTATAAACATTTACAGTATATTATAAATATATTATAAGTTGTATTAATTTATTGAATTAACTATTTTTTAAAGTTAATTAAATCTATACAATTTTATTATTTCAATAATTATTGTTTTTGTTAATTAAATAAAATAAAAATTGTTAATTATATAAAAATTTCAATGTTTATTATTTGAAATAAGTTTATATTAATTTTAGTTTTTTTAAATAAAAGTTATAAAGTTAATAAGGTAATTTTTACTTTTAATTCTATATTGTCAATTGTATTATAAATTGTTGTATATAACATATATAGTATAATAACTATAAATAGAATTGTATATACAGTATACTGTAAAATACAAATAAATTATATTAATAATGAAAGTACATTTAAAAAGTGAGTGAAACAATTGCATTAATAAACTTAATTATTTTATGTTCATTTAATAGTCATTAAGATTGAATATAAATATATAACATATGTATATACAGTTGTATGTATGTTTGAGAGAGAGAGAGATTAAAATCCAGTTATATACGACCTACTAAACTTAAACATTACAATATTGTTAAAAACCAAAAGTGTATCTAATAATTGAAATTAAATGCTTAGTTAATGCTATATTAAAAATTAATTAAAAAGTATTGTTGTTATTGTTAGGCAATAAGCATAAAAATTGGTAGTAAATCAAATAATTATTATATACTCCTACATAATGTATTATATAAGGATATTGTATTTGACTTAAATCATAATTGTGTAATTAAAATTTTGGTGTATTATTTCTATTGTAAAAAAAATCTTATGTTTAGCTTATTTTAATTTTATTGTAATTTTTTATTTCTATAATAAACCATAAAAGTGGATAAAGTGTTTACAATTAATATCCTATTAAATGAGATTACAAGCATAACATAAAACTGAGATATTTTCTACAGATTTAATTTAGTTAAGAGTTTAGATTTTTAGTTTTTAAAATAATTAATTATAATTTGTTTGAAAATGATTAGTAATCTATTATTATAATAAATTTACAATTAACTAACATGTCATTAATTATTTTACTGTTATTAAATATATAACGATACCTAGCTAATTTAGTACATAATTAACTAAAAAAAGTATTACGATATAAATGTATATTTTGTAAATTATATGGTTTGAATGTGTTTTGCATATTTATCTGAGTTAGTAACTAAAATATGTGAATCATACATACAAATTAAATAAATTGTATTTTTTAATTAATTATAATTAATATACAGTATTACTGAGCATTTGCAAATAAATTATATATACATTATTATGTGTATAATATATATATATATAGATATAATTAAAAATTAAAAGATCACAATTTTAATTAAATTTTAAATAAAACTATGAAAATATTTTCCACATTCAGATATATATTTTTTATAAATTATAATAATACACAATATTATACAATAATTATGATATATATATATATATATATCAACAATTTGCCATTGAATTATAGACAACAACAAAATATTCTTATTAACGGAAATGTCTGATAAAAAGTTAACAAAATTTATTATAAACACAATTTAATTTTTATCAAATTTTAACGCAACTCTTTGTAAATTAAATACGCTGTTTTACAAAAATGCTAAAAAATGTGTGTCTTATATTTTTATTTAATATCTGTTTCTTAACAATTGAAAATTTTTTACAAAAAAAAACCTTAAAATCCAAACGGAATTCAATATTATCGGAGCGTATCTCCCATTTAAGCATTGCATTAGTTTTATGATTAAAAAACATTGGGTTTACTAATGTGTAACTCATTGCCTAAATTGATATTTTCTTTATTCATCCAATATATACATATACTGTATATAATGGTATAGTATATATACATTAGAAAATAGTTTCAATCATAAGCTTTGTTACGTAAGGCTGAAGAACTGGGACTTTAGTTTCTCTCTCTCTCTCTCTCTCTCTTTCTCTGCACACACACACACACACACACTCACATCAAATAATTCACTCAAAATGCATTACTTTTTTAAATTGAAAAATTGCTTCTTTAGCCTAATTTTAATAATAATAATATATGTATATTAAAAAATAAATGATAAGTATTGAATTTTTTATTATTATATTTGACTATTGTATTGTATTTTGTTGCTACTGATTGTCACGGATTTATGATTTTTTACAGTATTTAGTGTTTTGTGAATATCGTAAAATAATATAAAAATACTAATAAATATTACAATAAAAACTGTTTATGCTAAATTTTGTAATTTGCAATAAAGTTTAGATAATTAATTTATAAAGTATCAATTTATAATTTATTAGATATTTAATTAAAAATTGTAAAGGAATTAGCAAAAAGTAAACACTAAAATGTAAATTACAAATGAATTACTATCTAATTAATAAATAATAAATAATTAAAATCTATGATTGACAAAGATATAGTGTAATATATATATATATATAAACTAATATAAATTTAAACTGTAAGTTATCAATTATGACAAAGACATGCAAAAATGTCACCTTAACTTATTTGTATCAAAATTTTGCTTTTTTTGCAACAAAAAAATGTATTGCATTTCCTGATAATTAGCATCGGATTGAATACAAATACACAAAAACGATATTTGGGGAGAGATTTCTCGTGTCATTTAACACACAACACACTCACACACACACACACACACACACACACACACACACACACACACACACACACACACACACACACACACACACAYACATACATACATACAGTGTACTAGAAAATTATGAGATCATATACTTGATTAGTATTTGTATGGAAAAATTGATAGCACCTATTCATCAAGTAATTATTAAAATACAAAAATTTATTAAAACCTATTTATTATATATTATATACCAATTGGCGTTAAATAGTTTATATACAAATTATAAATAAATAAAAAAGTTTCTATTATTCACAAATTGTTTTTAACAGATTTATGTGTATTATATGTTATTTTTTATATTTGCTAAAAACTTTTTATTGTTCACTCAGCCCCAGGCCTTCCTGAGTGAGATCAGGTTATTATTACCCACCAGTCCTGAAATAATGGTTTTATTACGAGCAATAAGTAGTGATAAAAAATGAAGTTAAAATATTTGAGTAATTACCTATAAAATTATAGATTTTATATTAATCAATTTAAAATTAGTAATATATTATCTACCTATAAACTGCTATTTATTTACTTATCAAAAAAGAGACAGTATAGAAATTAAATAAATAAAAAATAAATAAAGTAAAAATAAATAAAAAATATCAGTTTTATCTAATTTTAGAAAATCAATGCTTTAGGACATTAAAGGAGAGGCAGTAAAGAAAAAATTAAGTTTTAATGAAAACAAGAAAATTATGTTTTAATAATAATTTTTGGGTGAAAGTTATATTTTGGTAAACATTGTTTATATACAAATGTAATCAATAAAACCAAACGCTTTAATAGTTAGTAAAACACATATCATATTAACACACCCGAGCACAGGTAGATTTACTAAGCTTACGGCTAAATCAATTAATTGGTGTCGGCTTTCAATTACAACAAAAACTTGCCCGTAATGACCAAAGGGAGTCACCACAAGTGTGCAGAGTTTACAGTTTTCATTGTAACCACTTTTTTAATTATATTTTTAACTATTATATAATTTAATATTTTATTTTTTTATATTTTTTTATTGAAATTGACAAATAATAAATTTAAATTAGATTATAATCACTATACTAAAAATATAATTGTTTAATAATTGTTTACTAAAATATATTATTAAACGTCAAATGAGTATTCATTCAAAATGCATATTAAGTTCAATTTCATTAATATATGTATATCTGGTTTAAGTAAGGTTTTGGATCTTAAGTAGGTATAGGTTGGGGTAAAATGAGAAAATCTTGATAAAATCTAACTCTTGGGAGGGGGTATGGGGTATGGGGTGTGATATACTTTTTTTTGTATTTTTAAACGATTTTTTCAAAATTTGAAATTCCATTAAACGGGTCAAGTGAAAATTCCCAGATAAATGGGAGGAAATTAGAAAATTATTTACAATAAATTCCCAAAGTTTCAAATAAATTTCTTAAATTAATAAAAACTAATCTTAATCAACTTTATAAAAATAAAATATAATTCTGTCTTTAAAATAATATAATTATTATTATCTTAAAATAATATCCTAATTGTTATATAATTAAATTTCCGTGTCTGGGATCTGGGAGTAAAATCCCAAAATCTTCGTCTTAGTAGGTATTTTTCATACCCTACCCTATTCATACCCCTACCCCTACCCCCCTTTGCTTAACACTGATGTATTTATAAGTCCCAGTTCTTCAGTCTTACGTAACAATGTTTATAATTTAATAAATAGTTAAAATATTTATTTGGTATAAAATATATTAATAAGGTGTGTGTGTTTGTGTGTACTAAAAGAATTTATAAAGAGATTTATCCATTAGTTTACTAAAAGATATCATTAAAAAAATATTTTATATATTACTGATAAAAATATAAGCACTTATATAATGTTATATATTGTTCTATATATACAGTAACTAAGATATAATTAGGTTCTGTGTTAAAAGTTATCATTTCCTTGACTATAATTAAAAATATACTTTTTTGTTTACTGCTATTTATTTAAATTGCCCTAAATTTAAGTATACTTTATTTTATATTTTTATCATTTTGCTAATTCACTTTTAGGTGATGAAAGTGATGTCAATTTTAATTTAGCAAACATATTACATGACAAATACATTTAGGCTTATTGCTTATGTGATGATAATGTGATATCATTAATAAAATTATAAATGTAGATATTCTATAAATATTATAAATTTATGACTAATAAATTGTATTAGTAAAATGTAAAAATATAAGTTATCGAGTAAAATATATAATATAAAGTTATTAAAATAAAATATTATTTATTATATATTCAACTTATTAAATGAATATCAATTATCTATTAAAACACAATTTAATGTATTAATTTATTAATATAAACATTATTATATTTATTAGTATATAAATTACAATTTTTAAAAATACTGACAAAAAACTAAAAACATTAAATAATAGACTAATTGTTTAAACAAATATTATAATAAAAGTGCTGACAAATTAACAGACACTTAATTACTGATAATAATTGAGTATCATTTATTTTTCATTTTATCACATTTGACGATAGATATATGTATTATTTTTAATGATTGACAAAGAGATTTAGTAAACATATAATATTTGTTTTTTGATAATAAATTCAATGTAAAAAATAATTTATTAACTACAAAATATTATTAAAATAATAAATTATTATTTTAAGCAAATCCAATGTATAAATATTTAAATAAAATTTTAATTTAGAAATTAATTAAATATCAATACATACCAATTATGATGCTACAATGTATAAAAACTTAAAGTTTTATCAAATTTTAATACCAACTATAATTGATAACTGAAATAATAATTTGATTTTTTTATAAAAAACAATGTCAATATTTTATAAGTTAGTAATTTTTTTATTAATATTTTTAAATTATAATATAAAAAACGTTTAAAATTAAAACAATTTTTTTTGTAAGTGTTAACTACTAAAACAATTACGGTAAGTCGGTTATATTTTTTACTTAAGAAAAGTTATATAATTTAAAAATATTGTTTCTAAACATTTTATCAGATTTACCCCTAAATTCATTATTGGTTACATTTTCATGGCCACAATGCCCTTCAATTACAGAATTTACAGTACTGTATATACTGTATAAGTCTATATAAGACTATAATATAGCATAAGGTATACTGTAAACGACATTATAAATAATTGTTCATTCAATGAACGTCCAGTTTGTTTCAAAGTTAAAGTATTAAATTTTTATTATTTTCTCGTAAAGTACTTGTCATGATTTAAATTTAAATATGTAGTGATGGGCTCTATTATATATAAACAGGTCAGGGAGTTTTATACTAACAATATATAACAAAAATAAATATCTAAATCATAAAATAATAAGTAATTTTATGAATTAATTGTTTTAATATAATCTTATTATTTTAAAATAAGTTTTAAATGTTTTAGACGTTGAATACTTAATGAAAGTTTATAAGAATAGGAATATTATATATTTAGACATTTTGAATAAAATTTAGTTTATTTAATAATTTTGTTGTTTAATATCCAAAAGTTCATGGCCAACATTTCATGACAAGTACTTTATTTCATTTATGATATTTTTTTTATTTAAATTTATGTTCAAATGTCTCGCAAATAAATTAAGTTAATATTGAAAATACAGATTTTTAAGACCACGTATTCATTTTTGTTAAACATTGATAAATCACGAATAAAAATTCGAGTGACATAATTAAGTTTTATGAAAATTCTCATGAATATGAATATATATATATATATATATATATATATAATCACTAATCACTTTATGGCCACAAGTGATACAATATTTTTGAATTTGATAAAGACTTTTACAAATCTTTTAATTATATAATCAGATTTTTGTAGTTTTTTTGCAATTTAATAGAAAATTTGTAAATATTTTTTGAATTCAGTTGGTGTACCCAAATCTTAATGGATTTTATGAATTGTAATATTGAAAAATACTTAACTTCTAATAAAAATGCTTAACTTTTAGAATAATTTTATTTTTATTATTTTTTTATCATTTATCGTTTTGCTATGTATTACATTACATTTATAATTATTAAGATGAATTTAATGATATAATTATTAATATGATATATGAATGATGTATCATAAATAATAATATTTAATTTTTAAAATTAAAAAATATAAATTAATATATTGAACAAAATATATTTTGTATATAAAATGTTAATTTAATGAATAATATAAATTTAATGATATTAAAGCATTTTATTGACTAACTATTTATATTAACCAATAATTTATTTAATACTACATAAATATTATACATTAAGATAATTAGGATTTCTCACATTTTAACACATTAGTTAATTTTTAACTATAAAAAGTTATCAATGCCATTAATTGGTTAATAATGTTTGAAATATTTATTGTCAAAATAATGGGACATAGTTTGTGATTATAAGATCCTATAGTATTATAGATTATATTCATAGCTTTACGATATATTCATAATAAAATTAAATAATTTCTTACTATTTATTTAATAGAAAATTATAATTAAACAAATTTTAGTTTCAGACGATACTAATTATTAATAAATAATTTTTAAAATTTTAATTTAAATTATTAATTTATATTTTCATTTTTTTGTACGATTTTCATCATTCTTATGATTTTAAGTATTTGTTATATCAATAAATTGGATAAATACTGATATATAACTAATGAACAATATTCAACTGTGATAATAATTTTAAATTTATATTACTTATATTAATATATTTTGTTATATAAATATAATTAATTAATTAAATCATAATTAAGACAGCACATTTTTATTTACATATTATAAAGAATTTGTTTAATACAAAATTAATAAAATGTTTATATTTTTCGACACATATTACATGTTCACATGATTTTTTATTATTTAAAACATTAGTAAATATCTTATTATTGTTTTATTATTTTCATAAATTTATGTTTTGTTTAAATGATCTGTAATTAATTATATAAGTTGACCCACAATATGACCATTTGTAGTGATGACAACAAAATTAAAAGCTAACAAATGGTTTCAACTAAAAATTATTTATTTAATTATTAAAAACCAAGTTCTCGTTTAAAGTAGACTAGGAGTAGATTGTTATATAAAATATAAAATAATGTCATCAACAAACAAATAGCTAACATTCACTGGTCATTTAGCACATAATTTCAATTAATTTGACTCTATTTATATTAATTACATTTACTTATGAATGATTTGGTATAAATGTATCAATTATTTGAATGGTTATTCAATTTTTTTATAATTGTAATAATAGTATCAATATTAATACAAATACAAATAATAATAATAATAATAATAATAATAATAATAATACATTATATAATAATTAAAAAGATATATAATAAAATAATAACATTTATATTAAAATTAATACAATTAGTAGTAATGTTTTTTAAAAATTTATTATTTATATAATTTGTAATATTACTTATATTAATAACTGATAAGCCTAGAGGTGATCCCTTTCCAATGCATAATGTAACAGAGTCTTGATGTCGTGCACACCTCTGACCGGCCAAAAAGGTATATCCAACTAAAATGGTAGAGATTATCAATAATAAGAAAATTAATTTTAATTTTATTGCAACAATTTAATCAATAAATACTTGTTTAGCAGCCATTTCCTCATCCCTACCGTCACCGATGGCCACATACGAGCATTTTTTGCCAAACTTTTGAATAATTTTCACAAAAGTATTCTCTTTATCTAAAAATTATTATTATTATAAAATTTAGTTAATTATTTATATATTAGTTATATATTGTGAATATTAAATGTTGTCAAATATATTTACTAATTATTCCGGCGCTGTATATGTTTTCGGGATAGAAATAACTGTCCAAATCAAATAACATGACTACAGCTAAGGTGTGCACTAACGACATATTACTGACCAACACATTCAAGCTTTTAGGTCTATAAATGTGTAAATTAAAACATAAACTTAAGACTCATTTAATTTAATTGCAAATTATAATCGACAGATACCTTGAATTAATTAATTTAAGACATTTGATGGCATCGGGTGTCGGACTGTTATCGAGTCTATTGTAAATGTCACGTATTTTATATAACTGATCCCTTTCGTGAGTCGATAATAAACCTAAAATTAATTATTTTTAATTTGATTTGATTTGATTGTAGATGAATGAACACAAACCTTGAATATTATTTTTGTAGACATTATACAACTCTTTGATACGTCTGTATCGAAATGACTGTTTTCTTAAGTCGACCGCTCCTTTAACGGCCTGACAGCCCATAGCGAGTCCTCCGTTGCCGTACGTGATGTTTGTGCAAAAACCATCGTTTTGAAAATCATAATTACTGTCAAATAATATTAAATTTTAATTAATTATTTTTTTAAATAATTTAGTTAATTTCTTATTAATTGATAATAATAAAGAATTAAATAATATATTTTCAAATTTTATTTATGTGATATTGTTTAAGGCTATCATATATTATTTAAATTTTTAATAATATTTTCATATACATTCAATAATTTAATGTTATTTTAAACATATAAATTTCCATATATAAAAATTTTGATATATTTACAGYATATATATATATATATATATATATATATATATATATATATATATATCAGAGTTAAGTAAGGGAGTAGGGTGGGGTAAGGCCAAAAACCCCCATAAGATCGATATTTTGGGATTTTACCCCTCCAGAATTTTTTACTAAATTGGAAAAATTGTCGCTTAAAACGAGGAGAAATGACCCCCCTAAAATTTCGGCGCCAATGGCGCTGAAATTTTTTTAAGTACATAAAAATTTTAATTTTAATTGATACTATTTTAGTAAGTGTTTTTATGTTTTTAAAATTTATATGAATCCAATTATTGATTAAAATAAGTAAAATAGTTAAAATATCGTTAAAACATCAAAAAATAACATTATTTTAATTAAAATATTAAACTAAAAAATTAAAAATTACCTATTTGTTGAAAAAAGTAATCATATTACAATTTAAATAGAAGTTTAAGATAGTTTAAGAAGTTGATAAACAATAAATACTTATATTATAAGGTTTTTATTAATAATTTTTAAAATTTTAAATAAAATATTTGAAAATATTTTCAATTTTATAATTAATATAACTAAACTTTAACGAAAATTGAGTTAAATAATTAGTATTCAGTCAGTATTTGTATAAAAATAACATATAAAAATAAAAATATATAACTATAAACTATAAACATTAAGTATTATATAAAAAATTAATTGTTAAAAGTTAAAAATTATTAAAATACTAAAAATAACTCATTGTGTATCATTAATGCTTTTATCAACTATTTTTAGATCTTAAATACATTATTATTTTATTWTTTGTTAAAATTTATTAATATTAAAAAAATTTTAAAACTATTTTTTTAAATTTGTTTTTATTAATTTTTAAATTTTTTATATTTTGGAAATTTTACCTATTTTGCTGGGAATTTATACGGGAACTTAATGGGAACTTTATGGAATTTACATGGGAATATTCAGGAATTTAAGGAAATTTTCTCTTGACCCCCTTGATTTTGGATTTTTGAAAAAATTGCCGTTTAAAAATGCAATAAAAGTCTATACCYACCCTATACCCCCCAGATTTTTCGAGAATTTTGTAAATTTTACCCCAGTCTACCCCCCCCTAAAATCCAAAACCTTACTTAACCCTGATATATATATCATATCATATAAATATACTATATTTAATTATATCATAAACTATAATTTTATAATATACAGTAAACTATATATTTAGAAAATATGTATTTATATAATTTTATTTATATGCCTTAAGCAATAAATTTTTGGATATAAATAAAACAAATTAATTATATTATACAGTAAACATTTCGATTTATGCAGTATAGGAAAGCACTGTTTATACTGTGCTTATATGAAATCCACTAAAAGTTCATTAAAATAAACAAATTTATTAAGTATTAAAAATATTATTTTCAAATTAACTCTAATATTATACTAATCTTTAATTTATCAATTATATTAATATTCTATCAATTATAAAGATTATTTTAAGAAATAACAAACATTAAAAATAATAATAACTATAATCACTAATTAATTAATAAGGTTGTGTATCGTAATCAGGAAATAAAATCAAATTAAATATAAATAACTAAATATAAATAATAACTAAATATAAATAATAACTAAATTTTAATAATAACTAAATTTTAATAATAACTAAATTTTAATAATAGCTAAATATGTCTGAATTCTATCAACTAATTTTTTAACCAAATTATTCAATTTATTCAAATTAAAAAATAAAAATAATGTATAATTAGAAATAATTAAAATAGTAATATTTTTGTTATAATTAATAAATGAAATAATTTTATACTTTATTAATTTTTAGATTGCTACAAGTATTTAAAAATATTCGTTTATTAATATTTCATAAAAATATAATCATTACATACATTAACAAATACAAAGACAAAATTATTTATTTTATTTAGTAATTTTTTATATTAATTGTTTAAACTTCAAAAATTTAAAACTAATGTTATTATAAACTAATATCTTATAAATAATTTAACAAAATTTAACAAAATTTAACTAAAATTACAATATTTAAATTAAAAATAACTTAAATTATTAAAATTAATGTCTATAAATTTAATTATATTATAAGCATTAATGTGATAAAAGTAGTTAAAAAATACTACTTTTTAATTTAATTTTATTAATTAAATTATTTTTATAATCTAGTTTTTAATGATTTCATACTATATTTGATGCATTTTTATATACACAGTAACTAAAATACATTACCTATAAATAAAAATTAAAATGTTTTAAATAATTAGATCACATTTTTCAGTCAAATTTAAATTTAATATTTTAGTTAGAAAAGAATTATTTAAAATAATACTTAAAACAGATTTCAAAACAAATAACAAAATAAATAATAAGTATTAATAATTTGACAGAATGTTTATTAATTATTAATAATAAAGCTACATTAAATTTCCTTATAACGTTACACCAACCGTCAATTTTTTGTTAACTTTTAATTGCATTAAATTATCAGAAAATTAAATATTTAAGACACTTTAATATTTATTTATTATATGGTGTAATAATAATTTAATTTTTGAAACAAATTAAGTTAATTAATTAATTTATATATTACTGTATTAGTTGTTAGTTTTTATTGTACCCACTCCTATACTGCATAAAAAGAAATGTTTACTGTATATTGATATTTGGGTGTTAGGGTTAGTACTTAATTCTTAATAAAAAATGTTATGATCTTAATTTTGTTGCAATTATAGTATTTTTAATATTTTAATAGAAATCAATAATAAAGTTATAAGTTATATAAATTTAAATAAAACTTGAAGAAGTCTTAAAAATTTGATTTATTTTATATAATTACACAAATAAAACAATTTAAATGTGTATTTATAAATATATAAGTTATATATATATATATACCGGTATATTAATAATAAAATTATATTGTATATACAGTATTATATAATATAAAAAGTTATTTTTATATGTTATATAAATTTCATATAACTTATATTACAAATTTTTTTATATAAATATAWWAAGATAGATGTCAGTCAAAGTAAGTACAGTATATAAAGTAATGAAATTGTGTATAAAACTATAATAAAATTGTCCATGATCATTTACCTTATATCTTGTCCATTGTCATCACTGATTAGGTCATCTAAATTGCCCTGGTCAACTTTCTAATACAATCATCATTTAATTAATACAATTTTTACAAATTTTAATATATATATCACATAATTATAAGAAACAAATTTAAAATACCTCTAAATCAGAGTAAAAGAAGTGTTGTTCAGCAAATTGATTGATAAAATGTTCAATTTCTTCGCCTAATACTCTCTGTAATTAAAATATAATCATTAAGTCGTTATCCATAATTAATAACAATAATTTAATATTTACTAAAATCAAATGCTATATTAACATATATAAAAAATAAATATTTCTAAATCAAGTTATAACTAAATTGTATTGTTGCTAAATCTCTCTCTCTCTCTCTCTCTCTCTCTCTCTCTCTCTCTCTCTAAGATTTCTTTCATCAATTTATTTTTGTGCTTCACTTTAATATTGTTAAAAGAGAAAAAATCGCTAACAATATATACATTGAGAATACTGAGAGAATAAGAAAATATATTGATTTAGGCGCACAATAATAATAACGGTAATGCTTTACTACTGTCACACTCACTCACTCACTCACTCACCCGCTCTCTCAATAAACATATGAAAATGGTTTGTCTCCAAAACCAAAGTTTCATATTTCACTATCCATTAAGACTCTGTATAAAACTCTCAACTTTAATGAAATGCCTTTTCCTCTTTTCCTCTCTCTCTCTCTCTCTCTCTCTCTCTCTCTCTCTCTCTCTTTGTAAATATATTTATATATATATAATAATTAGTGATGTTAAATTTTTGCAATTCTATTTTCATTGATTGATATAATTGACATTACAATTTTATTAATGAATATCTAAATAATTGGAATTATCAACAAAATTCTTAAAATTATAAACAAATAATTTGTTACTATCTTTTTTGTTATTGATTAAAATATAAATTATATAGTTTTATATATCATTGTTTTTAATGACCTACGTACATTTATAAAGAAATAACAAAGTAATAAAATAAAGCAATTTCCAATTTTAACATCACTAACATATAATAAAAATAGTCCCAAAAAATTACAATTCAATAACATTTCGCTTCATTTTCTTTCAATAAAATGTGAACACAATGTTATAATATATTACATTATTTGATATAACATACATATTATAAAGTATAATAATTTTAGTTTTGTTATCAATATATTTATTTTAATACATTTAAAAAAAAATAATTCTTTTGATTAAAAAAACAATAATGAAATATTAAATAAGTAAATAGTTGAATATTAATATATTACTAAAAATACATGTATTATAAAGTTATATGACAGCCTTACCTCCATAGGATTGATTGGTTCATTTAATAATGTTAAATACTTGACGAGTGTATTATCTAAATCCCATAGAAATACCCGCTCGAGATCGTGCTCGGGATCGGGTGACGGGTTATTTTGACGACGACCTCGACCACGACCTGACTTAGACGTGCCTTTAAATATGTGTAACACAATTGACATCAAATTTGTAGATCATTTAATAATTGGATTTATTATTTAAATTAAAACTATACTTTTTTTAATAAATTACATTCAATAATACTGTATTATCAAAGTTTATATATACATAGTGTATATATATATAGTATAACTTATAAACCAACCTTTTTTGGTGCCGGTATTACTGACATTTTGACGGTTCTCTGTCTTTATAGGAGACGCACAGTTGTCTATACGGCGATAATGAGACAGATTGTCATCTGATTACAACAAATATACAATATTTTTAATTTTATATGAATTAAAATTATAAATAATCTATATAATTTACATTACAAATAATTAAATTTAATAAAAATAAATTAAATTAATAAATCTTATAAAAATTATAAAATAAAGAAAACCTGATTCATGTGCTAATTGTGACAATTGATATGTCGGTGTCGTCACTGAGTTTGTGGTGGAGGACAGTGTTAACGGTGACGGCGAAGGAGAGTTAGTTATTGTGTTTGAAGCGTTTGGAATATATGATGAATAGCCGCTATTATAATAGGCTGGCCCATAACTACCACTATGACCAAAGCCCGGGTAAATGTAGTCTAGACCCGACTGCTGGCAACTGGACAGTGATTGCGATCCGACACCCGAATTGCCAAACGTTGATGTATAGCCTATAATATAGAAATTTTATAATATTTAATATTTTTTTATAATAGATGTTTATTTGTATATCACAAGAATCTTTTACATAATTGTATAATTTTATAGTTAATTATCATTATCTACTAAATTATACTAAATTCAAAATTAACAATTCTTAATTTTTGAGATTTTTAAATATTAAATAACTATTTTTTTGTGCTATAAAAATGTTGCAATTGTAGATATTTGGCACTGTTTAAGGATTACTTGTGCTAAATGACACTGAATTGAGATAAGCTGTCTATACTGAGGCTAACTGTGCTGAGGCTGCCGTCGCCGAGGAAGAGCTCGATTTACACGATTGAAAGTCTATTGAGCGCAAACCCGATTGCATACGACACCGGTATTAACATTATACCAAACAATTTATTATAGTTTTTATTATTGTTATTACATTCAGTTTTACAATGAAATCGGTATTGATTTTGTTTATTTTAAATGTTATAAAACCCAAAACATACACTATTATTGCTTAATAAATAAAATACACGACTTGGGTACTGTTATTGGAGACGGATCTCAATATAATTAATGTTATAAATGTCTACAAAACAATTATTTCTTAAATAGTTTTTATAAATATTATTAAACGAGACAAACCTGATTCACGTGATAGTTGTGGCAATGGATATGTTGGTGTCGTCACCGAGTTTGTGGTGGAGGACAGTGTTAACGGTGAAGGCGAGGGAGAGTTGTTTATTGTGTTTGTCGTGTTTGGAATATATGATGGATAACCGTTATTATAATATGCAGACCCATAGCCACCGGTGTGTGCAAAGCCCGGGTATGTATAATCAAGACCCGATTGTTGACAACTGGACAATGACTGTGAGCCGACACTTGTATTGCCAAATGTTGATGTATAGCCTATAATATATGTGATATATATACTCTTATATATGTTTCATGAGATTAATGATGGGAAACAAGAATTTCTCACAAAATCTTTAATAATTTCTATAATTAATTATATATTTTTTTGCTAACATATACTAAAAATCATAACTAATTTACTGTTTTAAAACAGTATATATTCTATAATTATAATTTTATATAATATTTTGGTTTAAAAATTAAAGTGACAATATTTGGCGCTATAATACCGTAGCAATTGTAGACATTTTGTGGTGTTTGGGGATTACTTGTGCTAAATGACGATGAATTGAGATAAGCCGCCTGAGCTGCCAGTGCTGCTGAGGCTGCCGTCGCCGAAGATGAGCTCGATTTACACGATTGAGAGCTTATTACGCGCGAACCTACACATACGACACCGGTATTAACAATATACCAAACCATTAATTATACTTTTATTATTGTTATTATATTAAGTTTTATAATGAATTCTGCTTAAATTTTGTTTGTTTTTAAATGTTATCTAATGCCACACACATTCAATGCATTGGCCATATAGGGTACTAATGTGATCACTAATGTCTAATCATATATAGGATATAAATGTAAGTTACATTATGTAACATTATGTCTGTAAAATCTAAAGTTATACAGTATTATCACATGAAAATACCCTTTGGTAGTGATTATTGACTTATAAATAAAATGCATGACTTTTGGCACTGTTATTGGAGACGGGCTTCAAAATAATCAGTGCTAAAAACGCTTAAAAAGCTTATATAACATTTGTTTGCTTAACTATCCTCCCGTATGACGGCTTTTAACATCAAATATGAAAAATAAAATAAAAATCAACATTTTATTAGCTCTAGATTTTTCACTTAACTTTAACTCTATAACTGATAAAACTTTAAAAATTTTCTAAAATTTTTAGCCCTTTATATAATATTTATATATACAGTATATATAGCATATGAAAGTTAACCAGGCATTGATGTTTTATTAACTATCTGTCCCATCAATATCTACTTATGTCTCAATGTATGTCTGGGCAAATCAGTTCAAATAAAATATATTGCTTAAAAACTTATACATACCATCATTTCCACACATGGCCCAATTATGATGATAATTTATTGGTGACTCATCACTGGCACTGGCCATAGACTGAATCGCACCTGATAAATTACATATATAAATAATACATATAAATTATATAATATAATAAAAATTAATTTTATTTAATATATATTTGTAGTTTTATATTTAAAAACTTATTTATGATGTTATGTGGATCAATGATCTATAATACTTTTATTATTGTTTTTAGTTATATTGATTTTTGAATATCATTTTTAAATTGTGTGTGTGTTTGTATGTTGTTCTACTGTATATATCATCAACAGTGATATTTAATACATAAATTTATAAATTTAATTATTGTTTTATTATATAAATCTATTTAAAATAATTTAATACAATAAGCGCTTCACTTTGTTAACTAATACACAGCAACAAACAGATTATGTTAATAAAGAGTGCACTTTATTGTCACATGTATTGCTAATAATTGTTTTTATTACTAAGTATTAGTAAAAAGATATTTTTGATTGCATACCAACTATGAAACTAAAGTTAATTTTAATATATATTTGTGTATTGACCACAAATTTAATCAAAACATGTCATACTGTATATCCAATTATTAATGATAATAACCTATTAATAATAAATAGAAAAATTGAATAACAATTCTGCAATAATGTAATTATATATTATCCATATAAATAAAAGTATCTATATTTCTATATCTATATATATATAGGAACACATTTTTAGCATTTTTGTCAAATCAAACAAAATAAATAATATTTAAAAATTACTTACTTAACTTTAGTATACTTCATATAAAATAATAAACTTATATATTTTTATTAATAAATTTTTTATTATTATTAAATTGTTAAAGTTTTATCGTATTTTCAAAATTGTAATTAAATGCTTTGTTTAAAAATTTGTTTGTAATTTAAGATTTAATAAAGAAATTATCAAATATACTTTATATAATGCTATTTGATACTATTTAAAACTGACATATAAGTAACAAATTATAAAAATTAAATTAATTTATAATTTTTACATAATTTATCTAAAATTGATAATTATCGACAATAAATATATTTCAATTAATTATTTATATTCTTAGACTAAAGAATCAAAATTACGTATAATTCTGCAATTTTGGTGTATTAAAAAATTTACATAATATTTTTAAATATTTAATTTTGCACAATTTATTTTTTTTAATATTAATGCTTTTACTAATATATATTATGTTAAAAATTATATATTTAAAAAATTAGCTGATTTACGTTGTTTTTTATTTTTATTTTTTAAAACAAATAATTTAAAGCCGACTTTCAAACATATGTATGACTTATGTATCCGAAAACAAATCTCTTTCAGAAAGTTTTCTTTTGCAAAAAACTAGCAAAATATCAGTTGATTTTTTGTGTGTTAATATACATTAGCTGTCACTCAAATTATAAGAAAACATTTCAATCGTATGTTTCAAAGCAAATAATGTTTATTTAACATCTAATAAAATGTGTGTTTGATGTATAATGTTATGAAAGATAGAAGAGAGAGAAAGAGAGTTAAGATTTTGAGAGACATTGAGTTAAAATTTGCGGTTAAAATGATCACAAATGGATTATTTAGTATTTAGCATCACTTATATACTTAGAAATTATATATAAATTTATATATAGTATATACTACTTGTCTATTGGTTTCTCAAAACAGCGACCAAATATATTGCATATTTACAATATATTAGATTATGAATGTGTTGAAAATGTGTTATAATTTATAAACTTAGGTGTCATAAAACTTAATTAATTTTCTAAAATTATGTCAAAAACTGCAAATAAGATTTATAGATTTGTTTTAAAAAACTTGTTGAATATAAAAATATTAGTCATAAAATTTGCATAAATTATAAAAGTTTTTATTTAATATAAATTTTTAACTTAAAATAATATATAAGTTAACTTTAATATATATTATAATTATTATATGTAAATATGATTATTAGTTAAATAATGTGAATAAGAAAAATGTAAACTAAAATTTATTTAATAATTTTAACATTTATACAGTAAATATGAGGTATTATAATACAGTACTTACAAAAAATTATTAATTTAAGTTGTGTTAAAGAAACAAAAAAAACTTTTGATTTAAATAATCTAATATCATATTAAAATTATTGTTAATATTTATTTATTCAAAAATATTTATAAGTAAATTAATAATAAACATAATTACAAATATGCAAACACAGCGTTAATCGTATTTATGTTTTAACGAGTATTAGTTTGATAACAATCAAACCAATCGTCAAATAGTTTTTTATATGTTTTGTGTGTTTGAGATTAACGTTTGTATGAATAATAAATATAATTTAATAATCAGACAATAATTGTAAACAAGTTGCACTAAAAATATATTTATTTATATACCATTATAATGTATTTACAGTATAATAGGTACAGTATATTATTATATTAGTATTTAAATTAAATCTAACCTTTATTAATGATAAAATTACTTATAAAATTTGAAAAGTTAGTGTAATTTATTATTTATAGGTTTTAAATTAATTAATTTAAACTTTGTATTTATTATAAGTTAGAAGACATTTTGCTAAATAATAATATAAGAAGAGACTATATTTACTTTATTTAGTATTAGTATGAGTACTGTATATGAAAACATTATGAAATTATTTTTTATTAATAAACATGTTTTTATTTTTATAAGAAATTTATGCTTATATTTATTAGCAATACAATAAAATTTAATGAAACATACTGTTTAATAAACTTTAAACCTAATTAATTAATTTTACTCAATGTATTTTTTTTGTATTTTTATAAATGTGTTTTATATTAGGTTTTTAAAAATATGAAATAATATAATTTTATTTTTCATATTATAAATATATACTGTAATTATTTAATAATCATTGAATATGATAATTTCTAAAGTAAAAATATCACTAAAATTTCTAATTATCTTCAAATTATGAAGTAATTTATTTTAAGATTTATGTAATAATTATTTTCATTTTCAAATTATGTAACATTTATAAAATATACAAAATAAGTGATTTAGATTTATATAATAAAAACGTTATATTATAGAGTTAATAATAAACAAAATTATGCCATTTGAAGGATTGGCCAAATTAGACAAATTTGATAGTTTATGATAACGAGTATATGGGATGAAAGTAAGGCTTCTTAGATAAGTTGCCACTTCAGTCATAATAGTCAACTAAATTATGAGTGAATTTGGTGTTTAATTTTGATGCTAATCAAGCATTTGTTGGACACAATCCAAACAATGATTGAGAGGCGACTCTTTAAAACATATGAAGTACTCACTTATGGGTCAACACATTACAGTCCCGAAGCTCTCACTTGACTAAAATAGTATATACAGTACTGTATTTATATATACAAATAAAAGTAGTGAATATATGGATGCAGTTTTTGGGTGAGGGATGACATGACGGGTGTCAGTCAATCACTTGAACACAAACCTCCTCAACAACTCTTATCAGTAAACTATTCACTCTATTCACGGAAACTCATAGATAGGGCAACAATTTAGACGCTCATAAAAAGACACATAACATAACAGTGCATCACATATGCAAAAGTTTGCATAATTTTGTGACAACTTCTTTAGGGGTCATCAATGTATCGGATCTCTTACTAAAAACATTGTAACGCTTTATCTTTAGCCTAAAATTGTTAGTTAAAGAGCTAACAAAAGCATAACTAAAAGCAAATATTATTCACGAACTTTAATAATCACATGTATTGGCAACTTATATGATATATCATAACAAGACATAGAAAATATAAAATGAAATGTCACTAATATTTGACATACCATTGGCTGTGGTTGTGAGTAAAGTGATGTCTGGCGAAGCTCTACTACAGTGCCCACTATCACTGTTGGCACTGGGAGATGATGAGATGGTACTTGATTTGGCTAATGGACTGCTTAACAATGGATTCTGATTGTGGTCTTGTAATGATTGCACACAATTATGGTTGTCTTCAATTGATGTCAATGTAGTGGTCACCAGCTCTTCAGCGTAAGTTTGGTCGTCCGACTCCTCCTTAACAGAGACTACTTCTGGCGTTTGGATACTATTTATAGAAAAAAATGTGACAAAAGAATAAACAAAAAGTTATTATAAGAATTGGATCATTAGTTTATCTATTATTACTAATTAGATGCACAATATTTATGTGCTTATAATTAGTAGTCAACACATTAAGTAATTGAAAAACAAAAAACAAATAGTAAGGCATAAAAACCGTATATAAATGTCTTGTTTCATAACTTTTTGTCCATTATTATAACAATTTTGCATTTAAAAAGCGTGATTTTATAGACACAAAAATCTACTAGTGGTTTGATATCTCTCAATTGAAATCAATTGAAATGTTAATAGCACTGGTATGCAACATACATATGTGCAATCAAGTGGCACAGGAGGCACTTGTTATGATGATGATAGTCTCAATGGCTATGGTATGGTATGTTTCAAACATTGGAGCTGAGGAATCGCGTGCGCCTCAATACACCATTATATTACCCATCAGTGCTCTCTCTCTCACTCAGTAAAACATACCGATATATTTATTATATTTTTATTAATATATATATATTATATATATATACTGTATTATATCTATATATAATTTATATAAATATATATATTATAGAAGTATATAACCAAAGATCAAAGTCCAATTTAACACAAATCACATACAAGTCATTACGTATTCAAACATTCATATGTATTGGGAGGCAATAGGAAGCGACTTTCATATACCCCAGCAATGATGCATACAATCAATTGCTTCAAGTTTTTAATTTTCACAACAACTCAATGTTTATGGCTTTCAAATGGTATGTGTGCTTATGTTTGTGTTTTTCAAGTGTCTCACTATTTTTTAGAAATGATTTTTATTAGACTATTTATTATAATTGCCATACAATTTATGGGCAAACATTTAAATCTATCCTATTTTCATATAATTGTTATTATTATTATAAATAAAATGTTAAAAAGAAAAAAGCACTTTATAAAGTTTTATGAAATTTATATCATATGTTTTGTTTGGAAACTACTTTTAACAATAATTAAATGACACAATTTCTAAATTTATCAAAACATATACCACACAAACATATATATATATATATATATAATTTATATATATAGGGAATGAATGGATTATCACAACAAATGGACATATAATATATACGATAAAATTGTTTTAACAATAACACATTAGCGACAAAAAAATTTACATTATTTTTTTTATTGTTGCAAAACATATTTGTTGACATTATCCTTGTCATTAATTCAAAAGTAAAACAATTTTTTTGATGTTGATTTTAAATAATTATATTATTAATGTTTGTTATGTTTATGTTTCATATATATAGCAAATCAAATGCATTTAAAACAGTGACTTAAAGAATATTTATGTAATTAATCAATAGTTTAATGTTATTAACGATATTTTGTTGACACATACACACTATACAAATAACTATTTAAAGCACATATAGTTATAATGTATTGATGTTTGCCATCAATATTATATATAGCAATTTCAACATTAAAAAGTGAATGTTTTTAAATAAACTAATTGTTTAGCTGTTATTTATTAAAATCACTTTAGTTCACACATACATATATTAATATATATTTATATACACACACCATATAAAATGATTGAGCGCTGGTGTTATTGGTTGTAGTAGTGGTGGTGGTAAGGACTGGTGGTGTATGTGATATATATATATGAACTTTTTGAAAGTTGGTGGAGAACTGTAACGTTTCACCAGTTAGTGAGTCCAGCTGTGGCTCACAACTACTGCCACAATCTCTTCCCAAGACTGACTAATATTTTACACATTACCCCCTCTTTGACAATATCTCTCTTTCAAGTCACTCACTATTGCTTAAAACACTGTAAAACTCAAAAAGTTCTCATCATTTGGCAAAACACTGCCACTAACTCTCATTCGGACTCTCTCTCTCTCTCTCTCTCTCTCTCTCTCATCAGTTTTGTTGAGCTCAGCTCCAGAGCTTCTATAAGCCTAACAGGCATTTGACTGTTGGGGGTATTACTTGAGGCAATGAGACGCCAGAAGCAAAGGCCAAGTGAAGCCCAGCCGCTAATTCAGAGACACTCATGAAAACTACTATTACTACAAATACTTACTTACAAGTACTGCACTCCCGGTGCTCAACCACAAGCATATTGACTATAGTTTATGCATTGAAGAGTGAGAAAAAACCAATGGATGAGAGCCAACAAAATAAATAAATTGTTTGTTATATAACAATCTCTTTCATTGAAATCACTGTTGTATGTAAAATCAAACTATAAATGCAATTAATCTTATTTTTGTGCATTTTTAATGATTAATATGAGCTAACAATGTGTTTGTTATGATTTATATTATATATATAATTTCCTTTACAATCTTATAATGACTTAATAAAAACATTCACAAATGACAATCACTAAGGTATTAATAAATTCAAGTAATAGTATAATACTAATATATCTATAATACTAATTTATATTCATATTATTTTTTTTGGTAAAATATAATTTTTATTTTGATATAGTAGTGTGTGTAAGCACTGGTCGATTCAATTTAGTGTCAAGTGTTTGAGTGTCAGGCATGTCATCCAATTGGAGTGAAGGAGTGGCACTCCATCTGACTATAGTTAGCGTTCAAGGAATATATCGGTGCAACATATCTGAGCCCAACTACCAGCACATAGTTTACCAGTTCAACATCAAACAGCCTTTACAGTAATAAGCACACAATTAACCAAAGTATGTGTGTATATGTGTGTATGTTTAGGGCACCGTTAGGCTTGATTGGAAAGGAAGCAATCTCTCTCTCTCYCTCTCTCTCTCTCTCTCTCTCTCTCTCTCTCTCTCTCTCTCTCTCTCTCTCTCTCTCTCTCTCTCTCTCTCTCTCTCTCTCTCTCTCTCTCTCTCTCTCTCTCTCTCTCTCTCTCTCTCTCTCTCTCTCTCTCTCTCTCTCTCTCTCTCTCTCCTTTTTAAATGATTTCACTTGACTTAGGCTTTTGTGAACATACTTTAAAAATAGGGGATATTTATGCAGATTCACGACTAATATATATTACAATATCGTATTGATAATAGTAAATAGTTTTGTTTCAAGCAATGACCACAAAAATATTTGAGTTATATTTTTGTTTTTATTTTTATTGGAATTTCTTCAAATATTTCTCTTATTATTATACATTAGTGAACATATAACATATTCATCATTTATATTAAAAATATAAAAATTGTATTAATAAAATATTATAGATGTTTATATACGGTATATATACTGTAGTATATAATCAAATATTGACAATATAAAATTAATTAAAATTACTACAAAATCTGTTTATTTTTATAATAAAAAACAAACACTAAAAATTATAAACAATTATAAAAGTTTACATTTACTAATCAAATAAACATTTGCAATAAAATTATTCGTTGAGAGAGAAAGTTATATTGTTTAAGAATTATTTCTAAATTCTTTTAATAATAGCATACTTAGCAATAATAATAATAATTAATGTTTTTTATTTTTAAATCATTATAAATTATATGAAAAATTGAAATTATTATTGTTATATCAAGCTTAGCTAATTTAATTATTATAGTAAATATCTGACAAAAATTATAATAACATTTAATGTTTAAGTAAAACAATATATTGAAAATTCAATTAATTAATTTATTATAACTATTGCATATTTTATTTGAATATATAATTTATTGTATTAAATATGATCCATTAAAATATCAAAATATTTATATAAATTAGGCACCACATGAGGCCTACTATTATATATAATGTTTGTGTAATGTTTGCACAGGTGATACTGCTTTTAGAGTAATATTTTATATTTAACTAATAATTATACTTTATATTTTTATAAAGCTTATATATCATATATATATATATATATATATATATGGGATCTAAAAGCATAATTTTTGTACCCAATATTTATTGCTCAAGAGTTTGGGAGGAAAAGAGGCGTAATATTAAAGACACGTAAAGCCAGTGTTTAACAGTAGTTAGAAACGCCCCACTCTTTTAGCTCAGACTCTGTATCTGACAATAACTTTTGTTAGTTTCACTCAAACTCCCGGTCCTCCTATTGCTCTACTATTCCGCTCTCCATTCTCTGTAAACATTTGCATAAGGCTTCAGCAATTGCTCACTAACAGTGCTGAGCATATATACCTTATTATGGTATTATAATAGACATGGGTATGGATGCTAACAAAGAACCGCACCATTACTTGTATTGTATTATAAAGTATATATGCTTAAGAAAGAAATGTGCGACAAATAAAAAGACATCCAAAAAATAGATCATCAAATCTATTGAAGGGCACAGCAGGCCATACACGGACAGACACTATTTATAAACTGTGGACCACTTTTTTAAATAGCGCACCTCATGGTTAGCAAATAAAATAGCCAATAATTTTAATGCAGGAAGTATTGAGAAATGTGTTTGTATTTATAAAATGAACAAAACTTACTTTACAAATGTTAGACCAATTTTATGAGCACTTGTATCTCTCTCTCTCTCTCTCTCTCTTTCTTTCTTTCTCTCTCTCTCTCTACAAATAAAGTTATAGCTCTTGTGTTTTGCTATATATGGCAAAGATATTGGCAAATAATATAAACCAAATTGTCAACAATAACATTACATTCATAGAGAATATAAGTGAAAATAAAAGAAATTTAGGAGTTTTTAGTAACCAAAACAAGACATCGATTGACTAGAAGTGGTCTCTCAGCGGGCCAACACTGGTCCTATAGGGGCCAGTCATGTAATGCCTGATAATGTATGTAAGGCATGGTGTGGTAGTGCACCCACTTTGACACACATGTATGGCATATATTGCATACAAATCGATGTATGGTTTGAGTGATTCATTCATATTCTCTATTCTTTCTATACATTTATATACACAATGTATTCATGTATTACCTTTCTCTATAACAACGTCCCTATTGTCAAGTCTTGGTGAGCACCGGTATTGTTTGTATATATATATATATATATATACACTACATATACTGTATATTCATAGTTTGCAGTGTTGGTAGTCGAAGCTATAGACTACCAATTCATAGCATACAAGCGACAGAAGCGATAACGGCTTCACTAATAAAATACACAATAAATATATCGGATTGGAATCAGAGGCCAAATGATGTATGGATTTGGATGTTATTCTTAACTCTCTATAAAATATATGGTTATGTTATGGTTTGTCTTTGAGACTCTATATGTCTATACGTTCAATAGATATGTCCGTAAAAATTGATGTCTTCTCGGGCCTAACAATAGTATTACAACCACCTCTTCCAACCTCTCAGACCTCAAATAGCTTTTTCCATGTTATCAGTTATAAAGGAAAAGCAAACAAAATATCTCAATATCTCATATTTGATAAAAAGAAATCATTGTTTCATTGTTTGATAGCCCAAAATCACAATCATATGAGGGCTGAACAGTACTGCCCCTAATTTATAGCAATATTTCATTCATTACAATAGATTTGTAATGTCTATGTAATCGTAACCAAATCAATGACTCGAAAACACATAAATTATCGACTTTTTGGCCATATTTTGAGCATTAGCTGCCAATATCTATGGTATGCAACAAAAGTTTAATATAATAAAAAAACTATTGAACACCAAATTTATGGTTCAAAAATCTAACATAACATTGTAAGACCACTAATGAGCCATTGGTTTGTTTGAATACAGATTCAGATATCATTTTACTACAAATTTTTGTTGTTGTTATTCAAGTTACTGTACAATATTTTTTTTTATAATTTTTGCTACTATAAAAATAGTTCATTTCAAAATATTATAGTCAAAATAATATACATTTTTATATCATCTCCCAATTTTGATAAATCTATTTATTTTAAAATCTTTAATAATAATGTAATTTTGTGAATATATGTTGGAAACTATCGTAAAAAGATTTTTTTATTAAATAAAATTCAAAGTTTAATAAAAAAGCAAAAAAAGTGATTTATATAAGTAATTCAGTTAAACATTGCCTAATACTATATTTTGGTTTGTTTTTTAAATGCCAAATACTGTAAAAAGTTAACGTTGGCATCAAATTCACATCCGATTATATCTGTGATGACTCCCATTAATGACATTTTGCATCAAAACTAATACAGTTGTGAGTATCTCTAATAGTATCAACAAAATTGGTTTCATATATACTATGTTTGATAAACGAGTTCATAAAAAACATTTAAAATAAACATAAATTTATGGTATTTGTGTTGAAGCTCTTGATTTGCTCTAATATGCAAATAATTTCCACACAATAACACAAACTAAAGGCAAAATACAGTACTTTGTATGCCTTTTTTCTGTGTTATGTATTTTTTATTATTTCAATTGACTATCACATCATTGTATGGTTGACGGAATATATTAAAGGCGATTGAGAGGACAGGAATGGCATAAAGTGCCAGACCTTTTGATAGCATACATATTAAACATACATACTGTATATACAGTACATACACATTATGGTACTGATCCCATGCCGAGCATTATAGTAGTATTCAAAACTAAATAAAAGCGGATTTTTTCGGGATTTATGTTTTTGTTCAGATTATGTCTACAATGGTTTGGATGTATGTTTAGGGATAGCACTGGTCTTTACTCCGATAGAAACTGACATAAACTATATAATAGAATATAAGCTAAGCTACTGTTTGGTTATATATATATATACCGTATATACAGTACTATATAAGTGTATGGGTAGGTCTACTGGCACCTAAATAGTACTACTGATTCAAATATATTTTATAGTATATATTTGAATACCCGATCAAAGTGTATTCAAATTGAGAGGACATGTATGTTAACTATCAATATATCGACAACAACTGTAAGTTTCAAATTCAGTTTTTTTTTAATAATTTGCTGTATTTTGCAAAACATTTTTTGCTCTATTGAAACCAATAGTTATTATATTCAGTGTGAACTTCACACACTATGTTTATAATAAATCATATAATTTTAGTTTGTGGTTATAATTTATAAATTTAATATATATATATACTGTATAAATATATAATTCACATTATAAAACTTTAATGCAGATTAATCATATACATATATATATAGATAGATTTTTCAAAATTAATTAAAATATATTATTATGCTAAAATATTATAAAATTCTTACCTTAATATAATTGAATTGATGTAAAACTGTTGATTTTGTTAAATATTTAAATGGATAATAACTATCAGTTGAAAATAGCTTGTGAAGAGATGGTATCAATTGAAAAAACTCAGTGAAAGTTAATGAGTTGTGTCTTTTTGATCGTTAGATTTTATATCTTAAGCGCAAACAACAAAATATAAAATATTTACACAAAATAAATAAATAAATAAAAGTTTTTTAATTTTATAAATCTATTTATTTATAAATGAAAATTTTTAGCACAGATTAAATATGACACATAAAAATGTTTTTCAACATTTGCTCTATAAGAAGACAAAATTTTATAATTATAATTATTATGAATAGTTATAATAATAACAGTTAAATGTCATTGAGGTTTGTGTTGTCTCGTTTGTGATAATGATGTTATGTATGGCACCACTTACTACACACAATTGATCTGCAAATTTGAAGATTATTTTGTTAAAAATAGTCAGAAATTTTGGCGTTCATTCACATTCAACGAGCTTTTGGATAGAGGGATAGGGATCTGTGGGAGAGCTATACCAAATCATAGATGACGAGTGCGTGTATCTCCCTGTGCCCAATGCACTGTCAGATTCTCCGCCTTTGTTGACTCTATCCTATAGGATACAGAATCCTGATGAGACTTATCAATGATAACAATTTTATAAAATACATATTAATCTAATTATTTAAGATTATTATTATTAACTATTATTATTATAACCATTGACCATTAAATTACAAATAATATAAATTTTAACTCATATAAATATTTAGTAACTTAAATTAATTTTATATAAAATGACATATAATATTTAAATTTATATGATGCTTATTTTTATTTAAGATTACTTAATATTTTATTAATATTAAATTAAATATATATTTTTATATATGTGCTATGATATTAAAAATATGTTGTTGTTATTATGTGTATGTACAGTATGTTTGTATAAATAGTTGAGTAAATGTGCAGAAAAAGTATTCAAATATCTGTTATATTAAATTGAATGAGAAGTTATACTGTATTTGAAGATTTTCAATGAAAAGAGCACTCAGGCATTCATATCAAGTCTAAGATCACCACTCAATAACAGTATTTACAACAACAGTCTGTCCCCTCTACTGTAGTTTTGACAATATATAGGATAAAGCTGACTGTCCATCCAAATATTGAAGGCATACTACTAAAGTGCTTCAATAAGTTTAATACTTTTCAACATTATTATTATTATTAATGTTAGTATGATTTTGAGCGACAATTTTGGTCCAAAATTAGATGTAGTGAACACATGTGTGGTCACGACTCCGATGATAACCCTTTCAATAGTATCAAACAATGTGATTGTATTGTAAATGCTTTTATGTATGCAATTTGTTGATAATATGTTTGTTCAATATTAAAGTTATATGATTTCATGCTTTCAAACATTTGATTCAATGGACAGTTGTTTATTTGCTAATAATTCATTAAATTTCTATCTTTCTATTCATAGACTGAGTTAACTGTTCATCACAACTGTCTACTACATTAAATGAGTGATATATTCAGTAAATAAATTATATAAATTTATAGCAAACCAGTTAATGACTCTTAATAGTCACGCAAAACAAATATTAAGCCAAAACATTAAATATTATGAGCCATTAATTACATACAATTTATAAGATATTAACAATTAATGGAATTTATAACTCAAGCAAAATATATACTCAATCATTAAAAGAGATATATTTCACTTTCATTAATAATTGAGAAAAAATATACTAAAGATTTTTAATATTTATGATTTGTTGTCAGATATAGGAATAGATATCATAAGTCAAAAGACAAAACGGTATGAAAAATCATAATTAATGTTAAGAAAAGAGAGTTTTTACAGTTGATGGTATCAAATGAAACAATGGTTTCGTTTGATTAGTAACACATCTATCTGTAAAGTCAGGGATTTCCTAATCGTTTCAATGTCTGGTGTTTTACTTCACAAATATGTTAAAATCTAAATAAAATTAAACGCCTGTTCATTACTAATGACGCTTTTCCAGTGCCAACAACAACAACACAGATTGAGGCAATGGATGTGCCTTTATATGCCGGTGCTCTCTATGTTTGTCTTTTGGACAGTTTTCTTAAGCGATGCCAGGGATGGCTAAACATAATCAAAGAATTATCTTTGTTTTCTATGAACTGGTTTTATATACATATATATATAATTATAATAACGACAAATAACACTAATATATTTAAAGCAACTGTTTTGGTCTAACTTTCAGATGAGACAAATGTCAAATGTGTTAGAATAAGCACTAATAATACACTATCAGTGCTGTCCATACCAGTGTTCATACCAGTGTTCAAGTAGTTCCTGATATTAGGCTTTTCTTTTGCTATATTGCAGTCATGCATCTAAAGCACTGGTAGTCAGAGAGAAAATAATCGTAAGTTTTCTCATTCTTTCATTGCTTAAGACTAGTGATAATCATCAGTAGATATGCAAGAATTTTACGACACAACCATACATTGCATTGCATTTACATTCAATTGCATTGCATTTGCATTGCTTTGTCATTCAATTCAAAAGGCATTCACTCAACAAATACAGAGAATATTTAATCAAAAGAATCACTCATTTCTCTCATTCTTTGGCTTTCCTTTTAAATGCTGTCAATCTCTCTCTTCTCTCTCTCTYTCTCTCTCTCTCTCTCTCTCTCTCTCTCTCTCTCTCTTTCTCTCTCTCTYTCTCTTTCTCTCTCTCTCTCGTCTTTTAATATGTTTTACAACATAAGAAACTAAAACAACGAAAGTCTTTTATAAAGAAGTTAATGGAGCTTTAAATCGGTGTAATTTCAATCATAAATTAATTTGTCGGTAAAATTAAGTTTATGTTTTAAAGACAACATAGTTTGTAGTTTTTATTATGGCATTAATGAATGCAAATGTCAGATCATAGACAACAACAAAATAAGAGAAAGTCAAATATGCAATAAAATTTTAGGTTTACAAAAGTGAGAGACAGTACTGTATGCGAAAAATATTATCATTTTAATAATCAGTAGTTTAAAGCATCAGATTTATTACGTCGACTCATTTAAAAATAAAAACGCTTTAATACAATAAATTATGATTTGTGACAGAAAAGTGAGACCAAATAGATAGACATCTGTATATAAATAACTCAAAATATTCACCAAAATATTACCAAATATTTGATTAAAATCTGTAAACCACAAAAAATTTTAATTTAACTTTAATTTTAGACTTTATATATTTAGTTCCATATTTATAGTTTATTTAATTGTATATAAAATATTTTAATTTATTACAATTAGAAATGATTGCATAATTTGATTTTATTATAAAATAACATTTATATTTTAATAATTTTATTTTTTGTAGTTTTGAAAGTTTTTTATCTTTACAGTTATATCAATCTATGCAACGATAATAATAAATAATCTGTAAAAATATATAATATACAGTAGTATTGAATATAATGAAAATTTCATAAATGTTATCAGACTAAATATTTAATATTATAAAAATAAAATACTACATACTTTGTGACACTATTTTCATGAATTATCAGAAACTAATCAAATATAAAATAATTCAAATTCATTTGAAACGGCAATTGTGTTAAATGAAATCTTATACATTGCATTACAACTGATAATAAGTTTCATGAACTCAAACATAATTACATAAAACGGAAGTTTAGTCTCCGGTGCTATCGGTTTACTAAAGAAAAAATTACTCATCAATTGCTTGAGTTGTAACCGTAAAGATAATGGCATTCAATGTTGTTTATTACCTGATTAGCTTTCAATAGCTAATACCTGATGGGTTGTCTCAATATAATTGATTGAAAATAACGTTTGGGCCGTTAAACTCTAGTTTTATCAGTTTTAATGAACAAAAACTTTTACTTAGCTATGAAATTCAATATACACTATAATATGATTATTTCATTAATGACTATAAAAACACAAATAACATTTAATAGCAGTTTTAATGAATAAAATCAATTATCTTATTTTAATTATATTTAAAAAAAAGAAATTATTATAATAAATATCACTATAATGAAGATTTTGCAATATTTAAAGATAATTATTAAAGTAATAGATCATATAAATTGAATTATTAAAAGAAAAAATTATATTTTCATCAATTTATCATTTATACCAATAAAAACACCGTCAAAGTAATTTAATAAATATTTGTCAAAAATTGTTGACAAATAAATATTTTCAAAAATATTTTTTATACAGAAAATTTCGGTTTCCTTTTAAGTTTTAAATCTATAATTTTGTGATTTTTTTGAATCGAGTGTCAAAAGAGAATTTTGTTAAAAATATTTGTTTGATGACCTAATCTCATATTCAGATTACTAGTAATATGTCATAAAAATTATTGATTTAATCTTTTTTATAGGTAGTTATAGAGGAGTACTACTTGGCCTTTGAGTGTTTTCAAACAAAACACTGGTGTTATTAATGGTATTGTCATCAATGATAACTTATGGGATATATATAGTGAAATAAGCTGAGGAGGGCATCAATTTTACAAATCAATTTAGCCTCAAGTGAAACACCAGTGCCAATACCACCGCAATCACTATGGAGTGTGCTCTCGACTATGGCTTTGATATAAGAGCTAACTTTTAGATAGTCATAAAAATTGATTTGGTTTTTCATGTGTGCATTATCTCCACAATAGAGGTAATGAATGCTAAATATATAAAAGCATTTATATATACAGTTATGTATTATATGCTTAAAGATAATGGTGTAATAATCATCAGACAATAGGGACTCAAAACTTTCAATTATAATCATCTGTGGGCACCAACTCTACCAACTCTAGACTCAAACATCAACTCCATAGTAATGATCACCGGAGAGAGTTTGGCAGCCAATAGCTATGTTAGTGACGACGGGCTCACTATTTTAGCCAAACAATGTCATTACAAACATATATATACCGTATATATGTATATAACAGTATATATAGTCATGTAATTTGTCACAAATAATAACCGACAGTCACAGCACTTATGAATACCCAATGGATTGGTTGGAATCGTCAGTACTTTGGTTTCAGTTTACAAACAATAATAATAGCAAAAAATCATTACTTTTTTCTACTTATTCTTCGATCTTATATATTGTTAAACTCATACGTACTATATATATATATATATATATATATATATATATATATATATATATATATATATATATATATATATATATATATATATTATAATGTAGTAAATTATAATATATACGACTATATAAGTTAGTATATACTTATATATTAATAATATATTATATTAATACATTTATTTAATTTTAATTAAATTACTGGTGGTTTTAATAATATATACTGTATGTAACATAAGATAATTTATCATTATACAATTAAATAACAAACTTGTCTATACCTATTTTTGTTTTTTAGATTTATTATTGTATATTTTAAAAATATTTTTCTTCAATTTTATATATTCTTTATTATGGAGTTTATAAAAGTAATATTAAAAAGTATATAATTAGCAGTTATAATAATTACTAAAGAATAATTTAACAAAATAAAACTTGAGAAATTAAATATTTAGTTATAAAATATTAGTAACAAACAGTTAGTAAAATGAAAAATTTAAGTGAATATAACTAATTTTACATTTTATTTAATTAATAAAAGTGTTTAATTATATAGTAAGTCAATTAATTAATAATTACTTTACTTAAAGTGTATACTGTATTAAATATAAATGAAATATTAAATTAAGATATCAGTAAAATAGTATGCATAGTATGTCGGTAACTAACAAATAGTAATAATTTGTTAAACTATTAAGTTATAAATATTTGAGTGAATCATTTAGCCCTTTCATGAAAACTACATATTAGAGGAAGTGTTGAAAACTACTAATGTATGAACCAAATTGATGGACAAACATTACAAACATACAACAGGCCGACCCCTATACTAACTAAATCAATAAAACTGACAAACTTTATGCAAACACAATCAGTCAAACCATTAAACGCAAAAATCAGACAATATTTGCACAAATGATTTCACGAAACACATTGTGCTTATAGTGAGGTCTCAATTGAATTGATTGAATTGTAGGCTCACGTCTAGTGTTTGATGAATTACACACACATTTGAATGCATTTTTTATAATGAATACCAAATATAGTCAACATTTATTATTATTCATTATATTAATAATATAATATTATCATTATTAATAGTATCAATCACTTAACGTTTGTGTGATATTAATTCAAATAAATCACTATTTTTTAATTTTAATCATTTATTTGTTAAAATAATAAAACATTTTACTAAACTATAATAATCAATATATCAGATTCTAAACTGTATTTTCAAATTAATTTATTTAACCGATTCATTAGTACAAAAACAATGTAATTAAAATATACTGTGAATTAATTAATAATTATGCAATTTTATTTAGTAGTTATTACATGTATTAATTTAGTAAATAAGCTATTGGTTTTAAGTTATAAAATAGTTTTTCAAAATTGATAAATAATTTGTTTTTTAAAGTTATAAATCCTAATACAAACATTTATAGATTCTATTGAACTTATAATTTATAAATAAAAATTATATTTATAACATTTAAAACGATATAAATAAAATATTATAAAAATATTTAAATACTAAAATTTTAAAAAATTATAAATTAAAAAAATATTTATATTACTATAATATACTACACCAGTGATCACAATTAAGTGTTATCATGATAACTTTGTGATACATATATAACATAACTAATTTAACAGATATTTAATAGTAATTTTCATAATTTATAACAAACAATGAGTAAGTTAAACAAACACTTACTCATTTAATATGTACTAGGTTATTTGTACAATTTTGTTTTATAAAGTTTAATTTTGATCACTGTACTACACTATAGTATAGTATTTAAATTTAGTAATAATATTAATAATAAATTTATTCGGTATATAATTTAAGTTATAAATTATACAATATATTAAAAATGCAATAATTATTATTATATTATAGTTGACGTAATTTATTGATTTAACGAATATTACTGTAATATAATTTATGTATGTTTTTGATGAAAACCCCGACAATTGAATAATACATTAATAATACAATTATTTGTATAATAATTATATTTTATTTGTTTTAATATCAGTTTTCTATTCATTGATATTAATAGTTATAGAGATCTGTCATTGAATTAAATAAATATTTAATAATAACATTAAAGCAATAGTTTTAAACATCCGTTTAATATAAGTTGTGTTTAAACGCATTGTAAAAGTAATAACAATTTTGTGACACATTTTTATTATGAATATTAGTATTATATATAATAATATATGTTTTGTTTTGTTTCGCCAAATCATAGGGTGTGTCGAGTCATTCAATAGTAAGCATAAACCCGTTGACACAGAGGAAAGCCTACGATTAGACCTACCTGTCCATTGCTATAGTCGTTTCATACATTGACTATTGATTTGTGGTAATTATAACTATTTTAATGAAATGTAAAATATTATTAATGTTAATAATCTTAACCTATAATTTCAATTTAAGTAATTAAAACAATTGATAAGTCAAAGAGTTTTGTATATCATATGATTAGGACTACCCAATTGACGGGACAGTTGTATTTGATTGATCCTTAAGCTGGATAAGACATCTTCGTCGTCAACCATGTCTGGAATGTCTTCCCGTAAACCCAAAGGTCGTGCGGCGACCAAAAAGCGGGCGCAGAGGGCGACCAGTAATGTGTTTGCTATGTTTGATCAGGTTTTGGATCATTATATTATCCATGAATTGAATTTTTAAATTAACTATTTTTTGTGTATCATTTTAGGCCCAAATTCAAGAGTTCAAAGAAGCATTTAATATGATCGACCAAAACCGCGACGGTTTCATTGATAAAGAAGATCTGCACGACATGTTGGCCTCGTTAGGCAAGAATCCTGAAGACGCCTATTTGGAGGGAATGATGAATGAGGCTCCCGGACCTATTAACTTCACGATGTTTTTAACACTATTTGGCGAACGACTTCAGGGCACAGATCCCGAGGAGGTCATCAAAAATGCGTTCAACTGTTTCGATGAAGACAACGGCGGCGTCATCCATGAGGAGCGTCTACGGGAACTCTTAACCACAATTGGAGATCGATTTACAGATGAAGATGTAATTAAATTATTTGATGAATTTGTCAACTTATTGCTAATAATATATTGATTATGTCGGCACAGGTCGATGACATGTATAGGGAGGCACCGATTGACAAGAATGGTATGTTTGACTATTTGGAATTCACACGTATCTTAAAACACGGCGCTAAAGATAAAGATGACCAATAAATTGGTTTTAATTATAATTTTGTCACCAAATATATGGTGCCTTAAATTATTTATAAACTTAACAAAACTAATATTATTAAATGTTTATACTGTATATTTTGCCAAACATTAAATGGCATTTTTAATTAACTGATTTTATATACACTGTTTGAATGAGCGAAATATTTTACTCAAATAATAAATGCATTATTTATAATACAATTAAACTTACCGGTACTATAGGAGTTGTATTTAAATACAAACTAAAGTAATTAAAATGTATATCAATTATTGGTAAAACTATTTTCATAATAATTTACGGTATTTTACTTTAAAATTGAATAATCGCAAGTATATAAAGTACCGTAATGTATACTATGGTAATAAAGTAATTTAAAACTACGTTTACTATATTACCCGTACATTAATTTTAAAAACATTTACCGGTAATAGCAATAATGAAAATTTTGTATTAGTGTACAAATATTTACAATATTTAAATATTTTAAGCATTTGGTTATTCCGTGACAATAGACTGTGCAATGTCTGGATAGTTGTCTCTCATACTTTTGATGAGAAACGGATCAAAGAGTCGGACGTCTCCCACTTGATTACCTAATGTCAACCAATTTGGTTGAGTATTGTGTTGGCGACCAAACAGCTCTAATTTACGCGTTCCTGGACTTAGTCTCTCAATAATTCCATATATTTCATCGGGTTTGTGACTTGTGGCCCGTACTTCAGCCACAATAACATCACAATCAAGACCGCGGTTAATATCTGGAGGATTGCCTTTTATACCGACCAAACAATGTTCTTTGCCGTGATTGATCCAATGACCTGTACGGCCGGTTCGGATGATTCGTTGTAATTGGTTAGTCTTGACCCATATTATTTCATCACATCTATCGTAACCCCATAAACTTAGACACTCTCTGCCTAACTCCATAGCTCTACCGGTGACCCATAAAAAGATTATACCCTCATCCTGTAGGGCAGGAATCTGTAAGTTTCTCATCTCATCGTCAGACATCGTACCATACTATTGATAGACATGTATATCGCGTCTTAAAACAATTATATGGTATAATTAATTACCGGTAATTCCATGTGTATATCCCAAGGAGGATCAGCCATTACCACTGAAAACTTTCCTAAAAACAATATTACAAAATATAACAGAAATTGATCTACCGGTACAAGTATTACCGTAATATAATTACAGCAACTAATACCATACCTAAAGTATTCATATCGAAAAATCTAAGATCACATTTGATCCATTGAGGAGGAAATAAGACACGATTAAAATGGCCTTCAATTTTAGACACATTTGATGGCAATAACTGATTTGACTGATCATTAGTTGTTTGTGAATCAAATTTCTTGTGCTTATTGATAGTGGAAGAGTCGACCATATAATGGACATACTTACAGGTGTCCATATGGAAACAAGTGTTGAGAAAACTACAGTCACCTAACGACTCATCCGTATGTTTTTGAAGTATTTTCTTGAAGTGAAGCCGCGAACAGGCACTGGATGTTTGGTTAGCTTTCATACATTCTTCTTTAGTCCCGTGTTGACAAAACTCTTGCACCTGAGCGCCACCGACTGATCGAAACTGTTCAACAATAGACCTCTCTTTGGCTGTCGGACGAGACAAGAGATCCAATATTTCTTCGCCCATTTGTTTGCTTTGTTTCTCTCTTATTGTTGGCAATGATAACAAACTTTCCAACAAATTATCATCAGTTTTGTTATCAATTTTAACCCGTTTCGCATCCCTTTCATCTGATATCGCATTATTATCACCGCTGCTCTCAATAGTTGTCTTAGATTCTTCAGAACCATTGATTGCATTCACTTCTTGTGCAAATGTCATTAATTTTATGTGATCTATAGATGTAATACTGTAGACAATACCAACTGTGGTCGACTCAATATTGGTCTTTAAATTTTCTGACATTACAATCATATCTTGAAGTAGAAACTTCTGTAACAAATCATTGACAATTTGATGACAGTTTTGTTCATCAATTTGGTCACAAGTTTTGCTAATATGTGTATATAAAACATGAGAATCTATGGGAAGTCTTAATGTTTGGTCCGACAAGAAGTGCAACAGTTTTCGCTCCATTTGTTCGCATTTGCTTTTGTCGATCACCGGAGTGTCAGTGATGGGTGTGTTGTCGGTCACGGTTTGTGTTGTTTGGCCACAAACGGCACTACCGGTCAATATATCTTCTCTCACTTTCTTCCTCCTCTGCATTCGCTCTCTCAATGAATTTTGTTTTCTTCTCAGTTCTTGAATCTCTTGAAACGTATCAGTAGACGACCCGTCCATTGTTGGCCAGTAATTTCGGTGTGTCTTATTCGGCAAATAGTGACCGCAAATCAGTTAATCTTTTGGACATAAATTGCCGATAAAACAAATGTCAAAATACTTTAAATAAATGTTTGAAATGTAAATACAGTTTCCATTGCTTTCATAAATTTCGTATACTTTTAGTACAAATACTGTAATACAGTATAATATTTGTTAATATTTATATTAATTACTAATATTTTATGACATTTATTAAGTTTTTAAAATATAATTTGTTTAATCCAATTATGCTATGAATAACTTTAATAGTTAAATGATTATCCAATTAATAACAATGATATGACAAATGATAAATAATATATTATAAAAATTCTAAAAATTTAATATTAGATACAGTAGTATATAGTAGTATAACAATAAAATTTAATAAAAATAATTTTTTTATACAAACAATAAAATTAATATCAACCTGAATAACAATAACATAATTATTGATGCCAATTAAGACATCTATTAATAGCCCGTTCCCATGACTCAAATTTATTGCGATTACTATTATTCCAAGTATTCCTCTGCGGTATAAAAACTTTATCGGATCCCCTGAGGCTTGATATGTGCTTAGAGCTGGTCCAATAGCCAACAGCAAGACCCGCAAGAAATGCAGCTCCTAATGAGGACATCTCTTGATGAACGGCTCGTTCAACCTTTTTGCCGGTCAAGTCAGCGATCATTTGGACTACAAAATCATTTGCAGATACACCGCCATCAATACTAAACAAATAATTAATAATAATATTAGATATCAATTAAATGACATTCAAATTAAATTAAATTCATTTCACCGAAATTGTTTCACCAATAAGTCTGGCTGTTCTTCCAAAACTATTTCATACATTTGTTTGACACGAAAACAAAGCGATTCTAATATACTTCTTATCATTTGTGCTTTTGATGTACTAAAAAAACATTTCAAATAAAAATTGATATCAAATAATCAAAACGATTAATAAATATTACAAACGTTGAGTTAATTCCAATAAAAGCAGAAGTGGCAAAGTTATCATTGATTGGCGCCTGAAGTCCAGAAAATGCCGGAACAAAATAAAGATCATCATTGGAAACATTTTTAGCCATATCGCTGGTCTTTTTAAGATCATCAAATAATCCAATATTGTGTGCCCATTTAATAGCCGTACCGGTATCATAGGAGGCGCCCTCCATAAGATAAATAGGCTTTTCTTCATTTTTCAGTTTCCAGCCAACAATTGGATAAAGTCTATAAATGTTTGATGTATTAATACGATTGTTAMAGTAATGTTTGCAATCGTTATAAAAAATTGAATTGAATTACCCTTTATATGACGCACACGGCTTTTCACCGGTATTTATATTAATGAAAGTCCCGGTGCCTAACGTGCATTTGAAATCACCTTCTCTGAAGCAACACTCGCCAAACATGGCTGCCTGTTGGTCACCAACTATTGCACGAATCGGAATGGAAGCGCCAAACAATTGTGAGTTTGTGCGACCATAATCACCATTTGTATCTTTGACAAGTGGTAACATCGACGGCGGAATATTCAACATATTGAGAGCCCAATCACCCCATTTCATGAGAAATGGGTCATAAAAACCTGTGACACAAGCGTTTGATGGATCAGTGGCGTGAACTTTGCCAGATGTCAACTTCCATATGAGGTATGTGTCGATAGTTCCGTAAAGAGCTTTGCCCTCAATGGCCTGATGTCTAACTTCAGGAATGTTATGCAAAACCCATACCAATCTCATGACAACCATTCCGGTTGTAAACTTCAACAGTGATGCGGCCAGAAAACGACTCGATCGGGTAAAGAAATGGATAAACTTTGCTCCCATCTTAAGGCACTTCATTCTCAGCGATTCATTCCATTGATCACATAATTGATTACTTCGGATGTCTTTCCAAGTGATAAAATTATGGAAGGGTTCGCCCGTTTCCTTATCCCATGTTATGAATGTACCCCTCATTGTTGAGATACCAATGCATAAAACTTGGTGTACACTTATCTTTGCCGCTAAAGATATTCAATAATATTATTAACAATAAGTATTTAAAAAATTTATTTATTTATTTATCATACAATCGATGGCCCGTTTAATAACATCAAGAAATGCATCCCAAATAGTCTGTGCGCTAATCTCTTCATAGCCGAGATGCGGGTGTATTAATTGAACCGATGTCACGGCTTCCCCAATAAGACGAGCTCTTTGATCGTATATGTGGCCACTAAACGGTACAAACAATGACCCATCAAATGTAATCATTATAAGTAATCATAAGATATACCACTTGATTACCGTATATTAGTGGTTCCGACATCAACAACAAGTATATATTTATCACAATCTGTTTCACCGCCAAATGTACGGTCATTATTGCCATTCGCTTGAGACATGTCTTCACCAAAAAAAATCTATTGCATCACCACATGTGAGATCAATTGAGATCATTTAATGCCGGATGTGATCCACAAGATAATCATGACATCGTTTGTGACCAAATAAAGCCATTACTTGTGTTTAAAGTCTGTTTAAACAAATCAAAAAGCATTGAATTTTGTGATAATATAATGTGTGATATAATTGAACTCATTTTCAGTGATAATATCAATACAAACCACTGTTTGTTATATCAAAGTCATCGCTAATAAACAGTGAGATAACTGTCCATTCATTGAGTGGTTAATGTATTTGTTATTTATTATGCCTTTAATAACATAAACATAACTTACAAGTCGTTAGTATTGCATAAACCTATGCATAACATACTCTAAATATTTCATAAAATATTATTATAATTACAGTAAATAACGTTTATTTTAATAAATTAAAGTAACTTTAAATTTATAAATAATTATTTGTATATTCTTTGAATAATTTCAATTATTTGATAGCAAATTATTGCATTTGAATAAAAATTTATTTGTTAGTAGAGTTGATAGATTACAAATAAATTAAAATAAATACTAGATATACTGTACTAAACAATTTTCTATATAAATCTATTTAAAATTTGTAAAATATTTCTCTTAAAAAATACTGGACACTTAATTTTAATAAAAATTTTTAGCATATAATGGATTGTCAGGTCTTTTACTAATTATAATATTTAATTTGAAAACATTGAATATTAAAATATCGATATATACTCTATGTTTATGTGTAGTTTATAGTACAGTAATCAGTCAATGCAAAAGCCAATTCAAACATTTTGATTTGATTTATCAATTAACTAAATATTGCAATTATTTAGGTTGACTACACAATACTTTAAACTTTAAACACAATATTTTAACTGATTTTTTAATTTATTATTTTTTTAACACCACAGTACTCATAACAGTTTTAATGAAATGTTTATTTATTTAAAAAAAACCCTACCGTTAATATACTTTTATCAAGAAATTTAAAAAACAGCAATCATTTAAATTGTTTTATATTTAAATTATAATTATTACATTTTTAATATTTGTATTATTAATTTTAGTTTAATTCATTTAAGTATACATTAGTAAAATCTGAGTATTGAAATTACATTAATTTAATAATTAAATTASAATTATTATTTAATGATGATTATTATATTAGTATAATAAGTATTGATATACAAAAAGTTATATATATATTTAGTATTATAATATATTTGTATATTTTAGAATTCAAACAATTATATTTGTTTTAAAAACTATATTAAATTCCGATACAAATAATAATTTTATGCTTAAAATAAATATGAAAAAATCAACATAAAAATTAATATTTTCTAACCCAACCCAATTCAAAGTGATTTCATTGTTATTAAGTGTCAAATATTACATTTGTCTTTATTAATCATTAATTTACTGTATATTCAATGTTAAATATTAATAAATATTTAATACAAAAAATATTCATATATTATTTATTTAAAAGTACTGATTWTAATATATAACAATTTTATAATATAATTAATTCTCTAATGTTCAATAACTATTTTAGCAGTTTTTAATATTTGAGAAAAGTTTATTTTATTTTTTGCATTATCATACGTAAACGTACAGAATTTTGTAATTATAAATTACATTTACAGTGTTCTCATATGAAATAGTTTATAATTTATTATATAAATTATTGTATAGTATATCCAATAACACTACAGTATATCCAATAACACTAACTGTAAGTAATATAATATTTCAATAGTTTAAAGAGTAGTTGTCATAAATTTACAATAGTGTCCAAAAAAGTTAGATGTTTAAAATATAATTAAATTACGTTGATGTTATAAATTATGTTACGTAAATTTAACAATGACCTTGTCCATTTTATATATATATATATATATTATTTTGATTACATTTACATTTAGGAATATTTTATTTGATATGTAAAATCAAATAATTAATGMTATAAAATGTATTCATGCAGTCAATACTTGTTTTTTTAATCGGTTGTTAATTATTACAATGATTTATATGATGAGAAAACAACAAATGTTATTAAAAGTTTATAATAATAATATTTTTAATATTATTATTTGTATACATTATCACAATTTTAAATATATATTTTTGGTTAATATCAACAACAAATATTTCATAAACCTTTGACAATATATTATAGTTAACTATGAACTGTAAATATTATACTGTACTATGTTTTTGATATATAAACGGAAACTAAATTTAATCGAAATATTGAGAAATACTTTATAAATAAACTACAAAACAACAGATTGCTTATTATAGGCTATTATTTCTATTTCTATTTATATTGATATTATAGTTTTATATTGTACTGTATAAACTATACATATACATTATACATAAATATATTTTTATTTGATTAATGTTAAACATTCCTAATATTGATATTAATTTTACTGCCAAACAATTGTTTAATATGATTTAGTTATAAATACTGTAAATTAAATATAATTAATATAATTATAAGTGTATTTACAGTGTTCACTATATGTTAAAATTAAGTATACCAACTCAAAAATACAAATTTAGTATTTTTTTCATTAAATATATTGAAAATCAAAGATAATTTTAATTTTCTTTTAAATAATTATGTTGTAAATTGAAATTTTAATAATATGTTTGTATTAAATTCAAATAAAATTTAAAATAAATCATTTTTTATAATTTAAATTTTCTGCTAACAAATCAATTGTAAATCAATTATGATTTGTTAGTCGATAGTTTGTCTTAAATGACATAACATCTGTACAATATTATGTATTTATCATTATTATCTAATAATTTTACATTTAATTTTTAAAAATAAAGCTAATTAATGTTTGACAACTATTTATCGATTATTAATAAATGACCAAGGAGATTATCTGATTAACAATTAGAGGATAATCCTTGAAAATTAAAGTTAGTTGATTACCTTATAGTTATAGTTAAAATACACTATAGAAATATACAGAATATATAGCAAAAATACAATATGTATGTACTGTATAATACAGATCAGCCAATAATAATAAATTTAGTGTACAGTACTGTACGGTATATATCATATGATATAATGTAAAAATGTGTGATTCTGTGTGTAATACTGTGTGCATATTAAGTGTGTCGGCTAATGGCGCGCACATGTAGTTTTTGCACAGGCATTGCATTTATTGTTTGCTGTGAAGTATTGCTTCAAACATCACTACTATTGCAGTGTTTGTCTCCAAAACATTAAGAGTAGTGTTTGTTATAGTTTTTATAACATTTGATATTTTGGCAACACTTGTAACTCCTGCTTATAATAACCAAATAATTTGCTATTTGTATCGCCATATCCTCTGCTATCTTGGATTTTAGCCATTTGTTGCTTTAATAACAGTATATACTGTAGTATTAGGTCAGTAAGCGATGGAAAACCAAGAAAACGTCAAGAATTGCTCGTATCATATGAACGGTACGAATGGCACTAACCATATATCGACCAACAATTTGACTAACAATTGGTCCAAAGCTGCGGTCGTTTTGGGCGCCCAATGGGGTGATGAGGGCAAAGGCAAAGTGGTCGACCTCTTGGCCATGGATTCAGATGTTGTCTGCAGGTGTCAGGTATGACATACTTATTGACTTTGAATACATTACAGTATTGTCATTACGATTCTGTCATATTCTGGTCATTATTTTTTTACTGTTTTGCTATTAATTTTCAGTTTTATTTTTTTAAATGGTTTAAACTATCGATAATTTTATAATTAAAGTGATGTTATAGTTATAATTAATTAATATGAATGACTTAAACTATAGGGCGGTAATAACGCGGGCCATACGGTAGTGGTGGACAACATTGAATTTGATTTTCATCTGTTGCCGAGTGGTATCATTAACAGCAAATGCACGGGTGTTGTGGGCAATGGTGTTGTTATTCATTTGTCACAATTGTTTGATGAAATTCATAAAAACGAAATGAAAGGTTTGACTAATTGGAAGGAAAGACTGTTGATCTCAGACCGGGCACATCTAGGTATGGATCCATTTCTTTTAATTAACTTTAAAATGATTTATCTAAATGTTGTTCAATACACAGTGTTTGACTTTCATCAGACCGTTGATGGTCTACAAGAGCTGGCAAAAGGCAAGAAGAGCATCGGTACCACTAAGAAGGGTATCGGTCCTACTTATGCTACAAAGGTATGTATCATTTGATTGTCATATATAATGATTGTGTTGAACATACTGTGAGAGTTGTGTCTCTGCTGTGCTTTAAAGGCCGGTCGCATCGGTATCAGAATGGCTGACCTGATGGGAGATTTCTCTCAGTTTGAAGAGAAGTGAGTTTATTATTACATCAGAAATTAATTATTATTTCTGATATATTCATTGCATAATTTGTTAATCACATTACATTCACATTGTCTGTCCTGAATCCTGACTACCCGTAAAACCGGTTTTCAAAAGATTTTGTGATATAAATATTTTCATATATTTTGTTGATTTTTTTTATAAAGATTTCAATTTATTCCAAGATATATATCTAGCATTTGAAAGTCAAGTGATTTTTTCAATATTGATATTAATTTTTATTGAAATGATTCCAAATATATTTGTGACGAGAATTTTAATACATTTTTTTATTATTTTATTTGTTTAATAGATTCCGATCTCTGTCTCAATTTTTTCGGTCACAATTCCCATCCCTCAGTCAAGAGGTGTTTGAGACAGAACTCAATAAATATAAGGTAAAGTTATTTGTAATTTAAGATGAGTTATAATATTACCGATAATATAAAAATAATGGTTTTGTATATCGTTTAGAAAGTTGCTGAAGAAATAAGACCATGCGTTACGGATACGGTGTTATATTTGAACAGTCAGATGAAGGCCGGTAAGAATATACTGATTGAAGGCGCCAATGCAACTATGCTTGACATTGATTTTGGTATTAAAAAATTTAATATGATATTTAAAAAACAATTTGTCTAATATATAATCTCTTATTTCAGGCACCTATCCATTTGTCACTTCATCCAATTGCACTGTTGGCGGGGTTTGCACCGGTCTGGGAATCCCTCCCCGTTTTATTGGAAACGTTTATGGAGTGACAAAAGCTTACTGTACTCGTGTAGGTGATGGTCCGTTTCCTACTGAACTAACAGATCAAATTGGAGACTATTTGCAAACCACTGGCAAAGAGATTGGCGTTACAACTAAACGCAAGCGACGGTGCGGTTGGTTAGATATGGTACTACTTCGCTATTCACATATGATTAATGGCTATTCAGCGTATGTGTTATTTTTGTTTTCAAATTATGTTTTTAATTTTGTTTATTTTATTATTTTTTATTTAGACTGGCGATAACCAAATTAGATATTTTGGATGAATTTAAGGAAATCAAAATAGCAGTCAGTTATTCATTGAATGGCAAAGAGTACACACATTCACCTCCCTGTATGTTATTCATACAAATTATCGATACATAGTATTTAATAATTTCTATTTTGTTTTTATAATTTATAGCCAATTCAACTGATTTGGCGAAAGTTGATGTCAAGTATATTACTCTTGAAGGCTGGCAAACAAGTATTAGTAAAGTCCGTAAATTTGGTGATTTGCCTAACAATGCACAACAATATGTGCGGACTGTTGAGAAATTAGTTGAAGTGCCCGGTAATGTATTTTTTTAAATAATATATTTCTATAATTTTTATTTGATTTTATAATTTGTTTTTTATTGTGCAGTTAAATGGGTTGGTGTCGGTCCTAAACGAGAAGCCATTATCACATTATTTTGATTGACATGAATATTAATTTGTTTTCACARATTAGCTTTTGATGATTAGTGATTATGAAATATATAATTAATATTTTTGTTGTTGATTTTTTTATAATTGAAATAATTTTATCGAAATTAAATATTTGAGATATATATTACTGTAATTGATTAGCCTTTTGTTTGTATCTAAACTTCAATTATATATTTTGATTGTTTTATTTTTATGTTAGCTATTTTTGTTAAACACGGGTTAATTTAATTTTTAAACCTGTAATTTCTATTATACAAATTATTAACTTTAATATTTTAAAATCTCATTTTTCTTATATATGATATAAATTATTTTTAAAATCTCATTTATATGTTTGAAAAATTAATATATTTAAAAAAATATAATAAAAAGTGCCTGTTTACATTACTTGATTAATATAAATTGTTATTTTATTTAATTATTATATTGGCATCAATTTATAGTGCTTTAAAATGCATAATAATTTATACATACAATATATAAGTGTCATAATTATACTAAACTATTAAATTTAATAAAACGGAAAATCAATTTAAAATATACAGGTATTTAAAAATTATTATAAAAAACAATTTATGACATAATTTGTGACAATATATAAGTTTTGAACATATTTTGAATTTTTTGTTGTCATTTGTATTGTTATTATCATATGGTTTGTCAATCATTGGATACATCTGTCATCAAGACATAAGTGGACACAATGTCATTGAAGCAAATGTGTAAATATGGTGATCAATGTTACCGCAAAAATCCTATTCATTTCCAAGAGTTTGATCATCCATTTGATTGGCGCTCAAGACTGGCCAATGATAAAGACAACGGTAACAATCGGGACACACAAACTATGACCACATCGACAGACAATCAGTCTTTATCGTCGTCTTCTTCTTGCACTTCAATGACATCACATCCCAGTAAACGACTGAAGAGTTCACACGAGAGTCCAATCAATGAAACAATTGATTCAAATATTTTGGGTTTTTATTTGACAAAAGTGTCCGCAATTGACAACAAATATAATGAATTCATTGCTAAAGCTATTGATTTGAAAAATATTTTAAACGAAAGAAATGGCAAACTCTTAGAGTCCGTTCATTTTAATTTTATGTTTGATGTCAATTGGCTTTTACATCAATACCCACAACAGTTCCGATCGCTTCCAATACTTCTTGTTTATGGCTCCAAAAGGGATGGGTTTGCTGACAAAGAGATGCAAAACCAAATCAAAGACCATCCAAATGTGCGTCTATTTGGCGCCCAATTGGTTGACATGTTTGGCACTCATCACTCAAAGATGATGTTCTTGAGGTATGACAAGGGTTTGCGTGTTGTCATTCATACGGCAAATCTTATTGAAAACGATTGGACTAATAAAACACAAGGAGTTTGGGTTAGCCCTCTCTTTCCTCCAATTCCTTCGATTCAAGCATCAGATGCAGACATCTCTCAGACCCGATTCAAGACTGATTTAATCGATTATCTAAAGTGTTATAACTCTAAAGAAATTAATTACTGGATACAAACAATTAAAAGACACGATCTTTCATCTGCTAAAGTGTTTATAATTGGATCAACTCCTGGACGACATATAGGTGAAGACAAGTTTAGATTTGGACACATGAAGTTGAGACAACATCTCTCTCAAATGGGTCCTTCAGCTAAAACTGTGAACTCTAGTTGGCCCACAATAGCACAGTTCTCCAGTATTGGATCATTAGGTCCGACATCAGACAAATGGCTAACCAATGAATTTTTAATTAGTTTATCGACAGTTACTGGTATTAAATCAGATATAACTAAACCACATCTTAAGATTATATTCCCATCTGTTGAAGACGTGAGGATATCCATAGAAGGTTATAGCGGTGGCGGATCATTACCATACAGGTGTGCTCTGAATATACCAGTTGTATAATAGGCTTAACAAAAGTTTTTAATTATGTATTTTCATAATATTTAAATTTAGTTCACAAACACATCAAAAGCAAACATATTTGACATCATTTTTGCATTTATGGAGAAGTGATATAAGAGGTCGTACGCGTGTCTGTCCACACATTAAGACATATACTCGTGTTTCCAGTGATTATAAGCAAATGGCTTACTTTGTTCTGACATCCGCCAACTTATCTAAGGCTGCGTGGGGTCAGCTCGAGAAAAATGGCACTCAATTAGCTATAAAATCCTATGAAATCGGTGTCCTTTTTATACCAAAATTATTTGTAAGTTTAAAAAATATATAATTGTTTATATATTTATGAGAAAATATTTATGAAATTTCAGGGAAATCAAGAATGTTTTGATTTGACTAAAACTGATGAATCAATAGTTATGTCAAACACTTCCTCTTTTCCTATGCCTTATGACATCCCTTTAACTAAATATAGACCAAATGGTATTTATTTTTATTTATTTATTTATTTTCTCAAAATTGAATTTATTTACTAATAATACGAGTTATGTTTTGATTGAATAAATAGATAAGCCGTGGACTTGGGATACTCCACACACAGAATTACCTGATACTCACGGAAATAGTTGGATTCCTCATTAGTTTTAATATTTTATTATTATTTATTGTTATTTTATTTTTAATAAAATGTTTCTTAAAATATTGTTATTTTTCTGAATCTAAATTGTTATTCACTGGATAAGTCAAAACTCGTGTTTTAAATATATTTTATTTCATAAGTGAAAATAAAGTTCTTTTAATTGAAACAATTTATTCATTTAAAAATACTTGTATATTATACTTAAGGTTAGATAAGATTCAATTCCTCTTTTTTATTATCCAAATGTTGCTTATGTTCCCTACTCTCTGCTAATTCCTATGGGATCTATATTTTTGTGCTATCATTGTTTGCAAAATATTTAAATTTCGGTACTATTTATCGTAATAATATAAAATATATTTTCCCTTTTTAACGATCAAGGGAGAGAAAATAAAATATTTATCATATTTTTATCGAAAATTGGAGGTATTTTTTAAGGAACTTCCCTCTCTATGAATGTTATCGAACTCTAATTATAGTATTAAATTGTAAAGTATTTTATTTTATTTTGTATATCGAAGATATCAAATTGATATTATCAATAGAAAAATAAAACATTTAACTGTATTTCAAATATTACTAGTAATTAAATATAATTGTATTTTAATTATATAATATTAATATTTACAGTCAATTTCAAATTGTTAGACATTTAATTAATTATTTTGTAAGTAGTGTTGGCAAAAAAGAGAAATTTATAAAATAATAGAGAAATTTCTAGAAAGTTTCTAAAAGAAATTTCTATCTATGGGATCCCCATTTTAATTTTGTTTTTCTCGATATCTGTTATCTTGTGTAACAATACATTGTTTTTACAAGAAATAATTAAAAATTATTAATAGTATTTTAATTATTAGTTAAAGTAAATAATTAATTAATTTAATTATATTAAACTATGATATATATATATAATAAAATGATGAGTCAAATTTTACAAAATTGATTATTATTAAATAATTATAATTATTTTATATATGTATCCTATTTAGTAGTCTACTTTATAGTATAATATTATATGTCTCATTAATATACTCTAGTACATTATTACAATAGCTTTAAATATGGGGATCCCATAGTCTAACAGTAAAGTTAAATTTCTATAGAAATTTATTCATGAGAAATTTTCTAGAAACTTTCTCACAGAAATTTATTAGAAACTTTCTATTTGCCCATYTCTGTTTGTAAGTGATTGAAACGTTGCAATATTTATTTTTAAAAAGACATCAATAGGCAAATTGAAAATAATTTTGAGAAATGTATGAAACTATTGGTTACATTATTAAGTAATATCAAGATTTAGTTGACTATATGACCACAATTGTTACAATTGATTAATATTATTCCACAAATCTATTATCAGAAAATATAATAAGTTATTAAACAATGAAAACTTAATTAAGTAAATACTTTTGTATTGTTAAGATATATTTTTACTGCATAACAATTATTTATAATATTTATATTAAAATGTTAATTTGACATTTTAATATATATATATAACATTAAAACGTTATGATAAAATTGGTGTTTTAATAATTTATTTTAAAAGATTTAAAAATTGTTTTTTATTATAAAACATGTTTGTTTATGCAATTATTTGTCTAGTATTTCATTAAATATTTATAAGTGTAAAATATGTAAATATAAAAATATTTATAAATTTATAACACATAATAATGTAAAATTTACTGTATTTTAAATTTGATATTATAGTTATTATTTACTGAAAAAATCAAATATTTATAATACTAATTAAACAAATAATATACTGTACAGTAGTTTATAGGCTTATATTAACTATTAGATAATATATAATATATCATATTTGCACTTTAAATATAATAAGTGATGATCAAAACTTTGAGAGATTGCATTTAATAATACATTACTCTATAAAATAAAGTTATGCACACTATTATGTAATATCATTAATTCATTGATCATTGAAGCAATTAATGTCCTCTTATTTTGATTTATAGCTCTGTTATAAAACTTGATGACCAGTACTCTCTCTCTCTCTCTCTCTCTCTCTCTCTCTCAACTAAAAGTCAATACATTATTACTAGAACTGTGGTTAAAGCTAATGACAACTGAATTTTGTTTTGTTTTTTGTTTATTGTTTGTCGGCTTAGTTTGTGTTCATTTCAGTTCAATGAACATAAGTTGTGTTTTATGTTATTTGGTTTGATATCATAATGTATATAAAAGTGTAAAACACTTTATTTTACACAAATCTATAACATATTAGTGTAACGTATGGGTCATAATCATACTCTATGTGGTCCACTATTTTGTCAGCCTTTCCATCCCTTTCTCCTAAAAACCTTTCAATTATTTCATATGAATCCCTTATACACAACAATACATATTAAGTCAATTTTATCGATTTTATAGCACATATTCCTCTTAAGTTAACACATAAAGAATTTTGCGAACCGTTATGTAATGTATAATACTATTATTTCACATTACATTTGTGTTCAAACAAATCTTCGTACAGTAGGCGCTCCCAACACAGACAACTCAGTGTGTATTATACAGTACAGTGTATACCGTACTACTTGTAAAGCAATGTGTGAACAGCAAACCATTGGCATCAATGTGTCGGCGCTATAATAGCCAACAAAAGTTGTGCCAAAATCATATATATATAAAGAATATTCTTGATATCTATGATATAATTTCCACTGAATAACTATATGAGTGACTATTCTATTGTAAAGGCCTGTCGGGTCCGGGAATGACAGTTGAAAATGACGTATAGTTTTGTAAAAAATTCTTTATTTAACAGTTATTTCTATATTTTTTTATATTAAATACATGTTAAATAAGTCATGAATATAGAGAAAGACAACGAGAAAAAACTGAGAGAAAACGATATAAATGTTAACAACAATACAATAAATTATCTTTTAATGTGTGAAACTAAATGTTATAACTTTTGTAATGTAAAGCTTTTTTGTCAAATAGTTTTATAATATTTATACAGAATTTTCTCTCTTAGCTATAAAAAAATCAATTCTCTATTAAAATGACACGAAACTGAAAAAATTAACAAAAAATTATTCTTTGATTAAGTAATTCATTGTGTTTTGACGTTATATTGTTTTCTTTCATTAATAATAAAAGTGACAAAAAAGTAAGAAATTCACTATTATATATCATTTACAATATTAGCCTATTTTTAAGATAAAATATTGGATAATTTTAATTTATTGATATTAAAAATATTATTGCAAACTCTTAATATATATATATATATATATATATATATATATAATTACARTGTGAATATTAACTGAATTACATCATATAATTTTTTTGTATCTCCTTTCATATCAGTGTTTCCTTGAAATAACAGTTATCTCCAGTCTCTACTTAGTCATCATTTATCAGTGCTAACAATAGTTACTTAACACACAAAACTTGAAACAATACACAACTATTTTGAGTGTTTTTAGCGCTAATTGTTTACTGTATATGATTTGTATGTAATTTAAATTCACAAGTGTTTGTCATTTAGTTTGAAACACAAGTTTTTGGTGTATTGTTTATTAAACTAATGGCCAGACGTGGCCGTAACGGGTGTTGCAATGTATTGCATCTAAATGAAGATAACTCCAGGTTCTTGTTATTAGCACTGGTACTCATCGGATACATGATGTTTGGCGCTCTACTCTTTCATCTATTGGAAAAAGAAGCCGAAGAGAGGGCCCGACAAAAGTATTTGAATTGTTTGAAAAAGTTTCGTCAAAAATATCTGAATATTATAAATGAAACCGATTTAATTGAACTGTTGTATGAATACGGCAATGCAACTGCCAATGGTGTGATTAGTGGCACCGATAGGTGGGACCTACCTGGGTCATTCTACTTTGTCGCAACTGTCGTCTCAACAATAGGTATGTCATTATATTAATTATATTACATATAAAACTGTATATAAAATAAATTATTATATTTATACTTTATATACCTTATTATTATCATTAGTATTACATGTGAATAATTTATTATTATTTTTAATAATAAATTTATGTTTTGTGACACACAAAAAGCATTTTGTTATTATTATTATTATTTAACAAAAAATATTACTGTAATCAATAGAGAAAATATATGGTTTAAGTAAACATCAAGTGTTGTAACATTATGTTTATAACGATGTCATGAAATGTGGTATTAATAATAATAATAATATTAACAATATTAATATTTTTATTATTTATGATTGCATTAAATATTAAATATTGATTATTCATTAGTCGAGAGTTTTACTCATTTTTCTTTTCTAAATATTCTTTCAWTAATTGAAAAAATAAAAGTCAAATGATTTTCTTTTGTTGCTATAAGTGAACTAAAACTACAATTATAGAGCAAATTATGGGAAAAGATTTTGACATTTTTTATCTAATTATATATATTTATATTATAATATATAAAAAATTATAAAAATATATATTGTTTAGTATGTTAGGCAATATTTTTTTATTAATAAATAAAATAAGATATAGAATAATTATGATAATTAGAGTGATATATTAATATTTTTTTATTGATTTTTAGAAATAATCTTTAAAATTAATTCCGTGATCTAACTATAGAAAATAATGGGTATTTTACATAAATAGTTAAAAACAAATATCAAATGTTGAATTTTTGATATGCAATGTTAACATTGAATTGACAATGTGTTGAATAAATATTTTCAAAAAATTTTATGCATAAATTTCTAAGAAATTTCAATGAAAAAATAATATTTAAAAATTTTTCTGATTATAGTGATTGATAGAAACCAATCAATTGGATGACTACTTGTAAACTGAATAGTTTGGTTGAACTAAAAGATTTGTATTAAAACAAATCTTTTTTATTTTTAGTGAATAAAAGATTTTAATAAAACAAATAAAATTTATTATTGTATTGATTGTATAATAAGTGGAAATTAATTTAACTATATTATAAATTCCTTAAACTTAATGACATTATTATAGTGATTGTTACATATATATAGAATCTTCTGATAATTTAATTTTTTTAATGCTATTGATTACTTTAAATCATGTTTTTAATATCTAAATAAATACAACATCTCCTGTAAATTTATATGGATTTAACTTTATATGGCTTATTATTATTATATCATATAATTTAGTTCTCAAAATTTTTTGAAAATGTTTTTTGACATAAAATTTGTATAATTTTCCATGATAAGTGATATCAAGTTATATATACGTATTTTTTTCTAGTATATATATATATATATATATATATATAAGTAATATTTTTTATAACACTCTTACAATACTTACAATAAGTTCTACAATATTAACCTAAAGTAAAGTATAGTAAAATATTTTTTAAGGTAAATAAAAGTTTATTTTGAAATAATAAAATAATTCATATAAAAATTATTAATAATAATACACAACATATTAAATTATTCTCTAATTTAAATTTGCTTTTAAAAATAAAATTTATTAACGACATTAAAAACAAAGAATTTTCATTATATTAAATATAAATTTAAAGACACTTTTGAAAACTAAAGCTTTTAAAAAGTGTTTACTTTGTGACAAATTTTTTAATAAATATTATTTACACTTATTATTGTTTGATTTATACATTATATTTAATATAAAATAATGTAAAATACTTAACTAAAATTTTTTAATTTAAATTTTATGCTATGATATATTACTGTTTAATAATTGTTTAATATTTTAACATTTTTAAATATCACATTTTCTATTACTATTATATAACTGTAAATTTTTGTTTAAATGTATTTTTTAATTTAAAGCAACATATTTTTTAATTCAAATTTTCTAGTAATTAATTGCTAAGATATTTGTAGTAAATATTTAAATGAAGATTATTTAAATGTATTTTATATTTTGTAGTTTTAGTTTTATTGCTATTTCATTTAAATTTGTGAAATATTTACTAATAATCATAATTTATCTCTTTTAATGACACAATAGGCTTATTATGTTGTCATTGCTATTGTTATTACTACATGTATTATAGGGTATTTGACATAAGGATTATTTATATAATGTCGTAAATATAAATAATTTGTTGAATGAATAATTAGTTTTTGTTGTTAAAACAACACTTATTTACATAATATAGGAATTAAATCATTTGTTTGTTTAAACTAAAATTAAATTCAGTATCAGATTATATAATTAAAACATACAATAGATTAGCAAATTGACTAAATGTTATTCAATTATGTATTGCACAGTACTATACTATACAGTACTATACCATATAAGCAATATATCAAATCAACATAAGKTATATAAAKTACAATATCGTAGTATATTATATAACTCAAAATTAAATTGTTTGACTTATTATATAAATTATTTTGATTATCAAAATATTTAGTAATTTGAAAATTTTTGTTAATTTGAAAGATTGATTATAAATAAATTTACTAATTATTTAAACAATTAAATGCTTTAAAAGTAGAACAAACTGTAAAAAGTATTAATCCTTAAACTCTAAAACTTTCTTAATCTCTATCATTTGATTTACAATATTTTTAAAAATAGTTTAATTTAAAAGCTAATTAAATCATAAAATATTAATAAATTTTATGAAATAATTCTTATAAAATTACTTATGAATGATTATTTAATAGTTTAATTATCTATGATTTTAAGTATAGCATAAATACAAATATATTGTATTGTTTTTTAAATTAATGATTTAAATTTATTCAATTAAATTTATCATTATATTAAATAATTTTGATTTTAACAATAATTTATACAAATTTACTAATAATAATGATAATTAAGTAATGTTGATTTTATCATTTTTTATTAATAGATATATTCACATAAAGTGAGCAATTAATGTTAAATAATTTATGAGAAAAGTGCTTAAAATTAAATTATATACTGATTATGCGTTTAAAATATTTATGTGAWAATATTATTATTTAATTAATGGGATTTTATTATGAGAASTTTTAGGTTTATTGAAATTTAAAAAATACAAGAAAATTTCCAGAATTTTTTTATTATTCTTAAAAATAAAAAAAACTTTAAACTATGGATTAAATCTTATATTATATATTGATTGCTTAAATAAAATGAAATCTAATACAGTATTATTTTGCTTTAAATATTTATATAGAATTTGAGAATATTATATTAGAAACTTTTAGAAATTTTATTAATAATAAAATTCTATTCTTTAAGCATTATATTTAGTATAAGTTAATTTGATTATTGCATGTAAAAGCAATTTAATTTATTTATATTTTTTACTTTATTAAAAAAATATAAATATAATATTGAATAGTAATATCTTTATTGTAATTATATCATATTTGTGGCAATTTATTCAGTGATATACACTTGTTATGAAAATTAGACAAAATTATAGCTTTATTTGAATCGTTAATATCAAATAAAAATTAAGAAAAATGAATTTTAAAAAATAAATATAAATAAATAATATGATTATTGAAGAATAAAGATTTCATATATTATTATATGAATGAATGAATGATTTCATACAAATGAATGTAAATGAAATTTATATTGATTTTTAATGCAAAAACAAAATATTTTAAATCATTTTAGAAATGAGAGAAACATATTATTTATTAGTTAAGAAACACTGGGGATATACAATGTATATTATACATAAAGGAAAGTTATACAAAACATACGGTTCAATATACTATACAACTTTTTGTTGGACCAATATATGGCTAATGCTCTCTGGATATGAATAAATAGCACAAAAACCATCGATGACTGGCATCACGTCTTTATTTTTGTTGTTTCTTTAGCTTATGGACTATAAGTTATAGTTATCCTCAAAATTTCATAAATCTCTATAAAAAAAACTACAGTTTAGTGACTGTCGTTAGTTTTGAAGAAAATGAATATAAATTGTATGTAATTAAGGGTTGTATCGGATATTTCTCACAATTTAAACGTTATATAATATTATTTGAAAAATTATTTCAGATGCGATAATAGTGTCATCAAATACATAATACCATATTTGACTCTTTTTGTAGATATCATAATAAAAAATGTTTAATATAATTATATTTACCAGAGTTGGAAAAATGCATGATTTTGAATTTTGACTTTGTATAATACAGTATATACAGTAGTAATACAATGTACTGCTTGTATTATATAATTTTTAAATCTAATATATAATAAAATGACAAATTTATTAAAAATATAATTGTTATAAAATGCATAATTGCTATAATATTGTTGTTTTTAAATAGTAAAAATAAAATAATTTAAAATAAAGAATAGAAATTTAGTAAAAAATTAATATTAAATCTATATTTATTATAAAACATTGCTTATATCAATGCTTTTGACACTACATGGCGCTAAATTTTGTTTATATGCAAAATTGGTTATGTATTATACATTGTATTATATTGTATAATACGCTTTGTTTTATACAAACATTATGTCTCTGCCAACACTGATATTTACTGTAATCTAATTCTTTTATAAATATTTATTTTAAACACATTTTTATAGTTATTAGAAATTTAATATTTACAAAACACTTTTCACTGTATAATAATTTGATAGTTTTTTATAAATTTTTAGTTTTTGCCAAATTACTTAATTTTAAATAATAATTATTTTTACTTATTAGTATATTAATTATTATTATTATAAAAGTTTTACATAAAATTAAATTAATCCATTTTTGGTAAGCTATAAAATTATTAGAAAAAAGTGTAAAGTAGATAAAAAAATAGTTATAAAAGAAATAATTGCAATTATTATTAGATATTTCACTTATTTATATCACGATTACTAAATTGAATTTATGATTTTGGATTTTATCGGTGATATTATTTTGTATTAAACTACGCGAACAAAATTATTTATAACTTCATAGAATATAAGGCCATTGTTTTGTTKCTTTCAAACACTTTATTTGTTAATACGACTATATATTTAGTATTTTTCAATTTTAATGGTCAGCTCATGTCGTAGTCGACAAATTTTGTGCTGAAATATACATATTTTAATAGATATTTATATTGAAATGATTATTATTATAGAAATATAAATCTAAACTTTTTTCGTCACATATTTGAATAAAGTTTATATATATATATATATAGATTCTATATTATAGAATATATTATAGAAATAGATATTTATTCGAAAATGTTTACAAATTTACAAAATGTATGATAAATGTCATAAACTTTAATGTATTTAATATTTCATAAAATCTTTTGGTTTTCTATAGTTTTTGCATTAAATGTATTTCTAAATTCAGCGTTAAATTAAAAATATAAATCAACTTTTAATTTGAATATTTAAAAGATTTATTTTATAACTATTTTCTACATTTGAAATATGCTTAATACACTCATTGGACAATTTAATCTTTAAGTTTAAAACAATCTAAAGTTTAAACATAAAATATATTCAGATTCCGACAATTTTGAGTAATAAAGTATAAACAGACTATTTAACAGAATTTTAAATATGAATTTTACAAATAATAATCTTAAATAAATTTATAKTAATTAAATATTTAGAGCGTTTGTGTGTATGTAATACTATGTATAGCATTATATTTTCTTTTTATGTTAGTTTATATTAAATAAAATATTTATTGTTTATTAAAATTTTTAATAAATTAATCTATAGTATAAAATCTAAGTTTATTTAAGTAATTTAATTAAATTATTTCATTTTTCTCTTTATTGTAGGCTTTGGTATGACAACACCTAAATCCATATCCGGCCGAATGATTGTTATTATATATGGCTTTTTAGGTAAAAAATTGTTTGCCAAATAATATTTAAAAGATCTATAATTTTTATACATTTAATTTAATGAGACATTTTAAAAGCATTATTTTAAAGTAAATTAATTAATCAATTAACTAACGTTTTATTTACAAATGTATATTATGTACTTAAACAATTTGTGAGTAAGTAATAAATTAGAATTAATTATAAAAAAATGATTTATAAAACATTTTATGCCATAAAGCAATTAGCAATTTAGTTGATATTATTCTAAGAATATATTATATAAATATGTGTTTGTGTGTGTGTGTGTGTGTGTATGTATGTATTTTTTATTGTATGTATGTATGTATGTATGTATGTATGTATGTATGTATGTATGTATGTATGTATGTATGTATGTATGTATGTATGTATGTATGTATGTATGTATGTATGTATGTATGTATGTATGTATGTATGTATGTATGTATGTATGTATGTATGTATGTATGTATGTATGTATGTATGTATGTATGTATGTATGTATGTATGTATGTATGTATGTATGTATGTATGTATGTGTATGTATGTATGTGTGTGTGTGTGTGTGTGTGTGTGTGTGTGTGTGTGTGTGTGTGTGTTAACTATTATACGATTATATCTTTGCAATTATATTAAATAAATTAAATTCTGTATGTCTTTGTACTGATAGGTTGTTCCGGAGGAATACTGTTCTTTAATTTATTTTTGGAGAGAATAATAACATTATTAGCATATATTATGAGACGATATCACGAAAGAAAAATTAAAAGAGATAATCAAAGACGTGATTCACTATATAATAATAGACGAGAATCTTGTGTTTCAGTTGATGATCGGTTGGATATGAATTGGAAACCATCGGTGTATTGGGTAATGTTAGTATTGGCCACATTTACTGTCCTCATAGCGGTCAGTGCGTCGGCTGTCTATTCTGTGGTCGAGAAATGGAGTTATTTTGATTGTATATACTTTTGTTTTGTTGCCTTTTCGACCATTGGATTCGGCGATTTAGTGACCAGTCAGAAGAACTCGGGACTCGATCCATGCAATTCTTATATTTACCGAATCGTCAATTTTGTATTTATAGCACTGGGATGTTGTTGTATATACAGTTTGTTTAACGTTACTTCAATAGTGATCAAACAATTTTTAAATCTTCTCATCAAAAAACTCAACTTTAGATGCAAATGTTGGCGCAAACATAAGGCGCCGGTATTAACTCAAGTGGCCCGAAGCCGACGCAATGCTTTGACACCAAATCACTTACGAAGTTATGCTCATTCGGGSCACAAGACAGTTAAGGTCAGTGTCGCCGCCGACTCGAGTGACGTCGACTCTACCTATGATTCAGACAGTGAAAGAAGAAATTCAAATGAAATGATTTGTATGAAAGATGTAATCAAAACTAATAAGGTTTCACTCGCTATACTTCAGAAGGAGTTATACGAAAGCGCACAAAGAAGTCGTTGTTACCGAAGTCCTGCCATTTTGTTACCATCTAAGACAACGACAGATGATTTTAATACAGGAACTGTCGGTCCATTGGCTATTGTGTCCAAAAAATTAGGCGAAGAAAATGATTGACTCATTTGTTTATTCGTAAAATCTTTAGCTAATTATAATTATTACTTAAATTATTTAATAAATTTGGTTATAATTATTATTTTAGTATAACATAACAAATTTTCTAATTGTTTATAATATAAAAATTCAAAGTAAATTTACATTACACTACTATAAATCAAATAAATGAATATTATTAATAGTTTTAAAATATTTAAAAATACTACTGTATATAATATATACTACCGTATAAACCCGTATATAATATGAAAAATAGCCCCCCACCAAGTTGATTTATGAAATCACAAATAGCCCCACTATTGAAAATATTGTAGTTTTTTTGAATGTGTATATACCCCCCATGCCATCTATTGACCGGTCAGAGTAAAGTCTAAACTAAAACTATTAATTAAAATAAACTGTAAATTTTAAGTTTTTTAAATAATTTTTCAATTCAATGCTATTATACTGTATTTAAATGCTTTGTTACTTAAATACATAATCCGTATAACAATCATAGCTTATTACAGATCATTATATATTTTTTTATTTATTAGACCGATTTTATATATAACCCTTCCCCATTCGTTCCTTCCCCCACGACTTCACATATAGCCCCAGTAGGGGGGCTATATGTGAAAAATAGCCCCCTACCAAATGTTGATTTTAAAATTTTAAAAACCCGTCAGGGGGGGCTATATGCGGGTCTATACGGTATATATTATAAATTATTTGTAAAAACTGAGATTACATTATCATTGATTTAAAGATTTATTTCAACATTGCTTTACTTTATAAAACTGTAAACAATTGATGTGAACCTAATAATGAGGAAAAATTGTTATTTGTATACAAGTATTACCGAACCATAAAAAATCAATTCCCTCAGTGATTAATGATTGATTTGATATCACTTTGTTTGATAAATAAAATATTAATATAAACTATAATAATTGTATAATAATTGTAAATAAATTATTCAAAACATATGACATTATATTTATAAATTCTTCAATTAATTAATATACAATATAAAAATTTTTAAAAATTGACATTATTATAGTTATTAGTTTAGAATGTCTAACTTAAAAATAATTACAGTAAATAAATTATTCGTTTTTTTAAATTTTAACAAAAATCTATAATTACTGTAAATCAACGAATTTAATCCAAAGCTCAGTTAAAATATTTTTTTAAAAATTATTGTACAATAATTATAAAAGACTAGATAACAAGTATTGTATTTAAATTAATAAATAATTTTAAAAATTGTTAACATTATACAAAATTGGAATTTAAATTATAAGTACCAAAAAAATAAATTTTAAATTTAAAAAAGAGATAAAACATTTTTTTAAAAAGAATATTAAATCTAAAAAAATAAAAAATATATATTAAATTAAAACACAAAGTGTTTGGTGTCTGATATGAAATAGATTTGAAGCATTTAGACTTGAAGTACAATCCCGGCGGCGCTCACGTTATCGCCTCCGCCACCGGTTTGAAGTACTTTAGTGCATACGAGTACCGGTGCCACACATATGGAAACTTCGTGGAAACCGTCCCTATTGTGAAATATCTTCTCATCCCAACAATTAACAGGTTTTTGAACGTTAAAACCAATCCGTCTTTTATTTTTATCGGAACGGGTAGTGGAAAATGATTCATCCATTATTAGTTTTGCTTTATTTATATCAATCACTTCAGAACCGCACTAAAATAAAATAAGAAAATGAGTTTAATATCTGTTTAAACTTGTATTAAATTAATCAAACGGTATGTCTGTGTGCAGTGAGTGCTGCCTTTGCACTGCTGGCCATCAGTTCCTTCCAATCCGAGCCTTTCTTAGTGAGTATCGCCTGAAAGGCTAATGTGTGGACATGAATGCGGGTTAATCTTCCGGAGTTTTCACTTTGTAACACTTCATATAAAAACCTAATTTGATCCAAAGCAAGAGCCACACGTGGATAGGGATCGGCAACCATTGATAAGTTGCCGTAAGTATAAAGAGTATATAAATTATTGATTTCTTGTTCATTGAGACCAATGCTGTCGACAATTGGAAATATTCTATCAGATATAGTCTTGAGAAGTATCTCTTCTGCAAACGACGCCATTTCAAAGTGAATTTTAATACTTTTGTCGTTTTTTCTTAAATTAATTAATGATTGTCTTAATATCTCAATTCGTTGTCGACGGACTTCAAAATCTATTGGAAAGTTATCCATCATTTGTAGTCCACTAACAATAACTAACTGCGGCTTAAACTCAATGGCTTTTTCATAGAAAGTATCCAAAGATCCTAACAAAGGGTTGTTGTGATCGTTGTGTACAATGAAGCGGTTGGCGCGCGGACTCACATAACGATCACTCCAGTACTCGTTCAACGGATATTCCAACAGAAGATGGATATCATCTTTAGGAAGATGTGGTGCACTTAACACGATATCTGTCGGTAATTGACTTTCAAGTTGTGTTGACACTTGCGCTGCCAGAAGTACGTGGCCGACACCCTCTTTAGCAAAACGTGTGGCCATAATCGGTGCATTGCCGCCAATCATTCTTTTCGTGTGTTGGCCACTATTAGCCGCCGCAACCAACTCATCAAAAAGTGTACTGTTTTTGATGTAACGTCTGTTTTATTAATAAAATAATAATTAAATAAAATGTGTTTTACGGGTCATTAAGGACATGACATACTCAGCCGCGGCACCGAATTGGAAGTAATAAGTAAATACTTCCAGCAATTCATCTGTTGTTTCAATTATATCATGAGGTTTGGGGTCTTTTGGTGGCCGATACCTGTCTAGTATGACATCCCGTGACTGTGTTATAACATCAACACAAGAACCAAAACCAATAGCTATTTTAGTCTTAGGATTCACTGAAACACTGGCTTCTATGTCAAGCAAACTCTGGTGCGTCAACTCAACTCTGGCCAACAGGTCATCCACTCGGCTCTTGTCATACCAATAGGCCATCAATAGGACGACCATCGATATGATGGCCGTTAGCCATACTTTTGGCGACACATTTATGGCAGCCATATGTTGTCCACTTGATTACCGTAACAGGTCTTCACCGGTGATAAACACTCATCAGATATGCAGTCAATAATGGCTTGTTTTGATGAAATCAATGGTTGAAAAGTGAAGTCGTTTTTCGGGTTTTTCACCAAATATTTCACTGAAAATATTGCGACAAAAATATAGTGAAAACAACTTTTATATATAAAACAGCTTTTAGTTAGAAATAAATGTAAAGATTTGTCACTAAATTAATCACAAATTGTATATAAAATGTTATTATAATTCTTGAGAGAAATGTTTCAAATAATTACTTATTTTTTAAATTATTTTTTTTAGAAAAAAATTTGTTATTTCATTCAATATTTTTTGTTGACAAATATGTTATATTTTATATATAATAATATATCAATTTAATATAAATTTATATATATATCATACATATAGTACTGTAGTTTGTATTAAATAAATGTTTTATTAAATAATTAATTTTAATATTAACTATCATATCAAACAACTACAGTATAATTAATTGTATGTAAAAGTAATACTGTATTATATTGTACTACACTGTACTGTATATTAATTTTTATAATAATAATTATTATATAAAAAACTAATAATAATCATAAAAGTTATAATAAGATAATATAATATTTGATATTTGTTTAAATATAAAATTATTTTCAAAATCTATGAATTTAATAGAAAAAGCTTAATATATATATAAAATATTTTCAAAATATATTAATTTAATTTAATAATCATTTTTATAATATTAAATAAAAATATCTAAACTATAACTCAAATACTGTATTATTAATAATTAGTTTATTATATCGATTAATGTCTGTATTGAGTATAAAATAACGTATTATATGAACGACTCATATATTGTTTACATTTACTGTATTTTGTCGTCAATTGTTTGAAAACGCATTGATTTCGTCGCTGAAGACATTAATTGTGTGACCAATTGGTTGTCATTTAAGACAATAATAAAGACATTTCCGAAAAGACAATGAGTTTCTTCGGTTCGACCGCTGGTGTGACTCAACCGATGTTTGGGTCGACCGGCACGTCATCGATGTTCGGGTCGTCCACTTCATCGCTGAATCCATTGTTGTCCTCTCAATCACATAACCCGATGAAAGACTTGGAGGTTATGTCTCCACCGGATGACTCAATTAGTTGTCTTATGTTTAGTCCGCCATCGCTTCAACAAAATTATCTGATGAGTGGTTCGTGGGATAACCAGATCCGATGTTGGGAAGTGTCGGGCAATTCACAGACAAACAATTGGTCGACAGTTCCCAAAGCACAGCAAACACACGCCGGACCTGTTCTCGACCTCGCCTTCAGTGATGTATACTATGAACCAGTGATCAGTTAAAACATTATTAACTAAATATATGATTTGTTTGATTGATTAATAGGACGGAACAAAAGTCTTCAGCGCCTCTTGTGATAAGACAGTGAAGATGTGGGATCTGAATAGCAATCAGTGTCTTCAAGTGGCACAACACGACCAACCGGTCAAAACGTGTCACTTCATTAAAGCACAAAACTATACCTGTCTTATGACTGGCAGTTGGGATAAAACACTAAAAGTTTGTTTATTTATTAATTTGTTTTATAATTTATTTTAATTATGAATTTAATGAATGATTTAGTTATGGGATATGCGAACACCAAACCCGGTACAGACAGTACAACTGCCCGAACGGTGTTATTGTGCTGACGTGTATTACCCGATGGCAGTTGTGGGCACTGCTAATAGAGGCATAATTGTGTATTCATTGGAACAGGGATTACAAGCTTACAAAAGCGTGGAATCGCCGCTTAAATATCAACACAGATGTGTCTCAATATTCACCGATAAAGAGAAGGCAAACCAACCGCCCACTGGTTTTGCTTTAGGTAGTGTTGAGGGACGGGTAGCAATTCAGTATGTGAATCCAATCAATCCCAAAGACAACTTCACATTCAAATGTCATCGAAGTAATGGAACTAATAATGGATTTCAAGATATTTTTGCTGTAAATGACATTGCTTTTCATCCTCATCACGGAACACTGGCCACTGTTGGATCAGACGGTCGGTTTAGTTATTGGGACAAAGATGCCCGAACTAAGCTTAAGACATCTGAACAGTTGGAACAGCCCATTACAACGTGTTGTTTTAGTTCACGGGGAGAACTGTTTGCATATGCCGTGAGTTATGACTGGTCTAAAGGACACGAATACTATAATCCACAGAAAAAGAATTATATTTTTCTTCATCATTGTTACGATGATCTTCGACCCCGAAGTAAAGGCAAATGAATATCCCTTCCCATCAATTGTTTTCTAAATGTTAGTATATTTTTCACGTTTTATTTTTAACACAAATGTTTGTTAAAATATCCAATTTGTATAATATTACAAAATTACATATAATTTTGTTTTCATTAAATATATCAAAATATTAATTTTTTGTGTTTCATTTACATTATAAGCATTTAATTGTATTTGAAAAATGAAACAAAAAAAGTCAAATTAATGTTAAATGTTTTATATTATTCACTTTCAAACTAATATCACATTACAAATTCAAGGATCAATTTCTGGTCATAACATATATTATTTTGTGATGTTATTATTAACTTATAAATTAATTTTATCTCTAATGACTAGTTTAGTTAGAAATATAAAATCAACTTTCAATTTTAATTGCTTTCAATAAAGTTTAATAAGTTATAAAAATTGTTTGTTTTTAATAATAATTAAAAATGTATTAAAAACTATTTGTCTAAAATAGATATATAATTATATTTTTATAAAAATTATGTCAACGKATTGGGATTGAGTGCCAAATTTCACYATAAAATTCATTTTCTTGTAATATATATAAACTTATCTAATAATCAGTCGATGCTTCGGTACCATAGAAACGGTCGCCATAATTGCCTAAAGATTATAATTAAAATAAAATTAGTATTAAAACAAATTATTGTTTGTTTTTAATATATATTTATACCAATTCCGGGTAATATATAAAATTTGTCGCTAACTTCGGGATCAACTTCTGTGGTGATAACTTTAACATTAGGAAAAGCGTAAGCTATAGAATGAACGCCCGAAACTGCCATTAATAATGATAAGAGATATATATTATCTTCGGGTACGTCGTGGTCAAGAAGAACTCTAATAGCCATCATTGCAGCCGCTCCTGAGGCTACAGTTGCGTCCATAAGCATTATCTTATAATCTTTTATATCTTTTGGTAATCTTAAATAATACAACTGCGAAAATATCAAATATAGGTGTAATTACCTTTAATATAATACTGTAATGATTGAAAATATTGTTTTTTTTAAATAAATAATGAAAACAAAATCCAGTACTTACTTCAGGTTCATCTGTATCTCTATTAGTCTGAATCAATATCTTTCCGATTCGCACATCTTTGATGACCTCACAAAGTGACTGTTCCATAGTCTCCCCGGCCCTTAATATAGACACTCCACAGATTTTTTGACAGTCAATACGTTTTCCGTGATAACTGATATTTTGTGGAGTTTCCACAATAACTTCCTTTTAATTAAAAATTTTAATTACTTTAATTGACAATAACTTTGATTTATTAAATGACACTTACTTTGAATGGTAGCAATGATAGTGTAAACTCAATTAATAGTCTCATTAATCGTTTTGAATAAAATATGAACTCATCTCTGGACGTCTCCCTCTTCCTGATGAATGTATGCATTCCCCTGATCTGAGATGTGGGCGGCAGTAGTCTCAGTGATTTAGGTAATGGTTGGTCGCAATGGATTTTTATTAATTTAGATCTTAATTTATTAACATTAGTAAGCATTTTATTCATTATACATATAGTATATATATATATTACCTCAATTTAAGTCCCTTTGATTGGAGCTGTGTGTGGACGTGTTGGACAATAAGATCAATGGCCACTTGGTTTTCGCCTCCTCGGGGCACAATCAAGTCGGCGTGAATCATTGAGGGGGCGATATAATAGTCGAACATAGGTTTAACAAATTGGTTATATTGTTTGATAACACCCTCTAAATCTCGACCTCTTTCAGTGATATCCCTACGCATACGTCTGGCCAGTCGTATGTCAGAATCGGTGTCAATAAATACTTTCATATCCATCATATCGACTAATGTTTTGTTTGCAAATAGAAGAATACCATCGCAAACGATGACATTTGCGCCGTACATTATTTTCTGTTTGTTGTCATTAATTCAAATTAAAATCAAATTGATTACTATTATAGACCCAAATATACTAATTTTGATATAATTATTGGTCAGTTGTCTTACTGTAACTTTTTCCCGGGAATGAGTGACAAAGTTATAGATAGGAACTTCCACTCGTTTGCCTTCTTTAAGTTTACGTAAAGTTTCATTCATCAGATCGAAGTCAAAGGCGTCCGGATGGTCGAAGTTATACTCATTATTATGGGCTAAACGATGCTGTTCTTCATTCAGCACCTAATCATTGATTCAATATTTATTATACATTATAACATTTAGTATATATTGTCTTAAATAATATGATTAATTATATTTTACTTTATAAAAGCTATCGAGACACAGTAGCGTAACCCACGGCACATCCAAAGCCTCAATTATTTTTTGAGCCACAGTTGTCTTTCCTGAAGCACTTCCACCACATATTCCTATTTTATATATAAAAACTTAAAATTCTCTAAAATTGTAACTTTTTGCAAAATTATGTTATAAAAAATTGCAAACCAATAACAAATGATTCATTAGGCTGTCCTTGAGTGTCATACCACGGCGGACGACCCGAAGTATAAATAGTTCGCTGTCTTGTTCTTAGCACAGTATCCGTCTTTGTGGCCGACTTTGCCGATTTGGACATTGATAGTGTTCGCTCCCGTTTCACCCGCTGTCCAATGCGAGGCGATGCAGGAGATTGTGGCGATTCTGGTGAGTCGGTGGCCACTGATTCCTGTCTGTTATACGGAATGCCAATTTCATAGCACAAATCATCGCTACTGCCACTGATGTCGGTGTTAGACAATTAAAATCAACCATAAAATATGGTTAATATTTTATATAAAAATAATTATTTTTTGTGGGTTATAATTATAAGATATGTTATGTGTACTGTATGTTAATATTATAAGCTAACATATCGTTGTTGGCAAAGAATATCGATGAATATGATATGATTAGTATGTATAAGAAGTGGTATAAAATATATACCCGTCCGATGAGGCCGATGAGGGCGCATCTTTAAAGACCACACAATCAGCCATTCAATTGATGTCAACACAAGAATTTTTACACAGAATATAAGTGACTCACAGAATATTTAATAAAACCACATGAGATATATTCAAACATATAATGGCCAACAAAACTATATAACTAAATGATTAGTCATTTTTCGTTTTATTTTCTTTACTCTCTTATTCTCTCCTTTTTTCTCTCTCTTTCTCTCTCTGTATCTCACGAGTCGTTTACTCGTTTTCTCTTAATTCTCAAACATATATAACAACACATGAATTGCCTGAACTCAACTGAACTTTACAATGAATATGCGCGCAGTTATAGACATAGACATAGGTAACTGTAATATGTATATACTGTACAGTATATATGGCTTTATGCCAGTCGGCATGAGTATACCAATCTCTCTCTCTCTCTCTCTCTCTCTCTCTCTCTCTTCAATCTATAATATTATCAATTTTATAAGTTATTATTGCAATTAACAACAATATATAGTATACAGTATTATATATAATGTACTATAGACTGTATCACAATAAAAAGGATATGCATTTATAGAAAATAACCAAGGTTTAGTAACTAACCAACTTAATACTTTTGGTTTACTTTCAATAATGACAATTAGTTATTTGTCAAATTTATTTGTTTATTTTAGTTGTTATTTCTATATAAATAGTATTAAATCTATATTTACTAATTTTATAGAGAATTATTTATTTTTATAAAAAAATAATATCAAAATTCTTAAGTAAAATTCAAAACAAAGTCATATCATGTTTTGAATAGTTTAATCTCAAACCTTATTAGACACAATCACTTGATTAGGCCGGTCTTTATAAGTGCCAAACAATTATTTTTATTTAAACAATGATATCTGATCTGATATAATAGTCTTTAACTGTATTAAACACATATATAGTAAATGCTTTATAACATTATTAGTTTTATATTATATAAATTATATACACTGTATATTATAGGCTATATCTTACTATGAGACCGCATCAGACTCCCGACTCATAATGTTTTGTGAATATCTATTAAACTATATTTTTAATATAAAAATGACCACAAGTGGCAAAGTTATAGATAATTTTAGACTCAATATATTTATAATTAATTATAAATATATTGAGTCTAAAATTATCTATAACTTTGCCACTTGTGGTCATTAAAAATATAGTTTAATAGATATTCACAAAACATTATGAGTCGGGAGTCTGATGCTGGTCTGATTTTAAGATAGAGCCTATATTATACAGTATTTAAACAATGTATTCAACAATATAATGATTCAGTAATATTCAGTTTATACGAGTTTGTTAATGCTTATAACTAACGCTTGTATTATCAAAACTGTGTGTAAACTGAGACTAAATTTAATTTGATATTGATTAAAATTAAATAAACCTAATTAAAATTTTTATATATAATGAAAATTTTAATAAATATTGTTATTTGAAATACTAAATTTAATAGATATTGTATTAATATATGTACTAAAAATACATACAGTACTATAAAAAATAATTAAAGCTTTTAAAATCTATATACCTGTCATTATCTGTTGTTAATGTATTTTCATAAAAATCTTCAAACAATTCATTATCCATTTGTTGGCATTCAGTGAATTTACTTTTAAATATTTCTATCACTGATTGTGTTTTAATGAAACCATGCCTTACATTGAGTTAATTGACAAATGTATAGTTATTCACATTTGTCTAACTTTGAAACCCAGTCGTGCCTCTCATTGGAAGAAACACTTAAAAGTTGGTTAGTTATGAAAACAGGTATATTATTGTATTATATGGTTAGGGATTGGTTTAGAAACTCTTAGGAATCCAAAAACGAGAATATTTTCGCAGAAAATTCATATTTCTCTCTATTTGCTGATAGAATAGATAAGTCTATTTAAACAGTCTGTCCCTGACTGCCAGTGCTTTATGCCATTACTATAAATCATTTGTTGAAATATAAATATATCATGATAWATATAATATATTACTATATGTCAATATATTTTATAATTTAAAAACTATATTAATACACATTTATAAAAATTAAATAATAAACATTCAATGATGACACTAGTTAACTATATTTAATAATTACTATATTATATAATATAGATACAGTATATACAATATAAAAAATAAATTTACTGGTAATGTAATTACTTAGTACCGGTAGTTATTTTTACATATTGTATATTAAATAGTTTTAAGTAAAAACTTTTGACTTTAGTTGAAAAAACACTATAATCACAAAATACTAGTGAATTAATGATATTGATATCGTTTCGGTGGTTGACAGCACACCTTCATCAGCACTATTGCACTGTATTTATAGTCATTGAGACCAAGACTGTTGTAGGAATACGAGAGGTTTGGACGGGGATAATGATACCCGAAATATGTAAATATTTGTTTAGATAGTTTATAATTTATTTTTTTTAATAATGCAATTTATTTCAATTATTGTATAATATTTCAAATTTTATAATTCATTTATCAGATAAAAACATTTCAATAATCTTATAGTTCAACAACAATAATAAATATTGTGATTAAGTTAATACATAAATTTAATACAAAGTTTAGCGAAATATTTAATATATATCAGGTCGTTGAGGAAGACATAAATTATAAAAAGAGTTTTTGTCCCAAAATGTAGTTCCTTTCCAACCACACCACCCCTTAAAACACAAAGTTTAAAAAAATATAAGCAATAAATTTCTCTATAATATTAATTTATAAAAACTCACTTTCTTTTGAATTGTTATCAAATCTTCAGAACCAGTATAATGAGGATCAAGTATAAGAAACTTGATATCACCAGTGGTTTCACTGAAGTCTACACCAAGGATTGTATGGGCTAATACACCCCCACCTATCATAATAGGTGTTCCATTACTAGTAAAATGATGGGCTAATTCTCGACCTTTATTACTCAATTCAGCGCCAGAGTTAACAAACATTATTTTGGAAGTAATTCCATACAAATGGCTTAAAACATAACTAACTTCTTGTGAACCAATCCATTGTCGCGAACCTATAAATGATGGCTCTTTATCGCCAACATCTACCAGTGCTTGTTGAATGTCTTTATGAGTGGGAACAGGTTTATCAATGTATGATTGATGTCTAAACCAAGAAATTATAGTTTGCAATGACCTATAAGCACATCCCCAGCCATTGTCATCAATTCTGTCCTGCATATAGTGATGATAGGTGTAGTCACCGCTAACACAATAGATTTGTCCATTTTTAATACCCGATTCTTTTAAACCATTGTGAACTGATAATAAGTAATCGGATTTCGGACGTTCGTTGGCCAACAAATAACGATTTGATTTTCGAAACACCGGTCGATCTAAAGGAATCAAATATCGGTAATGAAAATGTTTTCGCCGTTCGGTTAGTTCATCGTCAGTAGCATTCTTCGGATAAGTTAACGATATAAAATGTGTCGCATTTTTTGGCCAAAAATTGTATGTCACGGGAGTCGATAACTTTGACGGCTCGAAGTCTAATACGACATTTGGTAATTCAAACTCTGCGATAGCGTTGGCAAATGAACTCAACTTTTGTTTCAATTGATTTGAAAATTGTCTCAACAAATATGAAATAGTATTGTTGTCTTCAATTAGTGATAAACAGTCAATAGTTATATTGAATGTAAACTTTTTGTTGTCTTCAGCTAAATGGCTGACATTTGAACCATTGGTGACAACAAACTCAAGAGGACTTTTGTCATTAGCTTTCTGTTTGCGCATCTTTTCAATCATTTTCTTTCGCATATTTGCTGGCACTTCAATACCATCAAACATATCGGGATCTTCTTCGAGATATGAGTAAAGATCACTTAATGTTATAGAATTGTATGAATTATCAGTGACACTGATGTTGGTCTTAAAACTTGACTGATTTAACTGTATATCATATGAATTGATCACTTCTTTAACATTATCTGTTGATTTCATTAATTCATCTAAAAATGTTTCAACTGTTGCCTCAAATGATAAACAAATATCAGCTCTTAAGCGAACAATTATTGTCTTAGCAATGACTTCATTATCGTTGACCACTTCTAGAGAACATTCGCACAATTTCTTGGACTTAATGTCATAAAATTTTGTAATCAATTCTGGCGTCTGATTATCAATTACTGTACCGATAGTTAAAATAATTAATTTTCCACTTTTCTTACTTTTAGCAAACTTTTGGCACAAATCAAGTAAGTGCTGTTCAGATGCCGAAGATATCAAACAATAGACGCCTTGAATTGTATTACCAGATGGTATGTCTTCATCGATGTCTACACAACCTAAACAATAGCTACAGTTGTTCTCATCAACTGAAGTGAAGCCGAAAACAATTCCCGATCGATAGGTATCTGGCAATTGATCCGAAATGGCAGCAAAATGAAGAAAACGCTAATTGAAAAATCATTTTAAAACTCAATTAATTATATGAAACAAATGGTAATTTCAAGACAAACCTCACGTAAACTGTCGACAACTTTAAACACTTTTGCCGACATTTTGTTGTTATTGATGTCTTGAGTGATCTACACTTGCGATGAATAAATGTCTGGACACGTGTTGTTGTTAACCAATAATTGTTTGATATTTACAATAATATTGAATGAGATGTGTATTTGTGGTGACGTTTACAGAGTATTACAGACATTGAGTTGACGTCAAGTGTTTTGTTTGGCAAACAATCAGCCAATCAGTGAACGCATTGACACAAACTCTGAGAAAAACACGTGTTTTCTATATATGTCTGACTTATGACAACAAAACTACCGAAACATCATTTGATTTATAACCACTTTGTGACCACTCATGTCATCCCGCGATCGCATCCAATCTGTTGTGTTGTCAAATCTGAACCGAAGTGATGGTTCGTCGCTCTATTCGTTCGGCGATACTGTTGTCCAGACATCGGTGTTCGGACCGACAGAAGTGCACCAAAACAAAGAAGATCCGACCGGTTGTGCTCTTGACGTCCACTATCGGCGACTCATACGTAACATCAATAGAGGTATGTATTAATATAAATGAAGACAAATGTATTTATAGCCAAATGTGTGTCAATTTAGACGATCCTCAGACTAAAGCTATCGAACGATTCCTTCACTCAAACCTATTGTCAATACTTTACGCCCGACTTTATCCACGAACTCTCCTAACAGTGACATTACAAGAGTTACAATCCGGCGGTTCATTCATGTCTACGTGTCTTAATGGATCTGTTCTGGCATTACTTGACTCGGGATTTCCACTCAAATACCTGTTGGCCGCCGTTGAGGCCATTATTACAGAATCGGGTCAACTCATTGTTAATCCGAGTGATGAAGAAAGTCAAAGTGCGGCCGCAGTCGGATGTGTTGTATTTGAAAGCATACAAAATAGTGTAATATCTGTGGTAACGACGGGTGATATGACTTTTAATCAAATGCAACAAATGATAAGCTCTTGCAGTAAAAGTGCTAAAAATGTTTTCGCTTTTTATCGAAATTCAATTGAAAAAAGGTTTAAATAAAACAAATCATTAAAATGTCGTTTTTTGTTACAAAAGTGAAATCACATTATAGTTGTTGATGACATCCATTAGTATAAATAAAATAATCGATTTATTATATTAATCAATACAATCATATTTATTATTAAATAGCATTTTGTTTAATAATTGTTTAACAACTTTTAATATTTATAACAAATGCATAGATTAAAGAATCTTTAATAAAGATATTTACTATATTTTAGGGTAAATTATGGCAGAAATATAAGGATAATTACAGACATTATTGAGCAAAATTGTGGTCATTTATAATAAATATAATGAGATATCGTAATAAAAATTAACACAAATTTACAACTTGTTTTATATTATTTTTAAAAATTAAACTAATGTTAAGTGAAATAATGATATCTCATGTATTTATACCCCTTTATCTAAACCCCTAATATTAATTTTCTTAACCATATAATTAGTTTTGTTTTTTCACTAATTTCATTGGAAAAGACAACCGGTTTTGTGTCGTTTATATGTAATTGTTATTTAAAACAAAATTAACAAACAATTACTTTATCAGTGATTTTCTTTTTGTTTCTTATATGTATATACAGTATATATATATAATAAATTCACACTAAAATACAATGAAACTTACAACTTGTAACAATCAAACAATTATAATCACAAAATAATTATCAATATTAAAAAAAATAATCATAGATTTTTAAATACTGTATAAACATATTTATAAAATTAATATAATATATAATAAAAACGATTCTAGATTATATTCAGTGCATAAGTTTGAATGTTATTTGTAATAATAATAAAAATATCAGTAAACAATAATTCAATTTTGTTTTCATAGCTTTCTATTATATAATAATCTATTAATATATATATTAAAAACAAATATCATTTTCATTTATATAAAATCTCTACAATATGTTGTTTACTTTAATAGTGCTATGATATATACCTGTACTGTAATTTAATATATAAAATAAATACAATAATATGATAATTCAGGTGACGGTTAGAGATTGAAAAACATCACAATGAAAAACAAGTTACGTAACCCATTGACGTAATGATTGCACATAATATAGGAGTAAAAATTTATAATTTTATGGATCTGTTTTTGTATCATATCTTTACACACATTTTCATATCACTCTTTCCAATGACTTCCTATATATTTAATATAATGTAATACCATTTGGAAAGAGTCAAAGAGATCACTGGGTTTCACAAACAAACATTTCTCGCTATTATCTAACTGTTGACACATATAAACAGCAATTACTGATATTTTTGTTAATAAAATGTTATTATGTTATAAAACTTAGTATAGACTTTGTAAATGCAAAAAAAACCTAATGATTTAAAAAAAAAATCAATGACACACCGGTATCCCAGAAATCATTATTACTCTACAGTTTTATCATATTATAGGTACAGTACTAATACTGTATTTTCAACTATAAAACCACACAAAAACAATAAACACTTGATGTGGCCGACTATCAGGTTGTCGCCAAACATAACACACATTTTTATACGACAATGAAAGCGCCATTCATAGTATTATTATTAACTTTAATATAACGATAACATGTTTTTTATAAAATGTTTTCACTTGAATTTATGATTTTGATTTGAGGCAAATAGTGGAATGACTTGATGTCTTGAATAATGAAAATAGTTTTATCGTTTGCTGATATATAGACACCACACATACACCACTAATACCAGCACTTCATCACATGTATAACGAGATAGTGATAGACAGACTATATCTGTTTAAAATGATGTATTTTTAAAAAAATCATGTCATCCTTGAAACATGCCGTTCCCCTGTATGTCTGTTTGTCTCATTTTCATCAGCTAGTATTTGGCCGTCACATCGCTTTTTTTGCTCATAAATCACTAGTTGTGAGTTTATGTCTCAACAAAATTATTTTACATAACATATACTGTATATATACACACTATATGAGCAAAAATAACTCCAAGTATATACTATATATAAATATTGGTATATGTAGTCAAAAACTAAACTGATATAATAATTTGTAGCAATATTAGTGGTGAAAATTATGAGATATATTAAAGTGTGTCACACTATTGATCAATGCTTTGGGCTAATGCTGTGGCACTGCCATGAAATGAGAACTGTTGGAAGTAGGGTTGCTCTGTCTCCTCGTTGATTGAATTTAATGTTGTTTGTTCGGGTGGAGTCAACTGAACTGACTCACCTGTAAAGTCCTGATCAAAATATCGGGTGTCGGTATCGCTGGTCACTTGAGGCTTAAATGGAGGCATCACCTGAGATAAACAATAAATAATGAAATTCAAACCATTGAATAAATAAATAATTGAAAAAACATACCTTTTTTTCGAGGACGTCCTGCCAGACAATACCTCTAAAAAATGGGTGATACATTATTTCCTTAGCATCTTCAGCACCACCTCCGAGCCTCCTCTGAGGATCTTTAACAAGAAGTGCCTGTAATAGATTCTTGGCCTCAGTTGACAAAGTTCGGGGGAATTTAACTTCTTCGACAAGAATCAACTCAAACAGTATATCGTGATCATGATTATAGAATGGCAGTCGACCGCACATCATCTCATACATTACTACTCCCAGTCCCCACCAATCAACCTTTATAATCATTAACTATTATCAATCAAACTTAATTAAAACATTATATTAAAACATACGGCTCGTCCATAATCAGTATCCTCGAGAACTTCCGGTGCTAAATATTCTGGAGTTCCGCAAAATGTTTTGGTAGTCGATCCAAATGTGATATTCTCTTTGCAGAGACCAAAGTCGGCTATCTTTATGTTACCCTCTTTATCGAGCAATAGATTTTCGAGCTTTTAATTTATAAATGATATAAACATTTATCGTTAATTTATTGATATTACAGATATTATTATAATGTTTAATAAAGATAATATATGACAATAGAGAATAAATAAAATAAACAAACAATATAAACTAATAAATAGTAACTCAATTCATTCAATCAAATTGCAGTTTATTTAATAAATGCAATTTTGTTTTTACTTTAATGTAAATTAATTTTCTCAACAAATATTGACAACATTTTAATGTAAATTCACGAAATAAAAACAATAATTCAATAAATACAGTGTTCATTAGTGAATAATTATTGCTAATTGAATCAAACAGAGATTATAAAAAGAAAATAAGTTTTATAAACAAAATGATGAATCATTTTTACTTAATGTTGCGATTCTCACTAAAATTATTATTTACTAAATATAAAGTTATATTTGTATACTTAAACAGAAAAAGATAACAAAACAAAACCATAATTTATTCTTAGGTTTACTACAAATATAGTACTATAATAATAATACTAAAATTAAATTTATGTGTAAATATTTACTCATACTTTATAGTATATATAGTTTAATACCGTAATATAACATAACAAACACTACTATTATATGACTACAGAAAAAAAGACTTTAGACGCAAATAAACAAAAAATTATAACAAATCAAGACTTACTTTAAGATCCCGGTATATGACACCTCTCTGGTGGAGGTACTCGAGGGCTAGTAGTATCTGTGCGCCATAGAAACGGGTCCGCTCTTCGGTAAAGATTCTTTCGCGTGATAAATGAAAGAACAGTTCTCCGCCGTTCACGTACTCCATAACAAAACAAAATCGATCCCCCGTTTGGAAAGAGTACTTCAATGACTGTTACAAACAGTGATACAAAAAACAGATACATATGTTATTAGTGTTTTGTTAGTGCAATAAATGTACTCAATTTACAACTACGCTATTATTATTAGTAATGTATTATAAATTTAATTACAATAAGAAACGGGTGTTTTGTGTTTCTTAGAACTCGATTCTCTGTGAGTGTGTGAACCACTTCTTCTTTGGCAATAATGGTTTCCTTCTTAAGCACTTTAATTGCATACAACAAACCGGTAACCTTTTCGCGACACAGAATCACTTTACCAAATGTTCCCTTTCCTAACACTTTAAGAAACTCGAAATCTTCTAATGTCTGTTAAAAAAACATAATAATTAATCAATTAATTAATAATAATATAAAGTTATCATACAATTCGCCGTCCTTTAGATGATGGTCTGGTAGTTATATGAAGTTTGTTTCGATACTCATCCTGTACTCTATTTGCGTCAACCATTTCGACATCTCTCTCCTCTTCCACTGATAGACTTCCGGCAACGAATGTGATGGCATCGCACCACTCATTACGGTCTTTGTCATTGTCGACGTGAAACATGCGTTCAATAACTGTAGTCCATTGAAGTCCTCTAATAATAAATGTGAATTGTTTTGGTCGATCTGTTTTCATGATCTGACAGCCCCTGACTGTAAAGTTGTTGAGCGGATCCGAGTAAATGCCGTCCGGATTGTTCTTAAAGCCAATGAGTGATCCGTCTTCAAACAAAATGAAATAACGTGGTCTCCAGTTCTTTATGTGTTCACCTAATTGTTAACATTTCATTAATTATAAAATATATTAAACCTATAGTTATCAATTGAACCTCTTTTGTAAAGCCAGCCCTCTTTGACCACTCGTGCAGTGGGCGGCGGTATCACTAAATTAATGGGCATTTGTGGCGATACTTGACTTGTCGTTGCCATCGCTTTGAGTCCAAAAGTCATTTATCTTTTAATATATATTTTTTGACAAACAATCGTTTTGTTATTATGTCTCGCTTTCAAAGTACAATCATATGTTGTTTTGTTTTATTATTATTTCATTAAACAAATCAAATCACTAAAACATTTACACTAATTTTGATTTCATTACACACATCACTAATAAATTAATATTATTTTCATTAAACAACTTTATACTATAAATTTTAACTAAATATATGCCATATAATAAATTAAATGACAATAATTTAAACTATAAAATATATTTATTACTTATATGCTTAATAATACTATATATAATTTACTATTAATTAAATTCATCAATATTACATTTATTAGCTGTGTCACTATAAATTTACTAAAAACTTTAACTAAAAAATTATTTTATTATTAATTTAAGCTTTTATTATTTAAAGTTAAATACAACCATCATTTATAATGTAGGTTAATATCTGAAAAATAAAAACTTTATAATTAATTCAAACAATTTATTTATTAGCAAATAACAAAATAAAAATAATTTCACAAATAATAAAACTATCGAATAAATAGATAAAAATAAAAAAAAATATTTTTTAAGAAATATTAATAGTATTTTTTAAATCTTTTAAAAATGTTAGCAAAAATCACATACATTTTGTTTGATAATTATTTTGACCAAAAAACAACATTAACTATATAATCGTGTATATTAATCATGAATTATAAGAAAAAAATGTTTTTTTTTGATGACAATATGAAATAAAACTTTTGTAAACATTTTTTTTGTCTCTATGAGTGACACACCTTTCAATGCTATAAATTGATTGCTTTTTATTAATATATTTCTATGACATAAAATTTATATGTATATCATATATCATTACTACTGTACAATACTAATACTAAATTATTTTATTTCAATATTTTTTCAATTATTTTTTCAAATACAATTATAAATAATATAGCAATCAATGATAATCCGCGCATTTTAACCATAGAGTAACTATAATTTTCTTTTAAAAATAATATCAATAATATAAAAATAATTAAATTTTAAAAACTATCTTAATATTAATTTTAATATTTCATACAATTTTTAAATAAATAAAAATATTGCTAAACAAATGCTACAAACAATTTATAGCATATTATTATTATTACTCTTAAGTATAATATTATTTATTAACAGTTGTTTTGCTAATAAAAATATATAAACATTAAAATAATACTTAATATTATATATTAAATTAATTTGAAATGTTTTAATGGACAACATTTTAATTAGATATAGTTATGATATCGTTGTAAATGTGTTTATAATGTTATAGTAAACAACTTTTTTTAAAAGTGAATATTCAATAAAATGAAATTATATGATATGTTATAATAAAACTATTAATAAATATATATATAATTACTTGATTTGATTGTTGATGAGTATCCAAATTGTTTAGACATTTAATAAATCAATTGATTTATAAAACTAGTGATCACTTTGAGTGGAAAACATTAATAAATGTATTCAAGTGTTGAGTGAATGACTCAAACAAACACTGGTTTCACATCTATGGCTGTGAACTGTGTTTTGTGTTCAATGTTTAGCATTCATTCATTCATTCATTCAATAATACATAAACACTGAGTCAATGTGTGTGTAGTGTTGTGTCTCTCTCTCTATCACTCAATGGTGTTATGTTTGCGACACTAATGTATAATACAGTGTAGAGTCTAATGTAGTCAAAGCTATGCCACTGTTGGGCCAAAAATGTTGTAAACAACTTGACGTCACTCACTATAAGAGTTACGCATTAAATACAACATGTCTTACGTGTGCACACAATAGACTATATAATCTTATACAATGCGGTTCGGGTAAACCATAAAGTATTAAACAGTAAATTATGGGTTAGATTTTAACTAAAGTTTCGGTTTCTAGTAATACAAAATACTGTATATATAGTACACCATCTACAGTATAGTAATACTGTATATTAAATAGTTTTAAGTTTTTAATAAATTTTAATATTTAAATAATGTTTATCTAAAAAATTACAAATAATACAATTGTTAACAAATTGGCATAATTTACATAATTATTTGGTAAAAATATGTTGTTTATCATACTATTGATACAATTTTTTTTAAATGTTACGGATTCACACTTCTAGTATTAATATTAATATATATTTAATTAATAGAGTTGACAATTGCATCAGTTTTAATCATATTAACTAATTATTTATAATGCAATGAATTATATTAATAGACAATACTATGAAAGTTATATTAATAAAATACATTAATACCAACAAAATATTAATTATTAAAAAAGTTCAATAATAAACATAAAATAATATAACACTTTAGTATAAACTTTACTGAAATTTTGATTTTTATTGATTTTCAATTTATTTGAACAATGTTTTGGTCACTCTATGTCATTGAAAAAACCCGATTCAATCAATTGATTGAATCAATGCTTAAGAGTCTACTGTATAGACATCTCTAGTGAAAGCATTGAATGAATTGACATCTCATGTAAACAAAGTTTGTTATAACAAGTCATCACTTTTACTGTTAATGTAATTACTATTTGTCTTCAAATTTCAGGTAAAAAACTATTTAATTATATTATATATGTTATGATATTTATTAAGATTTTGACAGACAAAGACTTGATGGTGATTGTAGTGGTCATACAATTATTAGATCCCGAAAACAATTAAATATTGTCAAAGACTATCAAATCAGTGAAAATGACTGACAAGGCTTGGAATGATCCGCCGCTCTTCTCATTGGATCAGATGTCCAAACCATCCAATAATTTAGCGATTAATCGACGCAATCGGTACCCACAGATGGCCACAGCTGGACATCAGCCGCCAACAAATATGACTTCAAATACAATGTACAGCACATCCGATACGGCGGCCGTCGGCTTTCAAACGCAACCGATGATGAATACAACTCAAATGGCATCCAATGTGCAGACAAATGTTGCTAACTTTGGTCCCAATTTTGATATCAACTCATTTATATATACAATACATTCGTGCATTACATCTGCAAATATACCACAAGAGTTAATCCAGAAGTGGTATAATATTCAGAATAGTGTTTATAGCATTCAAATGGACGGCCAGACTATGGTTGGTCTTCAATCTCTGATGAATGCTATTCAAAGTCGTGACTTCAATAGTGGCCGACAGTTTGCCACTTCTTTGTTAAGTAATAATCAAGAAATTGTCCGAAATGTTGGTCACACTATTTCAGAAATATTAAGATTTTATCCATAATTTTTATTTATTATTAACAATAAATTATGCAATTATGAACTTATAGTATACTATAAAAATTAAATATTAAAAAATAATTTTATTAATTGTTTAAAATGTTAAATTATTAATTTTAAATGATTATATGTCAGAACGTTTTTAATTGGTTTATATTTAAAATATTTTTATTATATATATAATTATTATCTAAATAGTCTTCAATGACGACAATTTTGTTTTTAAGTTAATATCTGACATAAAATGGCAAAGTTTGCAATATATCAACTAAAATGTTAATTTAATGATATCTACTAAAATAATTATCTATAGTTACACTCATTTATCAAGTATTGTAAAATGAATATACATTTAATATTAAATAACTTAATTTTATTAATACTTAGTTTTTGACATATATTGATATTTTAATACTTTGAATAATTATGGATTGATAAATTTGAATTAAATTAATTATATGTAATTACTATTTAATAGAAATTAATAAATAATGATTTTAATAAACATTTAAAAAAATCATAAATAAAAAATCATATAAATTTATTATTGATAGAAATATAGTAAATAAAATGAATTTTTAATATAGCAAACAAAATAAGAAACAATACTAATATAATGTAATATTATTTTAACTTTTATGAGATCAGACAATTAGCTGACAACAAATATAAAAAAAGATAAACTCATAGTTAATCATAATTAGTGCTATAAATTTCTATTATTTAATATTGAAAATAATATTAAAACAACTAAAATTATACACTTTTAAATTAACTTTAAGCTAATTATAATATAAACCAGTTGAGAATTATAGAAAGCATTTTCAGATGAACTCCATATACAAATTATTTATAAAATTTTATCATCAGTTATTAGAAATAACATTTTTAAACTAATTAAAATAAACTTTATTAATGAAAGGTATAAAATAATTTAGTATGAATATGTGAAGATTGTTGACAAAATAATTGAAATTAAACATGGTAATTTATTATAATAATATTAATATAATTTAATACAATATTCAATAAAGTATTTAGGGATGGATAAATGTTACTTTAAACTATTGTTCATTTACAGTACAATAACCATGTTATGCATAACAATTAAAATTATTACGTTTACAGATATTTTTAGATTTTTTTAGAAATTAATAATAATATTAACATTAACAATAAATTAACTTTAAATAATATCTATATATAATAAATAATTATATAATATTAACATATAAAATACAGTATATCATAAATATATTCAATAAAAAGCTATATATATTTATATATAAAATGGTTTTTATCTCTGAGATTCAATTATAAATATTGAATAAAATTACTCATATTTAATAAATTTGTAAACTGATAATAAAACTATTTATATTATTATTAATTAAATGTTATAAATTGTGTTGTTATGAAAAAGGGAAGCCAAGGAAACATTAGTTAGTAGTCATTCTATAAAAATCTAATTTTTGTAATATCTTATAAAAAATTATATATTATCCTAATTATAGGGATGATTATTTTGTTACAATAAATAACACTTTTTGGATTTACAGTATTTTATTTTAAAATAATTATATTTTAAATTGCAACTTTAGATATATCATTAGCTATGTAATGTAATAACTGTTTTATTTTGTTGCATTTGTACTGATAAATATTGTTGCAATAATTGATTAATGCAAAATTATATATGATAATTTCGCTTAATGGTAACGACATAAAAAATTATGTTGAGTAAATTATAATTTACAATATATATATATATAAGGTATGTTTCAAAAACAGTATGATTTATGCCCAACTGCTTATCTAAAGATAGTTTTAATAATATCCACATAAGTTTGTCCGGGTTTGACGCGACACTCGTAGTCGATGTGATGCAATGGTGTTCCCCACGTTAGATGCTGAGTGTCCTCACTCTTATAAAACTTTACCTGCAATGGTATGACTAGTGTGAGTCCTCCTTGAAATTGTAGCAACAGTTGTACCTATAGTTTATCATATAATAAACGTTTAACAATAATTGTTTAAAGAATATTCTTAATGTCTAACTTTGTTTCTGTCTTTTTTCTTATTTGCGTCGATTTTAGTCGAGTCCCACGAGAACAAGTAGGTAGAGCTACCGTTCTCTTGTGATTTGTCGGTCACCGATACGCCTGACCCCTGCACCGACACACTTCTGTCGATTAGTATTAAAATTATGAGTACATAATGTTAATGGGATTAATGTTAATATTCTTTATTAATAGTTTTAGTTTGCAATTAAATTAGTGCCTTTTTGATGTATTAGTAAAAATAAAATAAAATTGCATATGTTTTACATTATGTTTATTTAGTAATTCACATTATATTAAACAACTGGAAATTGTTATATAATATTTATAAATTAATGTTTAGATAGTGTCATATTTTTAGGGTGTTTTGTGATTAATGTTTAGTTTGAACTGATGTTAAATGATATAAAAACAAAATAATAAAATTCAATAATAACTTACTGTAAAGGCAGAGATGGCTTCACAGTAACTGTAAATTCATAATTATTTTCGACCATAAATTTGAGTGTATATTCACTGTCAAAACGCTGGCCATCGCGCTATTTGGATAGATATATCATATGTTAAGTTTATACAGTATGTTATATTATAAGATAAATATATATATAATATAATTAAAACGGAACTCAATATTAAGCATATTTGGTAATATCAATGTTTACTTTTGTTTAAACAACAACACAATTATTATAGTAAACGGATCGTCTATTTTTATAACATTGTTATTAATGGGAAATGAGAAAACATGACATATGAATCAAAATATCTTAATATTATTGTTCATACAGTTTCCAAAGCCAACAAAAAATCAATATTAGCTTAAAATAGCAGAAAATCAAGAATTTTCAGAGACATAAATACAGACATAAAGTGAAAAAATACTATAAAATTCAAGAATTTTTTACAGAATAATGCAGAATATATTATAATAGCAGACAAACATATTATGCTATCATTTATAGTATATAGCAATTTGTTTCTTATAATTAAAAATAATTATACAATTAATACTGTAGAACAAAATGTTAATAAAAATAATAAAATAGTGAAAATTTTGTACAAACGTTAAATGATTAAATAATAAGAAATAACAAATTCATGCGCTTATGTTATCTCACATATAGTCAAATATATATAATTATATGTGAGTTGTGTTTTATATAGTCAAGCAATTGGTGTCAAACAAATACCTTATAATAGATATCATTGTCGTCTTTATTCTTGATTTGTAACTCAATTTTATATGAATTTCGGTCGTCCACTAAATCCACCATTTTTTTGTATGCCGTATACCACCAGCACGTATACCATACACTTACTCGCAAATATATATACAGTATATATATATATATATATATTTATATATACACTCACGCACACAATGTTAGACCATTGAATATATAACAAGTGCCACACATACTCTACTCAATGGCAATACAAGACTATACAAGACTCGGTGATGTGTTGTGTCTATGGATTCAGCAAAAGAGTAGTATTGCATACATATAGTGTACATATCATTCAATAACATATAACACAACAGTTTGGATGCTATGTATGCACTCTAACCTAATACTCCAAACGCTACATATATTCTCTCTATATATAAATTTATGTTATTATATATTATATCGGATATATATTTTTCTATCACAAGCTGCTCTCTCTCTCTCTCTCTCTCTCTCTATATATATATATATATATATATATATATACAATAATCACTTCAAACATTTATTAACACTAAATTATTTTTATCAATTTATCCAATGTTTTAGCGATGAGAGAGTTATTCATTGAGTTCTATAATTGTATTATTGATTGTTAGTTTTGGGTAACAATAACTATTGATTAACAATAAAATATACTGTACTGCATAATACAATTAACACTATATATTATTGTACTAAATTACATATACTGTAAATACACTAATGTTATAAATGTAGTAATAATCAACTTTTTATCTTTCTTTCTCTCATTCATTCATTAACTACAAAATTTATTTATTTATTTATTATATTAAATTATATATTTTCCAAAATATTAAACAATCAATTAAATGTTAGCATTTATTAGATTTTTTGTTAAATAATCAAAATGTTAATTATTTAATTAATTTTATAACAATATACTCAACAAATGTTTGCTTTATAAAAATTTTCATAAATTAATCCAATTATTACAATTAGTAAAAAATTACATAATTAATTTAAAAAATACGAATAAATTACTAATAAAAATTATTTTGTTATTTAAAATTTGTCATTAAAAACAGTAAAAAAAATCATTATAATTATAATAAAATTAAAAAAATAGAAAAAAATAGAAAAAAATATAAACTAAACTTAATGATAATATTATTACAATTAATGAGCTCTACAGCATATTCATTATTTAGTTTTATATAAATATAATATTAATAAATAAAAACATTTTACACTAATTGTGTCACTTTCAAAATTACATATAAAGTCACATAACTGTCATTTTAATTTATTTTTCTCTTTCTTTTTATTATAATTACAATTAGTAATTTAATTTACATATTTATAACTTCTCATATAATTATATAAAATGCTGTAGTTTAATAATTTAATAATTATTATTATCATATATTAGTTTATACAATTAAAATTTTATACTAATAATATATAGATATTATGTAAATATCTTATATATTTTAATGACAATTATTATATCGATTTATAATAAATAAGAATCGAAAATTTATTTTATTCAATTGAAAAATTAAACATAAATCAAAAATAATTATAATTAAAATCGATAACAATTAAATTAGTAAAAATATTTTAAAACCCAATTTATTTAGTTTTTGGACAAATGACTAGAAATCTATACTTTGTATATAATATTCAGCGTCTGATTCAAACCCAATCTTTCAATCCTTTCCTTAATAATGTCTAATAATTATCATCTTATTTACAACAATTGCAAAAAACTAGAAAACTCATTAAATTAATAAGTTTACACTTTTCTCCTATTTTTCAAATATACATTTCAGTAATGTTTGTTCACTTCTAACCCAACTTAAGTACTCAAATATTCAATGTTTTCTAACTAAAGTAAACAAATCAACAACAAAAACTTCAAGTATAAAATATATCACAAATGAGATTATTTTACACATATATATAATAATAATAGTTATAATTTACAAGAGTTTCAATAAAATTATTTCTTAATTAATAAATAAATATAAAATAATTTATACAGATAAAAAGTGAGCTTTTTAAAAAAAACCTCAATATATCAATATTATTTAAAAACATTTTATGTTTTTATTTTTTTAATAAATAAATTGCTTTGATGCCCGGAATTTCGTATTTTTTCGCAAATTAAGTATTAAAATGTGACCAACAACTTTATAATAAATTACATATAGAAAATGTATTTATAAGTTAATTTGTAAAAAATGAGCGTAAAATTATTTACAGCAAAAAAATTGAATAAAAATGTTGTGTTACTAAAAAACATGAATCTCATCACAACTTAAGTGTGAATTAATTAGCACCGGAAGTCAAAAATTGCTAAAACAATTGTTTTTATGTTTTGTGATAATCAATGAAAGCATTGTAATGTTATATACTGTTTATGTATATAATGTATAAAGAGATTCTCTATATGTTTAGTATTAATAAAAACCTAATCAGTAATTGAGTGGAAAAATGGTTTATTATATATGAATCCACACATCAATCAAATTTTTGTCTCTCTTTTTATCTGATTATATGTGTGATGTTCTGAGCAAATAATTTTAATGTGTTATTAACCCATTATATCATCAAATATTTTTCTCCCTGTTGCATTTATAAAGCCAAAAATTTCAGTAAAAATTATCAAAATAATAAAAACAGTATAATTTATATAAAAAATTGGCACAAAACATGATAATTAAAATTAGAAATTTCAGTTATTAAATAATTTTCAATTAAATCTAATAATTGAAGCTGAATATGTTAAATTAATTATTTATACACTAATAATTATTTTCTTATTTTTAAGTTAATTCTAATATTTCAATACCGTGTTTATCAACATAATATTGTATTAAAAACTTGTCTAAATTGATATTATACTGTAAAGATAACCTACTGTAGATAATAGACACTTTTTTGGCAGGTTTTGCTATTTTGCTAATTAATTTGTTGACAACAATCACATACCTTATACCTTATAAGTTATATTGTGATTATAACACTAAAGTAATTAATTTGTCATTAAATGGTATTTCTATTTATAATTCAATGATGTTGTTGATGGTGTTCACACAGAATATCTAATTATCTCGATTTGATCACTCAATTTGGCTAAAATTTAGATAGTTTTTGTATAGCAAGTTATGTCAGAAAATACGGTAATAATTATAAATATCATAATAGATATCAATAATACATTAATAAATTTATATAAAACACTTATAAATCAATTAAATAATTAATTAATCTAAAATGTAATTTACAGACAATGAGTATCGTTAGACGTGTTCCGGTTCAGTCATTATGATCTGTGGCGGCGGTTTCTGGAGTATACTCATTGGTCGCAATCGTCGCATATTTTGATACATTTGTTGTTGTTGTTGCTGTTGATAAAGATGTTGTTGTATTTGCTGTTGTCTCGTCAATTGGTGATTCTGATACAGTTGTTCCCCACCCGGTGCTCCTCTTTGGACAGTTCTTCTCGGTTGTGGTATCGGTGGTATCATATGATGACCTGTCTGTGGCGGCCGAAGTGCTAAATCAAATTCCACAGATTTTCTTCTACCGATTCCCCTTTCATTAGCCAACACTGATGTGTAGTCGCGTATCAGTTGTGCTATTTGTAGGGCCTGTTTGATAAAAATAATACAGTACTGTAGAGTACAAATATATATTTATTAAATATCAAACCTGTTGTGTTAAAAACATATATTTCATAGTTTTGGTGGAAGTGCTGGCCATCGCAACAATCATAAGACTATTAATGGTTGGATTGTAATCAACAATATTTCGATAATCACATGAAGACAATACATTCTGTATGAAAATTACAATCAATTTAGATATGATATTAAAGATTAAATAAGTTTAAAATTTTAGACAATTACTCGAGTTTTTAATTCAAGCAAATGAAGACCCATTTGATCGATGGCCAGCCATAGGTTCTTAGGCCATGAAGAGGTATAAGTTTGCATGACTTCAAAAATGGTAGCTCTGTGTAAGGGCCACGACTGGATCAGATTGAAGAAAGATTGTTTAGCCTCGTCTGTTTGCATTCCCTGAATTGTCTGGTGCTGTGTAACCACTGATTCGGGTGCTATTCTGTTGAGAAGACGAGGTGGAAGACATTGACCAATAAGTTGTCGATAATCTAAAACTCCGTTATCATAATCTCCTAAATCTATCTGTGCTTTAAGGGCGCACAACATGACAGCCTCCTGTTCTGTAATAGGAAACCTATCAAACCGTATATTTGTGACAATTTGATGATACAAAAGCTCTTTCTCGACCGCATCCGACATATCAACGAATGCGTCTAAAAGTAAGTGTTTCTGTAAACAAAATAAATAAAAAATTTATTAATAAATTTATATAATTTGTGTTTTTCTCAAAACATGAATTACTTTAAAGATGAAGAAGTGAGTCCTTTCTGGTGGTATTTTGCCGATAGTTCCGGTTTTGGTTTGTTCTTCGTTCCATTTCTCCCAATAGGCCACAGCGTCGCCAACTTTTTCTTCAGGTTGTAAGGCCTGTTCATTAAGACCGAGCATCTGGTAGAGTGCATATCCCGAAGCGTTTTGTCGTAAATCAATTTTAAGTTGTATTTGTTCGATCACTTCCGATATGACAGCACAGGCATCAAATTCGACGGCTTGGAACTGACCGTCCAAAAAGTGTATCCTCGCATATATGCGCCGACAATTAATTGTGCTCAATATCTCAGCTCTAGAAGGGGCTAACTTTCGACCGCGAGTTTCAAGAGTTCCCTGAAGATTGCGAAGAGTAAAGTGAGAGTATTGTCCCTCTTGAGTGACCTCATCTAAAGCACATCGACGTAAATGAGAGTGAAGATAAGCCAATATACGGCGATCACTGGGATATGTTATACTACAGGCCAGTGCCAGAAGTTGCCAGTGCCGGACATTGACTCGACTGTTGGGATCGGGATGATCGGTGGTTTGTTTGATTAATTGTAGGAAAAACTCGTTTCGCAAAATATCTGCATCTTTACGAAGACATTTATCTAATATACTCTGAGCTAATCTAATTTGATCTTTTTCCTGATGTCGTGGCCACTCTTTTTCATCCAAAGCACTTTCTTCAGTTTCTGCGATGTTTAATCCAGAATAGGCCAAAATGGCATTGAAATTGTTGACAGCCATGGCTTCTAATTCAGGATCAGATATAACAAGTATGGAGTTTTGCATTGGACTTTTGGTATAAGCCCAGAATGAGTGCGGAAAATGTCGAAAGAAGGCCTCATCGAACTCAGACCCGAATTCTTGTTTCAATTTATCGATTCGGACTTTATTTAGACGTCTTAACGTATTGCGGAAAAGTCCACGATTTTCATCGGGCGGTCGTCTCATGATATTACTATCAATAAGGACTCGGCGACAGTTGACTACATCGTGATGTAACTTCATTCGGTCCTCTAAAGTCATTTTCAAGAGTCTTCGTCTATTAGGTTCACCATTTGCACCGTTTAGTCCATTGATAGCATTTGTTTGTCTCATCCAATTTGAGTGATTCGGTGAATAACTGGCCACAAGTGCTGCGATTTCTTCTTTTTGATTCGTCTCAAATGTCAATATTAATCCCTTATGACTTTCAACTAAGGTTTTGATCAGTTTTATAGACAACAAGTTTTCAGTTGGAAATACAGTCAGCGATTCAATATCACAATAACGGTAAGCATTAAGTATTGATTTATCCGATGGATTGGTAATCAATATACCCTCAGAATTAACTCCAAGCATCAGATTGTGTCCGTAGGAGAGATAACCCTTATATGTGACCGGGAATAGAGTGGCTCCATATGTCGGGTATTGCATGACAACCGATAAGTACCAGACTTTGGCCACGAGATCAGCTTTGCCTTTGCCATACATTCTGTGTGCATCAGCTATTTTGACGGCCCACTCCATCTTTGTATAATTGGCTGCTTTTCTAATCCTAAAACAGATATAATTTTCGATGTCTTCATAACTCGATAGTCTTCCCTCGACATAATCACCGAGTGATACCTGAGCTTGAAGTCCAGCCAATTGTAAAGCTATCCTTTCACTCGCTGGGAATTCATCTTTTTTGACAACATTGTGAACTGCTTGAGCATATAAAAGGTTGACCTCTATGGGGTCGTGTGGTATTTCGCACGTGTTTTTAAACAATCTTTTCTTGAACACAAACCGACAGTCGCCCCCACCTAATGTAAAGCTTTGTTTGGCTGACCCTTTGGTACCATAAGTACTATTCTTTTGAAACATTTCCCAATTTGTAATAATATCGGCTATAAAGTCGTGTCCTTTGATGACTCTCTCATATTCTGGAGTCACTTCGTAAAGACCCCAACCCTCTAATGATCGCAAACCTATTTTATTAGACAAACAGTTCATTGCATCGTTGGCAGTATCGCATGGATGTATGTCTATAGCTTTGGTACGACCGTCGAGGAAGTAAAAGCGACAAACAAGACTACTAAGTGTACGAACAGCATTGATCTCAAGAGATGACGGAGGCATACGTCGGATATGAGCTTTCGGTGATTGAAGATTATCGATACAGAACTGAGCGTAACATGAAATGGATGCGTCTTTACGAAGATGTTTACGAAGATAACTAAGAAAGTATTTGGCAAACACTTTGGTCGGCTGAAAGGCAGCAGTGGTCAGTCCTAACATCATCCACACCCGAATAGTTTCATCGCGCGATGGATTTCCGTTTGACTGACGAACCAATTGAACAAATATTTCATCTCTCAATTCTTCGCGTTCTATTCCGTGACCAATGATAGTCTGAATGAGCCGAACCTCAGCTTCGAGTTTAAGATTTCCCTCAATATATTTGCTTAACTCCTTGAATATGGCGCACCCGAGCACTACGTTTTCTGGGTCATGAAGATGAATATGAGTGGTGGGAATGGCATTATTAGCCGTCCAAACAAACATTTCAGCTTTTGGTATAAAATCGTCGCCAGTCTTCCTCTTACGAGTTAACGTCCGGATAACACCACTACCGAAGTCGCGAATGTGATTATTAAAAAACTTGTCGGCAAACTCTGTCATATCGTGTGTCCGCAAATCGACAACATTTTTATCATTTTGTTGTTCATTTAATATCATCTGTTGTTTTGCCAACAATTTATTGTCGATCACTGACTGTTGCATTATTGGTGTCGTTATCGGAGTCTTATCTTTATCAGTCCATCCGTTGATCTTTTCAGTCATAATATGTTGATTATCGCTTGAATTTCCATTAGTTAGCGATTGCTTTATATTATTAATGTTGTTTTGAACGACAAACGACTGGTTCTCGTCTTCGTCTTGAAATTCAAATGAATAACTTCTTTCTGTTTGTTGTAATGGAGTATAAAGTGGTGATCGCTCCGACTCTGTGGCACTGATCAAACTGTCCACTTCTCTACTTTGTCTGTCGTGATCACCACCTGGTGATGGCAGTGGTGTAGTGGATACTGTTGATGGTATAGTATCTGATAGCATATCTGAACCGGTGGGTGGAAGCATAGGACTGTTTGGTGTGTCTATGGACTCAACTGGCATTTCCGATATTTTCTGATTAAGATCATTCATATCACACTCAGTTTGTTGGATCAATTGATCAAACTGTTGACTAATATCACCAACAATTTCTTCACCTCTCGACTCTTGAATTTCTGCCAAAAATGAGAACATTTGTTCCAAATCAGCGTAAGAGGACTTGGAGTTACCGTCGGAACCGCCATCGATGACAGTCCTCTGCAATAATCCATTTTGTTCAATAAGTCGGGCTATTGTCTGCACTTCTTTTTGTGCCAATCTGTTGGTGACATTGATTAATACAAATTTTGTTAAAATATTATTTATAAGTTCACTGAACTTTCAATGAAAGATTAAGTGAACAAAAATTCAATAACTTTTTTATTTTTTGTGTAACAGATTTTGATCCACTTTTATAGGGAGGGTATGTGTTATTAATGTGTTTGTGTTAAGGAACAGTATCTGCTCTCAGTTTACTTAACATATATTACACACAATAAACATATAAAAGACACATAAAGACAAACACATAAAAAGATTTATTCATCAAAATTGATGTGAGATTTAATGAAAACTTAGTGAAGCATTGGTTGGGAATATGAGTAAAGAATAATGGATTGCATTGAAAGACTAAATGACTACAAGTCTATATAAAAACTATTTTATATATTATTTAGTTAATCCATACCCGTATCGCTCCTCCAATATAGCACTGTTACGATGTGTGGTTAGCGTTTAGATAAAGACAAAAAAAGGCATCGCATATGAAATATAAGCCACTTATTGATTTTATAATTGATATGATTAGATTTAATGCTATTATTGTTTTTATATGACAAAGCAGTTATATATATATATATAGAAGTATATTGATATATGAGATGTTATATAATTTTGTTACATTTAATACAGTTTATAACCCCTAATGAGTCATAAGTGTTTGGTTAACTCGCAACTTGTCTGGTGTTATGGTATTCCTCTTGAATCCAATCGATATTAAACAATAACAATAGTACCTACTATTCATGTTATTTGCCTCAATATATCTGATTTTAAAAACAGATTAAAAGCTAAATGTTTTTTTCGACTAAAACTAAAACTGAATAAAATATGATTAAATCAATAATTTTAACATTATTTCAATTGTTTACAATAAGTAAAGTACTCTATAATATATGTATAGTTCTAAAAAAATTTGTTTTTAAATTATTTATACAATTTCCTAACTTTTTTTTTATATATCTGAAAATATATTCAAATGCACTTTAAAAAAATAATACAATAATATAGTAATATTAGAAATTGAATTAGACAATAAGTTTATACAATGTACTGCATTTCAATGAAATAATACTTTAGTAATAGTGAATATTTTTGTTAATATAATAATTGTGTATAAAGATTGTGAATATTATATTATAAGATAAAACTTCTCTAAAATATTTATATTTAAAAAACACTTTTTAATACTTAATAAACATTAGAATTATTTAAATACTAATATAATTAAAAATATAAAAATATATTTTTAAAAAATAAATGTTTGAATACATACAGAAGCGATTCGTTGACTTGCTCTTCATTTGTGTCGACATTGTGGTCGCCATCAGTTTGTTTGACACCATTTTGCAGTTGTTGTTGTTGTAGTTGAGCTAACCTTCTCTGTTCTTCGAGTAATTTTCGTTCACATTCTTCCTGTTCTTTACGTCTCATCTCTTCTTCTACGCGTTTCATTTGTTTCATAGCGGCCGCCACTTCTCGAGCAAACATTCCTCTTACAAACGCCTGTATAGTAATGGCCGCCCTTTTCATTCTCAGATACCTAAGCCGATCGCAATGTCCTCGAAAATGTAATTGTATGAAAATGACACAATACTTCAGATTAAGAAACTTTTGTCTTTGAAAATAGCCTTTTAATCGCTTCTGTATTATAACAGCCATCCGATGACATAAAGTTTTTCGTTGTTCTTCAAGTGGTTCGTGAACTGTTAATCTTAAGAAAACTTTGGTTTTGCCGATTTGCCACTCAGTCTTTGGCATCTTTAACATCATTAATATCTTTGCGGCCGCGTCTGCCTGAAGACCCATATGACGCAAATACTTCAAAACTAAACACCGATATCTTAACACAAATTGACTAATTGGGTAATGTATAGGAAAGCCTTCCCGTCTAATTCGTATAATATCTAACATTCCCAAGTATTGCAATTGTGTCTGAACTTGTTGCTCATCATAAAAGTCCGGTGCTTTAATCATATTAGGTTTAATGCATCGCACATACCATGGATTGGTTGAGTGTAGCAAATCTACGAGTGCTGTCAATTGAAAACGAAATGCGTCGCCTACTGTTGGCCGACCTTTGCTTGTTTTGGTAGCATTTTCTATCCGATTGATTGTAGCGTAAGTCGTATTTGCCACACGACTGGCCGTCACATTCATTAAATCCTAAACATAATAGTAAAACATAATTATTTAATTAAAATTCTTGATGTAATTGAATATATAATTTTCAGTATATAATCATATATAAGGCTCTATTCATGCATTAAATTATGTAAAATTTATTTATTATATAAATTATTACTTCAGCTGTCATTTGGTAACTCCAATACCACTGATGAAGGAAAGCATAGGATAAGTGTATTATAAGCAAAGAAAGTTAATAATATTATTTAATATGTTTTTAAATTGATTTGTTATTTGAATGCATAGATAAAAAACAATTACCGGTACCTGAAATTTGACGATATCTTTGACAAAAACATTTGACGAGTCGTGCATCAGATCAAAGAGTTGGTCCTGTTGTACATCTTTGTTCTTCTCGATAAAACCGGTTATATTATAGACAACATCTCCGGCATAATGTCTGACCCCAAACTCCATTTCCCAACGACGTCTGTCGTCACCGCGGATGTAATTGCTATGAGTTTCGAATTCTGAGTGAAGTTTATTTACATATGTTATATCAGTTCCCTTAGGTATCCGGCATTCCTCAGTCAGCAAACGTATCACACATTTGGGGGGTTTTTCTAAAAGCTCGAGACAGGGGGTATTGTCCGTAAAGTTTATGTGAGAAAATGAGATGCCCTCCTGTCGGTACTGTTAATCAAATAAACAATATTTAGTTAAAAATATGTTTAATAACTATACAAAAAAAAATTATTACAATTTCTTGTTCTAATGCAAAGACATAATGATTGAAAAATCGGTGCAATTTTTCGTTGGCATAATTGATACACAATTGTTCAAAACTGTTGACATCAAAGTTCTCAAAGCCAAAGATATCGAGTACACCGAGAAAACGGTCGCTATCCTGACCCGGGTTTGTACACGTGTTGATGTAACTGACAATCCACGCAAAAGTGCGTGAATAGAGAGCTTTGGCCATCGCGTGTCGGTTGTCACGCGCTTCTTGCAGTTTAAACGGTATATCAGTGACAGTTCCCCTAACATTAATCTGACGCTGAAGTGTAGCCAATGTTAGTTTATATGCGTCCACACCTAACAATGTGGCCATTGTTGCGATGACCATCTCGTCATCGGGACTTAATTTACAGCGTTCTCCATCTAAATGGTCTTCAAACTGGAGATTTCCGAGCCATAGAATAGCACTGAGCACTGAGAAAATGCCGTCACACATTTCGGGTGGTATATTGAGGACAGACATTGCCAGTCGTAATGAATCAAACATATTGGTGTCGTCGACGCCATCAATTTTATAGCACCCACTCTGTCTAAGATATGCATAGTTTTCAAGGGGATCAATGAGGAACTGGTTTCTAATGTCGGCATTATGTTGAGCGCTGGACACTAATTGGTAAAATACATGATAATTGCGTTCACCGGCCGATTGAAATGTAATCCTTGACTGTTCGAGAAGATAGTCCTGAATAATACAGCCCTTGATCTGATAGCGCCAATCAAAGCAAACTTGAATGAATTTGCCGAATCGGGAAGAGTTGTCATTTCGTACTGTTTTCGCGTTACCGAAGGCCTCCAAAATAGTGTTGGCCTCAAGAATCTGGTGCTCCATCCAAGTCGACTGATTGGACGTAACGGTGCATAAGTATTGCAAAATAAATTTCGTGGACTCTGTCTTTCCGGCGCCTGATTCTCCTGATATGACACACGCCTGGTTGGCGTTGTCTAACTGTAGGTGACTATAGGCCGCTTCGGCGATGGCAAACACATGCGGCTCTTGTTGTGATATCTTTTGTCCATTATATTTATAAACCCATTCCTTAACATTGAAAAAGTTGTTTACAAATAATTAATGTGATGTAACTATAGGTAAATCTATTTATATATATAAGGCTACTAACCGTCTCATAAATATCTAATTCCTTGTATGGATTGACTGCCACTAAAATAGTGCCGGTATAGGTCTACATTCAATTTATAATCACATTTTATTAATATCATCTCAATATTCATACAATTAAATATTTATATAATTTAATTATTATCATTTATCATTAAATCATATATATATATATATATTTGTGTAGTGCTTAATAATTTATATCAATGTTTACAATGTATAATTTAATTGTTCAAAAAAAATTATAATAATAACATATTTCAATTAAATTATTACAAAATATATAACCTAATTATTGTAAAAATGTAATACAAGTTATATAAATTTATATATAATATAATAATTTTAATGTTTATATATTATCGTCAAAACTATTTTAAATGTAATTTCCTTTTTCCAAGAAAGCCTTCCTTAGGTATGACTTCATATGACTTCTCATTAATTATATAGACATTCACTGTCAGTGCTCTTCAATGATGTTATGGCTTGTGTTCAGTGAAGAGCACTGTCAGGGGTGTGGGTATTGGGTATGTGTTTGGATGTGTGAGTCATATGAAGGCATACCTGTGTATTACATATGTAATTGAAATGAAAACTTTAGACTAATATATAAGCGATTAAATAGAAGCAGTGATAGTCCTATGCAATCAATTAAGCATATAATATATAATATAACTAATTGCAAAACTAACCATGATCATTTTATAATTATAAATATAAACAATACTTACATATATCTGTTCCCTAAGATATCGGACTTTCAGATTAGTATTGATTCCCTGTTCATCAATATTACTGATAACTGTGAGGTCAGGCACTCCATCCTCAGGTCGCCAACCGATGGTTTGGACAGACATAACAGTAATAACAGTTTAAATAATATAATAAACTTATAATCAAATATATCCGTAAACTACTGCTTGAATGCAGCAAAATGTGTATAAAATAAATAAATTAGTTATTATTTTAACGCTATAACACTCATATCTATTTGTTATTTAATGTATAGTTTTTTCCTAAAAGAGGAAAACCGTTTCAATCGGTATAAGCCTTGAGACTGACTGAGAGTTACTATTAGTGATAAAATGGTGATCTCAGGGCAGCACTGGTTATAAAGGCATACAATGTTCACACAAAACACATTCACCACATATTCTCTACTAAACTCACTGCTCATTCAACTCACTTGTGGTGTCTTTCACTGTATTGCTTACAAACATTACGGGAAATCATGTAATAATCACATCAATGTAGAAGTACTAAGTTATCAACAATTTTCTACATTATATTGTTGTTAATATTTGCCAATATATTTATTATAACTAAATGTGCATGCTAATTATTTTATATTTCATACATCTGTCCCATAAATTTCAAAATTTAAATTTAATATAAATTTTAAATAAATATATTTAACATTAATAAAAATATTCAATTATGCAAAAAACCTTAGCATTAGAATAGCAATTCTAATAATTTAATTAATACTTTATTAACATAATTAAAAGTAAAATATTAATATATAATAAATTCTATATTTGCAATCATAGAAATAATAGAAATATTATTATAATAAAAATTATTTTTTTAATTACATAATTATATAATTTGTATTCTATAGACAAATATGTATGAGTCGTCTAAATATAAATAAAGTTAAACTATTTGTTCGTTGTATATATACATACAGTATGTATATCTATATTGCAGTTTAATTTATATGCTGTTCTAACATATACTGTACTTAACTTTATTAAAACTATTGTTTTAAGGAAATATATATATATTTAAATAAAATTGTTTACAGTATATAGTATTATATATTTTTACTATTATATATGTTTGTACTTAAATGTACAGTATATGTATGTATTTAAAACTCGACTTAAACTACACTTTTTTGTTGAAAATTTTTCTTTAATTTTTGTCATTAATTTCAATTCAGTCAATTACTGAACGTTTAACAACACTAGTTTAAAGTACAAGTAAATATATTTAATAATAGTATTAATTTTAATATTATATATAGTAAATAAAAATAATATAATTATTATAAATAAATATTAAATATATAATTTATATAATTTTAATAGTAATTAATAGTTTATATGATATATATTAACAAATATAATGCCAATGAATGGTTAATGTGATTCAATTGTATATAAAAACTAATTGTTGTAATAAATGTCATAACAAATACATATAGAAATCATAGATTATTTCTATAATATATAAATACAAACAACAAATAATATGTATAAAAGTAGAGACTGTTGTTAAGCCCCGCCTATCTGTGGTATTGATTGCATTGATATGTAGTGAATGTATGCCATATATATGTATTGAGTGCACAGTCGCACACAATCCTAGTTTACATCCCTTTCCTGTTTTGTATTGACTTTTGTGAACACATTTTATAAATAGAGAAATAAACGCCGATTTCGGTGATAACCAGAGGTCAAGATGTCAAAAGTGAAGACAAGAGATTTGAGAGGCAAACGTAGGGATGAATTGGCGAAACAATTGGATGAGTTGAAGCAAGAGTTGGCCAATTTGCGAGTGGCCAAAGTGACCGGAGGTACCGCAAGTAAACTGTCCAAAATCAGGGTATTCCGCAAAAACATTGCCCGCGTGTTGACTGTTATGGGACAGAACCAGAGGGACAATCTGAAGAAGTTCTACAAAGACAAGTCCCGAAAACCGATTGATTTGCGGCCAAAACTGACGCGAGCTATCAGACGGAGACTCACCCGACACGAGGCCAGCATTAAGACACGCAAACAGTCTCGACGTGAAAGGACTTGGCCTCAGAGGAAGTTTGCACTCAAACATTGATTCTTTGATACCATCGATGGTCTGTTTGTATGAGTTATTACACCATTAAATCCATACAATAAAGATTTGTTTAACGATATTAACAATAAAAATATGATTTAATAATTATTACCTGTATTTTAGTTATTTTAATATTTAATTTCAATATATGATAGTTGTTTGGCATTTGTTTGTCGATATTGTCAATCATTGGTTATAATTGTGGTCAACACTGATGTTTGCATTTCATTTGAAATTATTGTCCATTCAATTGCTATATAATGTGTTAATGATATTTCCGGTAATTAATAATTAAATTGAGATTAAATTATTAGTTATTATTATTATTAGTAGATTATTGTGATAATTGAGTAACTCATTTGTTGTCATTACTGATAACCAGATTACATATTATTAGATATTATTAGAAACATATTCTCAATTATTAAATAAAAGTGTAATAAAAATAATTATAATATTTTAATTAATAATTTAATAACAAGACATTAAACAATGAAAAAATTAATAATTTTAAAATGGATAATTCAATACAATTGAAAATGTTTGGCTTAAATATGTTTATACTTTATAAAACATATTTTACATATAATAGTTAAATATTTTAGATTTTATATATTAACAATATTTGAGTATTATGTGTTTTGATTATTATATTTTGTTAAACAATTATATGATTTATATATCTTAATAATTCAACAATATAATATTTTCAACATATATATATATATTATTATTATAAAACTTTTATATATAAATTTATTTGTAATTACACTTTACCGGTATGATACTTATTAAGTTATTTGAGATTTTAGATAAATCATAAATTAAGTTATTTGTAATGTATTATAATTTATTATACATACATCTCATAGAATAAACCTAAAATATATATTAAGCTAAACATTAAAAGTTTATTGATTAAAATAGATTTGATAAAAATTATAATAATATGGGTTAATACTATATATATATATATAAATACTGTGACATTTAATAATAGTGATGAAAAAACAACAATGATTTTGATTTTAGTTTATATTTAACTTTATTGATACAGACATTTAATAAGATAATTGTATTGAAAAATAAGTTGATTAATGATTACATGTTTTGGTTCATATGATGTTGTGTCCAAACACTGGTAGCCCGAGTGCCTCCATTGGTGGTGCTATTGTTGATACGATAGGTGGATGTATAGCTTCTTTGGCCACTATTCTGACCATATCTTCCTCGAAATCTCGAGCAATGAAAACAATTGCTGAGAGCCGTCTTGAAAGAGGCCCTAAAATTCTTAGACATAAATCCATAGACCACTGGATTGATACACGAATTAGCATAAGATAATAGATGTGCCGCTAGTTTCATAAATATTAAAAGAAAAAGTTTTAAACATTTTAATGAATAAATAAATTTTATAAAAGTTAACAATTGCGACAATATTTTGCTACATATAAATAGTTTGAATGTATACCTGTTCTCAATGGCTTTAAATATCCGTAATTTAATGGATGCAAAATACCAAATGATGTCAAAACATTGATTATCAATATCGGTGACCAACAGATGATAAACAGTACGACTACTGCGACCAACATTTTGATTACCTGTAAAACAATTCAATTAAATTAATCGACTAATTTTGTACAACAATTCTAGTAATATTGTATTTATTTATAAAATGACAAAAAAATGATTTTATTATAAAAATAGAGTAAAAATAAATGATAAGAACCTTAATAATAGTCACCTGTTTTACGGTAGTACTGTCCTCATCGGTCTTATTGTGGTATATCTGTTGAAGAGGTCTTTGACTATTCTGAGTATTGCCGACGTGACGACAATTGTCGCCTTCTTTGTCGCTATTATTCAATTCATGCATTTCAGTACTGCCGGCACTGTTAGGTCACAAAAATATAATTTAATTAATAAGTTATCAAAATATAAGTCAATTATTTGCACTTATAATTAATTAATGTTAAAAACAATAATATAAATTAAAGATATTTATATTTACAATTTAAATTATTTATATAGTTTAATATATTTGTTAATTTATATTAATAATGCGTTAAATTAAAATATTAGTTATTTAGGAGATGCTTAACACAGAAACAATAAGTTATTATAGCATCCGATGTTGTCTAGTGGCTAGGATATCTGGCTTTCACCCAGAAGGCCCGGGTTCGATTCCCGGCATCGGAGAATTATTTTTATTTTATTGCTTAAAAATCTTATAACCAAATACTACCGATAATACACACACACATATATATATATATATTTTTTATATGGTTTAACAATATAATTTTAAATTATGTTAATTTCTTAGTTTAAATTTTTCATTATACATAAAAATAATGTAAATCGTGAACAATTGAAAATAAAATTCTTAGTAAAAACTTATAATAAAAGTTATAAAATTGAAATTTTAGTTAAAATATATGACATCTAACATAACTTATTTAATGTTAATAATTATGATAAATGTTAACTTAATGTCAACTTTAAACATAGTGTTGACAATTATAAAATATTTCATTTTCAACTTTATTTGGCATTTAAGTAAATATTTACAAAGTTAATGTTCATTTTATCTTTTTAATTTAATTTTTAATCAATAATTTTAGTATTTGTAGTATAGTATAGTATTTTTTTAAATATTTAGTTTGTTAGTTGTACATTGCTACAAACTCGAAAAAGTTAATTAATATTTTTAATAAAAAATAAAATAAACTTTGAAAGTATTTACCTAAAATTAGTATCATGGTCATAATTAATTTATCCAAAGTTTTTTAAAATTAAAAAGTATTGTTTAAAATACATGTTTTGCAATCATTATACAAGTATTAAGCTATTGAAAATTATATAAGTAAATAAGTATCATAAAATGCTATTTATTTATTTTATAAATTTCTTTGTAAATAATAATAAATAAGTTTTTCAAAATAACTTATTCATTAAGTTTATAATATTTATATTTAATAATATGCTGTATTATAATAAACTTAAAAACAAATGATATAAAAAACTTTAATATAAATTTGTTTTTAATTAAATTTATTTTTATACATGATTTAGTTAAACGTTAATAAGTTTAAAATAACGACCATTTGTTTAATATTATACCATATTTTCATGTTTATAAAATATCTAGTAATATGTATTTTATTAAATTTGATAATATTATTAGAAATACTAATAATAAACATAGAGAAAAATTTCATCAATTTTAATCATTTTGATCAATAAGTGTCGTTACATTTTAAACATTTGTTAAAATACAGTTTCCGTTTAAAATACATTTCATAGTCATATCTTTATTAAAGTCTCTGTAAATATCTACTCTTAAATTAGACTTTTATACTCTTATATTAAAGTAACTTAAATGAGAATCTTAATTAAAACTCAACTGTATTTGTAGTTATTTAAGTAATATTTAGCCAAATTTGTTAATTATTTTGTTAATCAATCATTAGATGTATTTCCCTTTAAATTTTAGTTTACTTTATTGGACATTTTGTTACACTATTTTAGGTAACATTAAAAACACTAATGATTTTTGTATTTATATATTGAATCCAATAATGACATTCAATATACTGTACTATATTGAGACAAATAACTGTTGCATTGCTTAACTTAATGTTCAATTGTATTAATGCAGATATTTAATAAATTGATTGACATAATCTTAATTAACAATTTAGATAAATTGAATTAACTAAAAATAATTATATTTTATGATTTTTATTCTAGTTTTAGTAACAAAATAGATGAACAAATTTACGATAATTTTAATAAAATATTTCCTATATTTCATACTCTACTACTGCTGTAATAAATTTTTATATTTCACAATTATTGCTGTTTTACGTTAGATGCTTGCAATATACCGGTACTTTTCAAACATTTTACAGTAAAAATGAAAAATATTTAAAATTTATATATATATATATATATTTATTTATCATATAATAAAAATAATTTTTAGATATTGATAGCAATAAATCTAAGAACAAACTTGAAGTAAATTTGATAGATATAACAATATTCTTGATTTATTGTGAATTAAGTTTCTTATTTAAGCCGAAAGGTGCTGAAAATAAGTCATTTTAAGTGAAAACATAGCAATAAAATAAATAAATAAAAATTTGAAATAAGAGATAAAAGTCGAAAAAATGATTTTCTCTGTCAAATATGTTTTCTGTCAAATATATACCGTATATACAATGCAATACGTTTAAAGTCACAAACATTGATTGAATTTCTTTTTTTATATTTATTTTTATGTTATTTTTAAAATATTTTTATAGATTTTATTGAATTTAAGTATTTAATAATTATAGAGTTGTGTTACAAATTATTTTATTTTTAGTTTTTGATTTTTTTTATCATTAATTGTTTTATGTTTTTATAAAAACAATTCAACAAAATAAAACCGAATAAAATTTAGCTACAATTTAAAGTCAATAACAGTACAAATATTGAATAAAATGACAATTAAGTTATATTGCAGTTCAAGATTGAAATCATTCTTCTATTTTTTTGTTTATTTGTTGATTGCAATTAACTTTTGTTTCATTTATCAATTGTTGTTAAAGTTAATGATTTTTTGTCTTTATTATTTGCTTTGCTTTACTTGAATGTTATCCATAAAAAATAATTAATAACATTTTTTAATTATAAAAAATCTTTATTTATGTTAATGCTGGCAATTATCGAAAATATTATAGAAATTAGTATTTTGTGAATAATCTGCTGAGACATCACTTACAATGAGTCGCGCCCGCAGACCATACCAGCCCTTTGCTGAACGACAATCCATAGCTGATGGCAAATACATGTGTAGGTATAAGCCATGACCAGTGATGGCAAAATCAATATCAACCAAATCATATAACATTCATAGAATGGCCACCAAAAAGTTCGCGACCAATCCCTGACACACCAATATGCCTGATATCGCTGACCAACTTCTATATGAATCTAATAATACAACAAATAAATATAAAAAAAATCAAATCATCTGTCTCTCAGACATTTAATTATATCTATATTATTAAGGCATAAGTAAATCATTGAAAGCATACTTAAGCTTTTCATACATATATTGGTAGAAAACTATTATATTTATACCTGAATGTAGAGTACAGGCAATGCCAACAGTATAGATGTTATCCAAATGAATATAATTATCTTTTTCATGTGAGTCATATTAAAAGTAGCCCTACATTTCACTGGATGTATGATAGCGTAGTAACTGTTATCATAGATTTATTTTGAAAATATTTTTATAATAATTCAATAACATTAATAAATATATTATTCTACAATTAATTTTAATTATAATTAAAAACTTAATAAAATATATTACAAAACTTCTGCTCAATTACTTCATGTATAAGTAATACACATAATTATATTTTTAAATTTTGTATGAACTTGTATACAGTATATGTATTTTAACTAATATAAATGATAATTTATAGTAAAAATGTCAATCAAAATCATAGATTTTTGAAGTATAATAATTTTTGCATATACTATAAGTTAAAATATCAACAAATTATGTTTTGGGGCAATTATATATATTTATTGTCATTATAAATGTGTTAAAATGATAAAAGCAATTGTAAAATAAATTTTTGTATATTAATATATATATAAATTTATATATATTATAAACTTAGGTATATACTGTACATATATATAAATTTAAGTATAAATAATATATTATAATAGTATACAATAAAATTGTAATTTAATCAAGTATTTAATATTTATATTCTTGAATTTTTAATATAATATAATATTGAACTATTGATTTAATTTGAAAACATTATAAATGTGCAATAAAATAAAATTTTTAACTTTAATTTTGTGTCAAAAATGCACACATATTAAAATATAAACTATTTACTGTATATCTATATTAGTTAGCATAATGCAAAATAAATTGAATTTTTTATAATATATAAATATTACAATAGAAAAATAGTTAAAGAAATAATAATAACCAAAATTCTATGAAAATAACTTTAAAATAATATAATGTTTAGTAAAATATAAAATATAAAATATTGAAGCAAATGATATAGTTATAGACAACATTTAGTTTAAATAAAAAATAAAATTTTATTCATTTATTTAAAGATTTTTTACATATATTGTCTATTTTATTTTAACTCTTAATGTTAAAAATAACAATAAAAACAATTGCATTTCAATAATAATATTATTTATACACAAAAAAAACTTAAACCTTTTTATGTTATGTTTTACATTTGTTTTATAGTAAAATATTTTCGTGACTTTCAATAAATAAATAGATATAAGTATTCCTAACAACACATACCATATGTTTATTGTATTTCACTATATTTTCTATTCAAATACCCCTATATTATGTTAAGATATGAATCTCAGTTGTCTTTTAGTCTAAAAACAAATTTTTATTTATAAAACAAGAGATTTTGTTTTTCTGTGTGAAAACAGAAAATTAATTTTATATTGATTCTGCTTTTTAACACTTTTTATGCTTAAATCTGCGTATAAATTATACGATTCAATATAATGTTTTTGAATATAGCGGTATATATAATATTATATATGAAAAACAATATATTAGAAAAAATTCATATAAAAAAGACTTATCTTTCTAAAAATATTTAGATATTTTATATTAAAATTGATTTTTCTAAGTAACCAAGTTCATGTCAAAAAATGTGTCAAATGTAACAAAATTTCTATAAATATAGTGTTTTAAGTCAACTTTTCTATGTATTAAATCTATATTTTATCATACAATCAAAAATTCTAAATTTTATTATTATTTTTTATTTCTTAAAATATTTAATATTTTTGTTATCTCTTGAGATGATGTTATTATATTTTATGATATATAAATGAAAATAAAAATCTATTAATTTTGTATTTTATTTCAAACATATAAAATCCAAGTCAAACCCTATAAAATAATTTGATTTAATGTATATATAAATATCTATTAGAGTTTTCAATTATTTTTGATTAAATATTCAACTCAACTATTAATATTAAAATGTAATTAATTATAAAATTTATTTTAAACAAAATAATTGTTTGTTAATAAATATTTAATTACTTATGGGTTAATTAGATATTTAATTTAGTATCAAAATGATAAGAATTTTCGGTTTTAATTTATAAAATATTTACTTAAATGTTTTTAAATTTTATTTAGTTGTATTAGTTATTCAAATATTATTATATTCTGGACGACAAACGATACACAACATTCAAGTGAATATCCAATTAGTATTTTAAAATATTTTTGTAGTTTTATTGCATATTTCCAATAATTATTTTTCTGATAACTGCTTTGTTCAGATAATATATATATATATATATATATATATATATATATATATATAATGTATATATAAAATGTATATATATATATAAATTTATATATAACTAATTATATTATGTTTTTCAAACTTTATAACAAAATAACTAATTCAAGTTGCTTTATATTAAAAATTTATTTAATTTAGTTAATTTAAATATACCTAATTAAAAAATAGTAATTTATTTATGAGATTTGTTTAGAAATTATTTAATTTAATGCAGTAATTACTTAATAAAAATTACTAACAAATTAACAAAACTTATATTACAAAGATTAAATATTTTAAACATAAAAACTATTACTTAAATAAATGCTTTAAAAACATATTTAAATACATTTAAAATATTTTATTATTAATTATGTGATGATTAAAAAGCATTGTATAATAATAATGATCTTTTTTACACAATATAATAATTATAAAAATAGCTTTTAAATAAATAGTATATATTAAGTTTTACTATTATTATTTTACAGTATTATTACTATATAAGTAAAATACAGAATATTAATAATTATTTCATATATAAAATCTTAAAAACATTTTAATACTAATTAGTAAATAATTTCTTTGTTTAATTACACACTTTATGTTTTGCACGAACTGTTTAAATATGAGAAGTGATATAATTTTTTAAAAACAGTGACTTATTTTATACTCCCAATAGATAAGGCGTCGTCATATTACTCGCCCAAACCGTTTATTTTCTATAGGCCTTACCTAAAATCCATGTGTTGGTGAATTAATGCTACCCTTTCTTATTGAAACTATTGATTTTATGTAAACCGCATCATATATTTAAATGATATTTTTAATTTTATTATTTTTAATTATTAAATTATATAATTTATTTAAAAGCTGTGTTTATGCATATCTATACATAATTAATAAAAATGATTTGTATAACTATAATGTTATATATATAATGTGCAAATATACAGAAGTTAATGTGTAAAAAAGATCAACAGTTATAACTTATAACTATTATTTATAATCATTAAATAGTTTAGAAATAAATTCACTATTTATATTAATACATAACCTAAAAATACATTTATATTACATGTATAAAAATATTAAAAATATAAATATATAAGAGATTTCTGTGGTTTTTTCAAGTTAGTATTGATAAGTTTAGTTTTATATACTTAAATATAATAAAATATTTATTGAAAAGTTTTGCAATAATATTTATTTGTAAATACCAAATGTCTATAAAACTTAAAATTGTTGTACAGTATAAAAATATATATTGAATAATATTTATTATCATTTTAACATTTTTGTGTTGTATATATTAAATTATTATTATTAATGTGTCTTATTAAAATTTGATGTTACTAATAACAAATTTATAATTATAATATCTAATTACAAACATATAAATAAACAAAAATATAAATCGTTAAACAATTGTAAATGTATAGTAATTACGAAATTTTGTTATTTTTATCATATCCTCAAATAAGTTATTTTATAGTATTCTGTAGTATAGTATCAATACATATTGCCTTTAGGGTCAAAATAAATATATTTTTTAAAGAAATAATAAGGTTTCATAAATATTATATTTATAAAGAATATATTTTTAAATTTTATTTCATATTTGTTACTAAAATATGTTTTTATAATAAAATATAAATTAATTATGTATTAGTTTGAAAAAACTATGTAAACTTTTATGTCTCTTTTATAAACTTATGATAAACTTATTGTATTAGTGGTTTACATTAAAAAAGATCTCCAATTTTAATATAAAACACATAATACAAAATGTAATATAAACCAGTTAAGAATGCTAGTAAGCATTTTCAGAAAAAAAACTTGAATAACATTGAAAACTATTAGTTTGTATAATTATAGCGGCTATATAATAACATATAAAAATTTAAAAACTGGTCAAATATACATAATATAAATATTGTCATGTATGGTATCAAATGATTAGTATTCAAAATAAACTATAGTCAATCAAATGATTTAGTATAACAAAATAATAATCTATAATTATACTTTTTCCGCTTATACTTATTCTTTTTGTTGTAGATATCAAAATTTTAATGCATATTTTTTATCCTTGTTTTTGATGGTTTATTCAAATCTATACTTTAAAAAAATTTCTTAAATTTTTTTATACTTTTGCCGCCATTTAAAAAAATTTATACTGATTTATTATATCATATTTTTGATACTCTTTACAATTATAAACGTTAAAATTTTTACCTAATTTTTTATTTTGGCCGCCATTTTCTTTATGTTCCCGAAGAGATATCAAAATTTTAATGTATATTTTTTATCCTTGTTTGATGCTTTATTCAAATCTATACTTAAAAAAAAAAATTTTTTTTAATTTTGACTATGTTCCCGAAGAGATATCAAAATTTTAATTAAACTTTTCAATACATTATTATAGTCCTCTAACCGAATCTGAGGTCAGAATTTCAAAATCGCAAAATGAAATGCTACACACACACACACAAAAAAAAATTAATATAAAAAATATGTATTAATTTTGTATAACATAACTTGGTGACTGTATAATGTATACTATAAAATACTTGTACAATGTTGAATGTTGAATAATTTATATAATTAAATGTAAATTTTTATAAAAATTAATTTTATTGTTACTACAATTATATAACCCTCTTAAATAAATAAAAATTCACATAAATTTATATTTGTGTATCAAATTAAATATTTAAATAGACATATTCATGTAAATACAATAAAAAAATATTTGCAATGACGTAAAACCGGTTGTATCACAGATATATGTAATAAAAAGTTAATTATAATGATATTAATTCAATATTTAATTTATCTAAAAATAATATTTATATTGTATTTCATTGTAAATATTTTTAACTTTCATATGCACTCATATTTTGATTATTAAAACAGTATTAAGTATTTATTTGAATTATACATATATTTATATATAACAATTTTCACTTTAAATATTTTTTGACAATTTTTTTATTGGTTGTCATAAATGTTTAAAATTAATTTACTTAATTCAGGAAAATTTATATTTAAATTTAAATATTAAGTATATAAAACGCAAGTGTTATATCTATTTAAGTAAAATATATTTTTTTATAAGTGATATGTATTAAACAACCTATAAAATTTACACATATTTTGCAATCATCTAATCTATCAAAATAGCAATTAAATAAAATATAAATAATAACTCCCGTCTGTTGTAACTTATCATTATTTTTGACAATTTTGATGTATTACAGTAATACTGTACATCAGTATAATAAAATGTTCACTAAATATTAATGTTTATATTTGCAAATACGTTTCATATGGAAAAAAATATTTATTTTTCTTTTATGGTATTGAAGCAAATATTTAGTAAAAACACTTATTTTAATATTTATTTCGAAGTTAATACTATATAACACTATATTTATCAATTTGAGTAAAATTGTAAAATATTTATATACATTGGACTTATAAATATTGATAATATTCATCAATAATTGGAAAATAATTTAATCTCTCTCTCTCTCTCTCTCTCTCTCTCTCTCTCTCTATATATATATATATATATATATATATATATATATATATATATATATATATGGGAAGGTGTTGTCCAAATAAGACGATCACATTTTAAGGCTACTTTTGACTTTCTTTTTTTAAAATACATAATTTCTATCTTAATGTACCCCAACATAAAGAGACATTACATAAATAAATTACTATAATTATTATTTTTTGTATTGTAATGCAAAAAATATGAAAATAATTTAAATAAAAAATAGTTTAAGAATTAAAATAAAATTGTATGAACACTAATTTTATTGATATTTTATTATAATATTAATTTTTATTTGCTATAAATTATTTAACTAAAAAATGTTTAAAAATAAAATATAAAGCAGTCTTTATTTAATAATGACTAATTTTTAATCAAATTTATGTTTTTATATATGCTTATATAATCATTAAAAATAAAGTAAGCATGCTCATTTTTTATTAATATATGTTTTTGGCTAAACTTTATATACGTTCTTTGTTATTTATATACATCCATATATATCCCCCTATTTCTCTTTTTTGGACGTCTTGACTGGACAATACCAAAATACATTGACAACTAATAGAAAAATACTAAACTTAAAGGATGGATGAATGACTACAATTATAAGGACTACTTATAACGACTCAATATCTTTCAAATGTATATCTCTATACATTATTTAGTTATACATTATTAGCCTTTAATGTAATGACAACTCAAAGATATCACGAAATTATTAGACTTTAGATGTGATTTGTGTCTGAATTTTCGATGCACTGAAATAAATCCCATATTAGTAACCAATAAAATTTGTTATTTACTAATAAATAGTATTTAGATTACTAGTTGTCGACAATTAGATTAAGACAAAAATTTGCTAATAAATATCTTCACACAATAATATAATCTTTTTTCATTGATTAAAAAACAATTGTATCTACACGTGTATATGACTGTAATTTATCTGAACTGTGTTTATAGTTTCATAAAATAACAAAATATTTATATTTATTATATATACGGTATATATATATAAATTTATATATATTCGTTAATACCAAAATATTACTATATAAAAATATAATAAATACATAAGATAATGCCTATATATATATAATAAAACACATATACAAATATGTATATATACTGTATATAATTTATATATTGTATAAACAGTACAATAGTTGTATTAATAAATAGAGTTAATAGACATACCGTTCAATACTCATAATAGTGAGCGTAAAGACCGAGCAAATGGAGCTAACATTTTGCATGTAATGAACAAACTTACAGCCAAACTCTCCCAAAGTCCACGAATATGAGAATAACTGTGCAAACTATGGATCCAATATATAAGCAAAAAACACAAATATTAAGTCATTAATTATTATTATTATTTCAATTTATCCCTAATATTATAATATATTTAATATTAATAACACTAATGTGTTGAAAGAAATAAATTGACTCAAAAATGTAAGATAACATTATAATTGTTATCAACTAATTAATGATAATTTTCATCATTACGTTTTTTGACAAACTTATCAACAATTTTTCCAATAAAATTTTATTTTAAAAACATGAATATAATGAAAAAAGCCCATTAATTAAGTTTGTTTTTATTCATATTTTGCATATAAGTTATTCAAAATTAACAAAATGTTGGAATTTAAATAAAATACTAAAATATATAAGTTATGATAAAACAAATGTTATGCTATGTTTTACATAAATTATATATATATATTGTTATTTATATAACAATTAACTTTATGTATATTCACTTTCTCAATGTAATTATCTTAACTGTCATTTTTGTTGATGTAGTTCAATGACTAAATTTCTAATTAAAACTCGTTTCATGTTTACAGGAAAAAAGTTATCCGAAACACTTTGGCAATTAAATTCACAACATTTAAGTAATGTTGTATATAAATTGCGGATACATTAGAGCTAAAAAATGTTTGAATATATATTAATGTTACACAACATAAGTATTAAAAGATTTTTCATTATTGTTATTATTATCAGTATATAGAGTGTAAAGAAAATTCAATAAAAATTCTTAAGATCAGACAAAATCCAGAGTTATATTACATAAAGACTATTAATATTAAAAGTTTATGGTTTATGAATTAAATTTAGATTTTTTTACATTAAAAAGACATTTTTTATATGATATAATGCTTTATGACTTTATTAAGTTAGTATTTAATCGATTTTAATTAACTCTTTAGCAAAATTTAAATTGTAATAATTTGTTAAATTTATTATTATTATAAAATAATTATTATTTAAAAACGTTAAAAAATTACAAAAACTGTTATTTATAATTAAAAAATTTAATCTAACTTTTCAATTTTAGTTAATATTTTTAATATTTAAATTTTCAACAAGGAATATTTTTTAATTTTTACATTAAACATAATTATTTAGTATATAAGACATTTCTATTTATATATGTATATATTTTACCTCAAATAACATATGAAAAAACCCAAATTATTTTCTTTTGATATGCATTTAATAGTTAGTATATTATATAAAATATTATAAATATCAAGTTAATGTAAATTTATTATTATTATTATTATTATATGAATATTAGACAATAAAATAATGAATACTTAAATCTAGAATAACGTCGTTTTATACTTTAAGATAAGCCTTATATTTGTTATAAAATATTACTGTTTTTTCTTTTTTAATGTCTGACTCTATTAGAGTGTGACTTAAATTCTGGTCTCAAGTCTCTAAAGTCATAAACAGATTCAAACTGCAAACACTATAGATTCATGAAATGCATTATAAAATAACACAACTATTATTTAATTGAATTGCTTTGTACAGCAAATTCAATACATTGTGTTATGTATGTAATAACATTGCAAATATTACATTCAGGGAAATGTAGAAATCACAGTCAATAAAATTAAGTTATAGTATGTGTTATGTTTTGAAAGCTTTACTAATCACCACTAAATAGTATTTATCAATATTTGCTTAATTGTCATTATATTTAAAATTTTGCGATTATTTTAATTATTGTGATTATCAGTGGTAAAACTTCTTGAATCTTAAACTGAAATTTTAAATACTTTTTTTTATAACAATTCACAAATTTAATGAAATATTTAACATGGTAACTTTTAACGATTAATATAATAAAAATAATTTATTAATTATATTGAGTAAAATGAAGTATAAATTCAAATGACTTTCAATAAATAGTTTTATAAATAGTTTTATAAATAGTTTTTATATATAAACAGAATATTTTATATTATTAAAAGATTCTATAGTACTGTATACTACTTTACTTTAAATTATAATAAATACAATACTTTATATATTTAAAAACTTATTAAAAAATCAAAATAAATGATGAAAATCTTCTTGAATAATATATTGATAGTCTTGAGTCTCACAATAAGTTTTAGGTAAAAGTTTACCCAACAATTGAATTGTAGTCAATCGATAAAATACTTCAAAAAAAAGATATTGTATTGTAAATTCAAACCAATATAAAATTATGTGTATTTTGATAGCACAATGAACATTATTAAAACATTATATCAATAGTTTATTTGGTAAATGTTTTTTATTAATACAGATATCTAAATATTTATACAATTTTTTAACAAAAGCTTACGTTATTCCTAACAATAAATTAATAAATTATAAAATAACATAACCTTTATAAGTCTATATTGAAAACTTAGTTTTGATAAAAATTGATAAATATTTAACTAAGGAATTAAATTTATGCAATAAATAAATATTCTAAAATAAAAAACAGTTTTTAATTTATAATTGTGATAATTATTATCCACTTTAATATACAATATAATAGATGAAAAGTAGTCACAATATCTCATGTAGTTAGGAAGTCGTTCTATCGATCGGAGAGTTGTGAGTTCGAGTCTCTCTGAGGTAGTATGCTTTGTGTGGCATATTTAAGCTCTAAATAATATTTAAATACGAGCACTAATAGTCTTATTATTAAATTATAAGTATTTTATGACTATTAAATGACTAATTATTTATAAAAACACTATTGTATGGAAAATTTTATACTAAACCCTTTTACAAATATAAGATATAATTTATTAATGTACTGGTTTCTAACCAGTTTTTGTCATGTGATTGCTATACACTTTATTGAATACTCTTTACAGGTATATAAAACACGTTTGTATGATATACCAGTAACTAAGCTGAATACGATACGTGTATAAATAATGTCTATTATTATTATTATTATCAGATACTGCATGTAAAGTTTGTTAGCTATTATTTAATAATTTAAATAATTTTTTTTAATCTTAAAAAGTTTATATTAAAAAGTAAACATATAAAATATGAATAATATTATATTTGAAAATAATTACAGTAAGATTATATTTTAAATATATAAACAATTAATTTTGAATTACATGAAATATTAATAAATAATAAACTAAAACTAATGTAATATTTATGTATTCATTTCATTTTCAGACAATTAGTTAATAAATTTTATTGGTGTGTTATATATAGCGGTATAATATTATATAATGTATATTAATATATTATAAATAAATCGATGACAAGTTTTAGATTGAATTTAATTAATATTACAATTGATTAGTTGATATTTTAAACAGAATATTCTGTTTTTTCATTACATAGTATATCGATATGTTTTATAAAGGCGTAACAATAAAATATGTAATGTTTTCTCATTTAATAGTTATGAATAGATAAACATTTTACTAAACTCTACGAATTTCTTTACAAAACAGTTATCATTTAATTTGCATAATCTGTTTAAAACAAGTTTTACGGTGTAATAAATACTAATATTTTATTTTTAACACACATTTCAAGTATTATAATAAATATTATTTATAGTATTTATTTAATATTAAATATATTGAATATAAATATTTCTTAATATAATAATAATACTGAATGACTATAATAAATTGTCAATAATGTCAATTTTAAAAAATTTGTTTTCTCTAAATTTGTTTTTTTGTGTAATAATATGAAACCTCTTAAAAGATAATGAACTAAATGTAATTTTTACATATATTTTTGACATTAATAACAGTATTATTTTATTTATGATAGAGTTTGAATAATTTGAATCAATTGGAGATAATATAAATAATATTAGATACAATTTTTAATAATTTTGAGTAATTAAAATTTTTGAAGAAATTTCTAAAAACTTTTTTTAATATAAATATTATTAGTCATTTTTATCTAATCTCATACATATTATAAAACTTGATTAAAGAAAAATAAATAAAGCATTAATACAAAACTATTATCAATCGTTTAAAATAACTAAATAAATGAAATTGAAAAAATTTATAAATATCTTACAAAAATTAAAGTATATAAAATAACTAATTATAAATAATTTCTATACTATAAAAACAGTTTTAAAATAGTTTTTCCTACTTAATTTGAATTTTAAATCATCAACAATACATATATTTTAATAATTCAACCATGTATGTGTATGTGTATGTGTATGTGTATGTGTATGTGTATGTGTATGTGTATGTGTATGTGTATGTGTATGTGTATGTGTATGTGTATGTGTATGTGTATGTGTATGTGTATGTGTATGTGTATGTGTATGTGTATGTGTATGTGTATGTGTATGTGTATGTGTATGTGTATATGTGTATGTGTATGTGTATGTGTATGTGTATGTGTATGTGTATGTGTATGTGTATGTGTATGTGTATGTGTATGTGTATGTGTATGTGTATGTGTATGTGTATGTGTATGTGTATGTGTATGTGTATGTGTATGTGTATGTGTATGTGTATGTGTATGTGTATGTGTATGTGTATGTGTATGTGTATGTGTATGTGTATGTGTATGTGTATGTGTATGTGTATGTGTATGTGTATGTGTATGTGTATGTGTATGTGTATGTGTATGTGTATTATATTCTCAAATATATTCTGAATATTATGCATTTACTACTATACCATTAAAAAGTATGTAATAAATTGTTGTTAGAAAAATGCATTATTTGATAGTAAAATATAATAAATTTTAGTTTTGGATCTAAAGAAGTTTCATTTAATTGAAACAAAATTAAATAGATTTATATATTGAATTATGTGGTGTTATTTGTTGTGTTTGTATGGATGTAATTGTTTTTAAATGAAAAACATATGCTTTTGGTAACACTGTTATACAGTATATGAATATATACTGTATATACTGTATGTAATGCATTAAATGGTGTTATTGCTTAAAATGCCATTATTATATCACACTGTAGTTAATCACTGACGTGAATCACACATATTGTAGTTAATTAAATTAAATTATAGTTTTAATTGAATCACAAAACATCACTTTTACAAATACTGGTAAACCTATACAGATTGGCAAACATTTATGATATTATAAAAATAAATTGTATGTATATTTTTAAAAGTTAATTTATTGACCGTAAAATTTTTATTCAATTATAAATATTAAAAATTTTTTTAATTGTCAGTGAAATTAAATTTTTATTATACTGTATGTTTTATATAAAGCCATATAAATATTAATATAAAAAATATTTTTATATTACGACTCTTTCATTAGATATTACTCATAAATTATGAAATAAGTTATAATATATGACAACAATTTTCTCAAATTTATTTCATATTTAATACACTAAAACATAAGTAATTTATTTAAGACTTACTTAAGAAAAGAATCAAACGTTTTATTGAAATATTAAAGCTTAAGGCTTACCAAAAGTTAAGTGAAATTAATAATAAATGTATTTTTTATATACACTAAATACGGTACAAATACTGTAAAAGCTATAATATTAATCTATTTATAAAGTATATTAATAGATAAAGATTTTAATATACAATGATATTAAGTATAATAACTACTACTGAAAATAATAATAATAATAATAATAATAACGAGTAATCTGCGAGAAAAAGGGACTGTAATTAGTCTCTCTATTATATATACAGTATAATAAAGAAATGGAGAAACAGTACAGTATTTAATTTATATAAATATAATAAGAAAAACATTTTTTTATGTATATTATTTAATTTTTGTGTAATATAATATAATCGTTTTTATTTGGTATTTATTTAATCTAATAAAATGTACAATACTTAATGAAATTCATGGATATTATATCATCATTACTGTATATGAATCAATAGTTAAAATGAATATAAATATATATTTATATACTACTATAGCTTTTAATCAAAATATTATATAAATATATTAGCGTTATTATTTTAACATGTTATTATTGTGATTATTTATACAATATATAAACAAAATAATGCTAAATATGTACAAAATTTAATTTATTTATTTTTGTTTGATTGTAAAGTAATAATATTATAAGTATACAACAAATGAAATACTAATATAATTTGATATATCATTGTAGTTAAAATACAACAATTGAATAACAAATAATTAAATCTTTCATTCATTTCTATGGATTTCTATGTTATATTATTTATTAAATACTATGAATAGATACACAAATAACATCTTATGCTATTTATTTATACTCTACATAATACATGTTATGTGAAATACAGTAAATTAACAAAAAAATGTCATGGATTGGTAAATATATATATAAGTATATAAAAATGCATTTTATAATTACTCATTAATTAATTCATGAATATTATGTTTTCGACATAAGATTTAATTAATGATACTAAACTCTTTAAAATATATAATTTCATAATAATCTAGATTTATAATTAGCTAGTTTAAAAATTATTAAATGATACATTTTAAAAATAATAAAATACAGTGTGATTAATATACAGTATATGAAAAATTTTATTTAAATATTGTAGAACTTCCTTTTAAAAATATTTATTTTTAAAAAAAATTAATAATACAATTTTAAAACTAAAAGTACTTGCCATAAAAGTAATACAGATAATATAAAATAAAATTACAAATAATATTTTAATTCCCTGTTTAATGATAACAAAGTATTAAAAATGCTAATTTATACATTTTAATTAAAATAATTAATTAATAGCTAACACAAATAAATTATTGATTTAATGTTTTTGTAATTTAATATTCTAAAATTTCGAATAACCATAAAAAAAATTAAATATTTATCACTAAATTTCAATTTAAATATTATATATTTAGATAAATTAAAAATACTAAAAGTTTTTAAATTAAAAAAAAATTAGTAGACAAATTATTATAGTATTGTTGTTATTTTAGTATAATGTTGCTTAATATTTTTATTAATTTTCTATACAATATATTTTAAGTACTGTACAAACAAATGATACTTCAAAATTATATACAAAATATTACAAATATGAATATATAATTGATTTAAATTTTGATGTTATAATAAGATTATACTGTCTATTATTAATTATTAAAAATTATTAATAAATTTTTATCTAAGTAAACTTCTAAATTTTAATATTTACAATTGTAAAACAATATAAACCTGCAATATTTTAAATTAAGTACATTTCATTGCAAGTTTTTTAGACTTAATAATGATAACATTTACAGAAAATTTACACTTTTTACACTTTTTACACTTTGGGATTTGTTGATTTTAAACGAACAAAAGTTTAAATTATTATATTTTATTTCAAAAATGTTTAATGTATAGTATTGTTTACATTTTAAAATTTGTTTCTATATTTCAATAGTTATAATACAAAATAATTTTCTATAATATTTTCACTTTATTTTTCCAAATGTTACCGTAAATTTGATTGTGTCTAACAATCTACTATTAATAACTTTATAATTATTATAAATATATTTGTAACAGCTTTGAGAGATTTAGTGAAAAATGGGATTTTTGTTAAAACTGTCATTTTATTGAATTTGTTGGTTTCATTAGAAATAGATTGTATTGTATTGAAATTTATAGAAATATATATTTAATATATAATAAAAAGATATATAGTATACTATATAAACAAAAAATATTATACTAAATCAAACATCAACAAAAATAGTAATATTAAATTGAATTTATATATATCTATACTAATAAAATCAAGATTCTTAGTTTTAAAAAAAATTTCACTGTAAGTAATTGTCTAAAAAAATCAAATATAAATTAATCAAAAAATTTATATTACAACATATAAACTGTTAAATTTGTTTAGAAACTGATAAATAGTTTTTTTTAAATAAATTAATATATGAAATACATTTAAATTATAATTATATGCATATAAGTATTCTTAGGATAATTTCATCTTCAAATAAGTCATTAGTAGGTTATTTATCAATGAAATTAAATTTTTAATTAATAAAAAATAATGTATTTAAATTTATTATTAATTTTTAAATTATAAATTTAATTAGATATATTTTATACCCTATGAGTTTCATTAATCAAATAAAAAGTTATTTAAAATTTATTTTTTCTATACCATATTAAATTTACAAGGTTAAATTAAACAAAATTGGAAACTTTAAACAAAGTGTTAACTTTAAAAAAAATCTTTTAAATTATAATGTTGTTAAACTATTTATACCAATTAAATAAAAATTAAATTAATTGCATAACTAATTATAAATGAGTGTTATTCGCAAATTTTAAATAAATGATTTTATAAAACAAACTTTGATATATTTTCAATACAGTATTTATAGTATTTTTTATATATAGTAAATTTTATACACATCGGTAGATATATTTATAGTTTAAACTTCTGAAAGGATTATGTATCTGAATTCTATATGTCTGTCGGTCTGTCTGTTACACAAAATTTTGATTTCAGATTTGGATAAAACATCAATAAGAGGGTATAAGGAATGAGTATCAAATTTTTCATATCTATTCAGAAAAAAATCAAAAGAATTTTAAAAAATTGTTTTTAAATTTTTAAGTTTAGTATTGCTTAGTGTATCAATAATAAATTATAGGGAACAGTATAAAAATTATATCTATTCATAAACATAGATGAAATGGCGTCCATTTTTAATATTTAAGGTCTGAATTGTGAAGAGCATTCAAAATAAGGTATAGAAGATCAGTATTAAAATTTTAATATCTTTAAAAATATAGAAAAATGGCGGTTAAAGTAGATAAATAAAATTTTTAATTTTTTAAGTTGATGTTTAGACATCAAAATGCAATTAAAAATGTTTTGATTTTTTTCTATATAAAAAAACAATGGCATAAATTTTTAGTCGTCAAAATATAAGTGAAAACGTTTAAAAATCAAAACAACTATTTATTTATATTGTTTATGAATAATAAAATATTTTACATGTTTTTGGTTCAATTATTTAGTTATACCGAGTCATTTGATACCTTACATACCTAAAGTTAACTTTATTTTATCATACATTGATTTGATACTGCAATTTATAAAAGTAAATTATTAATTTAATATTTAATTTGGATAAGGAGTTCGCCTGGAAATGCTTTCTAGCATTCTCAACTGGTTTATTTTGTATTCATTAATTAAAATAAAATTTTTAGTATATATATTATATACAGTAAAATCAAAATGTGTAGTTATAATCAAAATATTATTTGCCTTACAATTATCATAATAAAGCTAAGTTTATAACTTTACATATCATTACAATTTAAATAAAATTTATATGTGTTTTGCCGATACAAAAATATTGCTTAACATTGTTTTGATATTCACTGATTACCAAAATAAATAAACTAAAACAATGTTAGTTTTGACTTTAGGTAACTGTGTTGTCGAAAACATATGTTTGTTTAAGTTGTGATATTTTGTATGAAAATTCAATTAATTAATTTAAATTAAAGCATCACTTTATGAGATACAGTAAATTCATTGAAATTAATTTATAGTATTTCAAACATGTTATCTCAAGTCAATTCATTTCCTATCAAATAATGTATTGTCTCGATAGCACTGTTAGCTTAAGCACGCCTAACACTACATTAGTTTGTTACTAAAGTCGGCAACCAGTGGTATACAGTATTTTAACAAAAAAAACAATATCTCATTTGTATAACAAACTCAACAGTAATTGAATATTATTATAGAGTAGTATATTATAATAAAAATAATAAGTTTGACTATTTTATATGTATGATGTATACATTTATTTGTTATAAGACAGATATTAAACTTAAATTTCCATATATTACACATGTATTATAATAACTATACGCTATAATAAAATTTTGCATAAAGTATTAGTAGAATCTAAGCATGAATAAGTTAAAATGTAAAAATGGTTTTTTGATTCAATCAATTTATTATATTTTTTAATCAAATTAGTCTATTCTTTAAAATAATTTATACTAATAATATATATAATGTATATTTAAAGAATATTTAAAGAACCAATAATAAATTATATTAGATATAATGTAATTATATTATTTATATGTAAATCTATTTTCTACATTTTTAATATACAGAAATTGTATAAAAATTACTTATCAACGATTTTATAACTGCCTTTGATATTTTTATCAATTTAAAAATTCAATAATATATATATATATATATATATATATATATATATATATATATAAAATTATAAGTTCTTAGAAAATTTCAAAAAACTATTTATCCGACACTAATGTATATTAAACATAATCGTATATACAGTATATATCAATATATATATACTTTTTATAGGATATATAGATATTTATGACATTAAATATTTTGTAATCTCATATAAACATACCTTTACGGGAACGCAAACACATATCAATAAAAGGTCAGCAAATGCAAGACTGGCCAGAAATACGTTGGACAGTGTCCTCATGCGCCTGAAGTGTACCACAGTATACACTATAAGCCCATTGCCTTAAATCATATGATTCATATGAATAACTTATTAAAATCTAACATTTCTTTTCACTAATACTTTTCAAATATCTAAAGATATCTACCTATTAAACCTGCTATTAGTGTTAGACCTGTATTGAAAAGATAAATATATTATAAATAAGTATTTAAAAAATACATTAAAATAGATGTATTCAATAATAATTAATTTGTCCATTAAATAATACATACCGTATACTATGGCAGTGGGTATTAAATCCCAGAGATTGTACGCTGAAAACGAGTCATCAATCTTGTAGTCATAATCAGGAGTAGTCATATCAGTGGTTATATTTAAAAGATCCATAGTTTCCATCACTAATATACTAACAAAATATTATAGTAATAGCTTATTGTAATATAGTGTGCAAAAGTATGATATGAAGTATACTGTATATACAGTATATATATATATATTTATTTATATATTTATTATACAAGTTTGTCATTACTTTATTAGCCAATTGTGTATTGACTTTCCTTTCTTTAATATTAATATACAGTATATATTTAATGATATATTAAATAATACTTTAGATATATGGGCTCTAATTGATTGCTCGGGATTAGAATTGGCTGGAAAATTGTGTTTTCTGTATAATACCCGTGCAATTCAATATTATGAAATTAGAGACCAACTAAACAAAACACTGGCATTTACTCTCAAAAGCAGGTCTTACCATATATTGCTTGAGCTCTATATAGAAATATCAATCGAGTAAACCTAATAAACCAATACTTCTTTAGTTGAGATGAAAATATCTCCAATGCTTTACATTGGGATTACTGACACTACAGTTACCCAATGAATAAGTAAATGTAAAAATGCGAGTTTAACTCATAAATTCACAAATTGAAAGTTTTTTTTTAAGTACTAATAAAAAGTTGTTATTTTGTAGTTAATGACAAAAGATTTTATAACAAATATAAAAGTTTATAATAAATAAATTAATTAGCGTTTTATAGGACTCACAAACTAAACAAACGCTTTACTTTGTGCCAAAAGTTTTCCACTAAAACAATAGACTAAAAATAACAAAATATAAACAAAATTAATTCAATTCTTCATTTCTTACAATTGTTTTTATTTTATTACAAAAATTCTTTACTATTTTTGTCTGCAATTCATTATTTGAAGTATTTTATTGATCAAAATAAGCATTTTGTCAAACAATTGTTACAACAAATAATTGACAACTTAACTCACTATAAACTTGTTAACACTTTTTTCAACAAAAAAAAAATAAATGTAAAGATTTAAAAAATACATTTTTAAAAACAATACAAACTTGTAATCAAATCACTGTATGGTATGAATGATAGATATACTGTCATACAGTTTGAATGCTAACATAAAACTGAGTGTTAAATTGTATGGTTAAGCGCATAGCCATAGTTAAACTGTTTTAGTAAAACATATAGTTGACCACGCCCACTTGTCAATCATTTATAGTGTTGCCAGTGAATTATTTTATAAAAACAATAAACATTATCATATATAATCATTTCAATAATTATCAAATTAAAATTTAAACAAATAAAATTTGACAGTAAAAATTATAAAAATATTTGGAAAATAATTATACAAATAAATTAATTAGTAATTTGTTGTATTTGTTGTATTTGAAAATTCAATAATATAAATCTGTGAACACTATTTGATAAAAATACTGTATAATATGTATAACACTGTATATCACTACTTGTTTGACATTCAATAACTTTTAAGTTGTGATAACTGTGCGCATATGTATGCGTTTGACTGTAGTTTAATTGTAGTGCTATCTAAATGTGAATAAAAGTTAGTTTTATATTAAGTTAATCACATTTAAAAAAATAATTTACACAATTTTTATTACAATTATTAAAAAGTATAAACAATAATATTGCAATTTTTAGAATTATATATATATTTTAAAATCGACTAAAGGACATGTCATAATTTTAAAATTTAAAATATCATTAATAATGATTGATTATACTGTAAGTATCAGATTATAATAAAATTAAATAATAAAAAATATAACTTAATTATTAAAAATATGATAAATGTAAGAATATTTTATAATAATATAAAAGATAGATTGAAATCAATATTTTTTTTTAAAAATATTTAATATAAAACATTTCAATAATTTTATTTTTGTCAATAGTTTTTTAAATAAATTATTTAAAAACATTAATTTAAAAGTTATATTAATTAGATTTGATAAGTACTGCACTTGTTTTGATCTGACTTTTTAATAAAACTTTTTTTTAATTTAAACAAAATTAAATCATTTACATTAATTGTAATGATTATTAAATATAATTAATATAATATATGATAATATGTTGTAAAGTGTGCTAAATTAGGTCATATTATATGAATTATATAATCAATTAATTTTCATTTAAATTAAATTTCTTCACAAATTCTACAGAATTACGTAATTTATTTTTATTTAGTTTTTATAATATAAAAAAGGAATAAATGAATATAGAATTAAACGCTTGTTATGCATACTATTTGAAGACATGTATTACAAGTATATGTTTTTCATAACAAATAAGTAAATTGATTGTCAAAAGAGTGACTCATAATAACCATAATATCAATACAACTATAGGTATGTCCACTGAATGTCCACTTATTGTTGTCATTGCTGTCATTGCTGTCCATCACATTGTCTTCAATTTGATTTACTCTTAGATTTTGTGTATAATTTGTGGTCAATTGATTGATGACATTATGAGTTTTAATGACGAAGAAATTGAGGAACGGCTGCGACGCCTAAAGTCGGACACTTCGCCGCCGACTCAGACCACAGACCAGAAGGCAATTGAAGAGCGATTGGCTCGACTTAAAGGGATTGATCCAAACCATTATACAATGCCTCCGATCACTGTCTATCACCATCACAAACACAAGACTGACTCAGAAAAAGCTGATCAATTGATGACTCAATTTTGCGAAGAACTCGCTTTAAACAAGAGATCGCGCGACTCATTCGGTAATAGTAGACGACTGTCCACTGATGAAGATATTGAAAGACGATTGGCTAAACTTAAGGATGAAAATAATGAATCACAGAAACAAACAAATATGGAAATAGACGTCGATTTGGACGACACAGAGATCGAGAAACGACTCATTGATAGACTACTCGCTGAATGTCGACTTCCAACAGTTCCAACACTACCACTTGATCCACACATACTGGATATCGACGAAGAAAATATTGACGATATTGGTAGTGATAGTCTTCCGTGGTGTCAAATCTGCAACGAAGACGCTGTCATTAAATGTCACGACTGTTCCGGTGATCTCTATTGCAAAGAGTGTTTCGTGTGAGTAGTAATCGATACTAATTAACAATTTACTGTATTTGTCATAAAACTGTTAATTGATTTGTTTGTCTTAAAGTGATTTCCACGACGACTCTGACCTCAAGAAACATAAGACAGAACCCTTTAGAGGCCCTAAAAATTCACTAAATCTATAAAATAAATATCAAATTCTCACAAATAATATCACATTAAATAATAATAATGTGAAGAGTCTTAAACAATAACATTAACTTTGTTTTGATTACGATTATCTGATGAATAGCATATTATTCAAAAGTAACCAGGGCAAAGTTATTGATAATATTAAATTAAAAAATATAATGTATTAATTTTTAAATTACCTAAATATATAGTCAATAAGTTAAATGAGACGACAGTAAAAAATATTAAAAATATATATTTAAATACAATTGTCTTTTAAATATACGATACCATTAAAGTGATTATCGTAATTACATTATTATTATCTATAATTTTGCCCTTGATTATTTTTTAATTCAATGTACAGTTAAACAATAATTTTATCAATAATTAAATTAATTTATCGGTAAACAGCTGCCGATATTTATAACTATTTTATAATTTGATGATATAATGATTGAAATTATATATTTCAACCAAAAGACTAAACATATTTAATGCTTTAGTGTTTAGATTATTATTATATATATATTCATTATCAGTATATTATTATTATTGGTAATACATTATAAATCATTATTTAAAAATTATATGTATTTTATGTTAATTTAACAATTAACCAAGTTGCATTAGTGATGCTTATGGTTGTAGCGTACTTTATAACTTGACTTTTTATGGTATACTGATTTTTATATAAGATACTCTATATTATCATTTATATGTATCGATAATGTAATTAATAAATATAATATAATTAACATAATATTTCAAGTTTTTAATAACTGTTTTTATTAATTCAATTGACAAAATTACCGGTAATTATGTTTAAGCAAATAAATTGTTATAAACAAAGTGTAAGATTTCAAGTATTTTAGTTTTTATATATACCAGTAGTCAAATATTTATGTTTTATACAAATTTGAAAACTTTTTTACAAATATATTTTAATGTTTGAAATTTCGAAAATAATTTATTGTATATACCGTTCTCTAGTATTAGTGTTAATATTAATAAATACTATACACTGTATAGTAGAGGGAGGAACCGAAACGGTTCGGTTTCATAAAACCGAATGAAACCGGAACCGAAACGGTTTTATCACGGTTTTGGTTTTTGTGTTTCGGTTCGGTTCCTGTTTTTCAGGTCCGGTTTGGTTGCGGTTCTTGTTTTTAGCTTTCGGTTTTAAAACGGTTTCGGTTTTAGAAACGGTTTCGGTTTTAAAAACGGTTTTAGATTTAAAACGGTTTTAATTAAAAACCGATTTGAGTTTAAATTAATAGCACAAATAAAATTATCTTTAGAAATACTGTTGTTAATATTATTAAATATTTTTATTTAACTATTATTACTTTATATTAATATTATAATTGCATTTAAAAAAATTATTATTTATTAATTTTAATTATTATTACTTTTAATTATTTATTAACTAAAATTTTTCTATTTTAATTAATTATTAATTTAGTTATAAAATTATATTTATAATTTTATATATTATAATAAATATAATAACTATAACTTATACTAATTTAATTATAACTGTATTTTATAACAAAAAATAAAAATATAAAAATCAATTTTTTAAATTTTAAGCCCACTTTTTACCCCCTTAATATTATTAACGTTATTTATGTAAGATTACGGTTCGGTTCCGGTTTCATTCGGTTCCTGATTTTTAGTAACCGTTCGGTTGCGGTTTAGGATTTTCAGATTTTTCGGTTTCGGTTCGGTTCTTGACTTTGAGATACGGTTCGGTTGCGGTTCCTAAAAAACTCTTCGGTTCCCCCCTCTACTGTATAGTATACAGTATTACCTAATTTATTGTATTATTATATGGATTTAACTATTGATCATTAATTTACGATTATTTTTTATTATTAATTATTTATATTATTCTAAATAATAATTTAAATAATTTATTATATTAAAATTACATTTTATAAATCTGTTTAAAATATTACTATAAGTATATTTATATTTTAAAAACTAATTTATATATACTATATCTATTATCGGTAGATGGCTTAGAAGTTTATAACTGTTGAAAAATAGATATATGCTATACTACCTGTATATTGCACAGGTAGATAAAATAAATGTTGCAATTTATGACTGTCGAATAAAAGCAATATTATTGTATATTATAATATAAGCAATATAAGCATGGTCAATTTGTTGTACAAAAATCACTACAACTAAGCAAATATGTTTCATTAAGAAATGTTGACATTCAGTCTTTCATAATATATCAATAGATTATCTATAAATATGACAGCAATACTCTATTATTATCTATTATTAGATATTTTTACGATAGTCTATAATAATGTCTTTAAAATCTTTCAAATATAATCCATAACTACTTATAATAAAAGTCTTATATATTATATGAAAACATTTCCACATAAAATAACTATTCATAAAGTATTAAAAACTTATATAAATTTATATATTGTATTGTATTGTATTGTAAAATATTGAAGGATTATATCGTAGAATGTAATTCAATTAATACACTTGTATAAACTTATTGAAACACTGCAACAAAATAAAATTGTATTATTTTTATTTAATAATTTAGTAAAAATTAATGAACTAATAGAATATTAGTAGAATTTTACTCAAAATTTTTGCAAATTTTTATTATTCAAATTATAAATTGTCATAATATATATTTTTAATGTTAAACAATGCTTAGACATTAAATTGTCTATAATTTATGTTTTTATCACTTTTTTGTCGTAACTATTATTTCTTATATTACACTTAATCATTGATGTATAGTAATTAATATGCAATATATTAGTACAGTATAATAGTTATGCATTAATTCGTGATTTGCAATAATACTACAGTATATAAATATAACGATAGGCACTCTTGATGTTAAAGTTTATTTTTTATTAAAACTATGGATATATATTGTATATAGAGTTGGGGCTAATTCTCTCCTTTGTTTTATTTTCAAAAAGTTGCATATATTCCCTGTTTTCTGGGAATTTATTTTCATGTGCATTAACTATTGAACCTTAACTGACACATTTAATTACAATGTTTGAAAACACATGTTATATTAAATTGTATATTAATTTACATTGTCAGAAAGTACTATTATTTTTTTTAATTTATATTAATTTTTAAATATTTCAATAAAATTTTATGCAAAATATTTAAGTATTGGTCCTTTATATTGTAATATAAAATATTTTTTTCCGAAAAAATTGGAGTGAATTTATTTGAGAACTTCCCTCCATTGCCTAAACTCTAACTGTATATAACTATATATCTTCTTCAAAATAACCAAAATTCATAACATATAGTCTATATTATAAACTACCGGTATATTGTATAATATAATAAGTAAATGTTTTAAAGTTAGTTTTAAACATTTAGATATTATAATTTAGAATATAATCAAACAAACATAACATTTGTTAATATTGATGATAATACTAAATTGTATGCATAAATAAAAATGTTAACAAATATATTGAGATATAGCGGTCATTTGGTTTGGTAATAAGCAAACAGAGTCTGCAATGAAAACGAGTCGATAGAGACTCGTAACGCATTGTATGCCTAATGAGAGGGTCGACACCGTATGTAATGACCCATCACTTGAACTTCTCTTTCATTGAAATTTTCTGACTTTTGTCCCAAAAATGCAACAAATTTTCCATATATTTTGTCTGTTGTTTACCTCAAACACACAAATTTCAATTCAAGCCAAATGTGTCCCAAAACTAAAATTAAGTCCAATTTTCACGAAATTTGATTTGATTTGTGACTACAAAAATCACTTTCACTGACATTTGGAGTCAATTCAAATTTATTTTTCCACATTTTGCCCACAAATGTAATCAAAATAAATTGACAAAATATTTTATGCTAACATTTATTTTAAAATTATTAGTTTATATACATTTATAATATTAGCTTATTTTAAGTTATACTAAATTTTGCTAAAATAAACATATTTTATTCTGCAAAACTATTTAGTTATAAAATCCATTTGTATTAAGTTATTATTAATTATTAACTGTTATTATATAAATATAACAATAATTTGATAAAAATATGAAATATCAAAGTAAATTGCATTTATAATATACGGCTATTTTCTGAAATATAATAACTCTTTGAGACACCTGTTTAGCTGTAGTCGTGAATCTCAATCTCAAAAGTCGATTGTGTTGTAAGTAACGCATGATTTATGATTAATATAAGCGATACTTTGTTATATGTGGTTTCAAACTATAATCAAATTGATTACATAATTGAATTTTAAAATTAGATAAAATTTTAAACAAATTGTTTTCAAAAAGTGATGTCAAAAGCAAAGATGTATTGCTTATTGATTACAAAAAATAGTGACATTTTAGTTATGAATAGTTTCTGTGTTCTTCTCGCTTGAGTTACAAGTGATGCACAGTTAGTACACAATTGAAATGATATGTTTAGCACTGTTAGGTCACTGTGTGATCAGTCACTTACTGACTCTTCCACCTAAAAAATCTGGTGCTCACCGACTAGTTATTTACAGTTATTTTGAGCACTTATTTATATAATAAAACACCACTTATTGACTATTCTATTGGCTTTATGTTTAGTAAAGCTTTTCCCACGAGAGCACAGACCTAATAACACCGGTTCTCTCGTAGTATAGTATTAGTTGTGTAACTCAATAAGCCTGAGATGTGATGTCGATATGGTACGAGTGCTCTCCCACACACATACACACACACAAACACACACACACACACACACCGACCAAAGCAATTGCTGCCACCAATACAAAAAACCCACGCATTATAGGTCTGTTGAATTGGGATCAGTAATGTAAAGATTTTGATTGTTTGCGATTAATAATTGATTTGATTAAATCCCGAATAACTGATTTATCTTTTGGTTGTCATCTATCAGTGCAATCAATGGATGACAATTCAAATTTAATTGTAACCTAACATAGTTTGCAAACTCACGGGACATCACTTATTAAATAAAGTGATTCCGGACTTGAAATTAGAGATCAATTGCTTAATATTTTAACAGAAAAACCATTGATTAGCTCCGAATGCAATATATTTATTATCATTATATTGTACAGTATATACAGTATTAGTGTATTTTTTATTTTCAATTTCAATGCATTTAAGTCAAAATAAAATTAAAGGTAAATGCTTTTTAAAAAATGAATCTCTGAATATAATTTTTTCAATTTTCATTAGTTTTAAATAAATATTACGTTAGAAAATATTTGCAAACAAGATTGTAATCAACAAAATATTAATTAAATTAAAGCCAAAGCCATGAAATCTAATAATTTATTAAATGATAATACATATGATAACAGTTGATCCTATCTTTTTGGATTAAATCCTATTTTATTTGTTTTAAGTAAATCTTTTGATCACAACTTTGTCGGCACTTCATTGCATAAGAAGTTTATGAAAAAAAGACATAAGAAATAAAAAAAATAAATAATAGTTTTAGTTTTCAGTGAAATGTTTGTCAAAAGCGAAAAAATAAGAGAAAAGTCAAATAGTGAGGGACTGGGAGGCAGTCTAAAGAGTGAATAACAGGTACACCGATGGATCAGTTGTGTTGTGTTCACTAAGAGCCACACGAATGACAACACGTGTACTACTTCTTGAGCACATCCCAGTCGTGAGAAATATTTGTCTCAGGCTTTCCCACGACCTCCAGGTCCACAATTTACTCAGTCGTAAGCTCTCTCAGCACTAATATCTATGCGGTTACGCTGTTATGTGTGCTGTGAGACAGTCAGAGAGTGTTTGTATGTATATGTGAGGGATATGTGAGGGCAGAGGAGGGCTTCAAATCTGGGCTCAACAGCACTACAGACAACCAATAAGAGACTGGAATGCAATGGGTTTACAGAAACTCGACATCAGGTGACAGTACATCCGCACAGATATTATGTACAGTATGTATAGTATTAGAGTGTGGACTGGGCTGACTGGGCTGACTGGGCTCGTGCACAACATACCGTTCATCACAAGCGAGCCTACAATCGACACGTTTTCATACGTGTGTCAGACATTCGGGTGGACAGACGTCAGCGGATGTTTAGATCTGTTAATTGAATACTACTTTCTAAGATATATATGAAATATAACAGTGTTTTCAAAGTCAATGATTGTCTTCAATTAGTTTTTTATTAATTAAATCTTTCATTAATTTGAAAGCTTTATCGAAAGCTTAAGTTTGCAATTGAAGTGCAAAAGTTTTGTGTGTTCAACAAAATAAAAAGTTTTGCAAAGTTTATCACAATTGCTTCATATCGTTGGCTTCAAGAGATGATACACTTGGGTGACGGCCGGACACACGCCAGCAGTACGACCTCAGCAACAGATGAGGTGATGTCAACACCACCGGCCTGTCATATGCAGAACAGGAAGAAAAGACGCGGTGTATGTATCAATCAGTTAACACATTATTGCCATTAAACCACAAATTACATCTAAATCTAATTTTTTGTATTATTTTATTTGAATCCATCAGATGATTGAAAAACGCCGAAGAGATCGCATAAACAATTCGTTGCTTGAGTTAAGACGTTTGGTTCCGGCGGCCTTTGAAAAACAGGGATCAACTAAACTAGAAAAGGCAGAGATCTTGCAGATGACTGTCGACCACTTGAGGACACTTCACTCCAAAGGTAGGCATTCATTCAAATTAATAATTGATTGCATGTTTTGTTTCAATTTTTTCTACTATTCAATTACTATTACATAAGTTTATCTCAAACAAAGTTTTCACATAAAGTTTTGCATTTATTATGTCATATAATTTGATATTTTTAGTATTTCAAAAAGTATAGTATACTTGTATTTATATATAATTTGAGTCTATTATATGTTCAGATGGCGTGAAGAAATAGCATTTCTCCAATTTTGATAATACTTTTATGTCGATAATCTCAAATGCAATCATTGCATCCAAAAAAATGTAATTTTTTATTTGTAAAATATTTTTCAACCAAAAAAACTTGCTCTGATATTATTGTTTTGAATTATTTACTATTTTTTAAAATTTGAATATAATTTTCTATCGTTTTTATAAAAATTTTGTGCATTTTTCTCAATTGTATGAACACTGAGAGCAGTATGAGTTAGTGAGAGTGTGGTGAGAGTGAATGAGAGAGAGAGAGGGCCCGAATCGGAATGGGGGTAATGAGCCCGTGCTCTCTCTCTCTCCCTTTATCTCTCTCAGCGCATACTTTCCCTGTTTCTCACGCTCTCAGTGTTCAGTGGGAGTCATACTCCAAATCAAATGCCTTTCTCAGAGTCTCTAATAATATAACAAATTCTCTCTCTCTCTCTCTCTTTCTATACACTGGTAAACGACTCAATAGTTTTTATAATAATACAGCAATAATAACAATAATAGTTATAATATAGTAATGAGAGAGCAGTATATTTGAGAGCCGAAATTGTGGCAAACAATACAATGAGATGTCATTTAATGCTTTTAAAAAGTTTATATACACTAAATTATATCATATCATATACAGTATAATATATTAATATGTATATATTGTGTATTTCTGTGTATTAATAGTACTGTATTGTGTATGTTATATGTTGTGTTGTGTATGACTTATGTTGTAATTATATACACAACACTGTCTCCGGTAATGTCTGTGTCGTGGGAAAGGGATAGCTCTCAAAAACTAGGAAATTGCAATCATATACTCTCTAAACACGCGACTTATATTAACGCTAATTGCATGTCGTCTGCGATTAATAGCAAAAAAAACAATTTATTAATTCATATAAAGTATTTTAAGTGCATTCGACACACACACACCCACCCACCCACACAACACTATTTTTTAAATACAACATAACAAATATATCCTAATATATGATTTCCTATTATTTTAATTAAGGTTTCGACACTTTCTCATTTGATCCACAAAAGTTTGCAACTGATTACCACAGCATTGGTTTCCGTGAGTGTACTGCAGAGGTATCCCGTTATTTAGTGGCTGCCGAAGGACTTGATCTTCAGGATCCTCTCCGACTAAGACTAATGAGTCATTTGCAGTGCTATTCGGCTCAAAGGGAACTGTCATTAAAGTCCAGTGCTTCGACCAGTGGTTGGAATCCCAGTGCTTTCACGACTCCTACTTATCCATCGTTACCATCAGTTCATAGTTCTGGTATGTCATCATTGAGTTCATTATCAAGTGAATCGATGCCATTGCACGGCACGACCGCCGTCTCGGGTCAGTACGCACCCAATGGCACACACTTTCATCAGCCATTGACTGACCCATCAATGAGTGGACAACAGATGATGTCACACTCGTCGACAGTTCACAAAACATGTGTATCTCCACCTCCCATATCTTCATCGATGCCAATCGGATACCATCCGACTACTAGTGCCTCATCGATGGCACCCATGAACTCGTCAAACACTCACAATCTACACAATCCATACTTTTCTAGTGCTTACATGAGTGCCTCGACATCAAACAATAGTGGACTTATGTCTCAACACAACCCATCCATCAGACACTACAGGCCCTGGGGTGCAGAACTGGCCTTTTAACTCAACATTATAACTATCATATCATTATTACAATTACATATCGAGTCATTTAAACATATTTTATGTTTCATTATATATTGCAATGATTTAAGAAAATGAAAGGATTTATCGGATAGAGAAATGTATTGAATTTGTTGACCAATTGAATCATATTTTTATATAATTTTTTAGATTTCATTTGATCTCTAAATAAATATATTTAAAATATATTACAAACAATTTATTTATATATTTTTTATAATATATTTTTTTTATAAAGTCATTTATAATTATAATTATTATATTGTATATCATAAATATTTTAATTATTGATAATTTCTAGTCATATGAAAATAATAATTATTATTATAATTTTGATAAACAAATAAAATTATTATTAGTTATTGAAATTGTTATTCATATCAAATATTTCTCTCAACAGTGGTGTCGATTTGCAATTACTTCTTTGAGCCGCTATTTTCATCTGTATGTGAGCCAAGTTATGCACATATCTGAGCACTTTAACCAATTTTTTGTACATTGATTCAGCTACATGTGCTCCATATTTGATTTTTAAATAGCGTAACAATAAAAATTTATAAGCAATTTGATGAAAACTAAAATTAATTAAATTGTATTAGAAATATCGATATTTATTATGTTATTACAAAAAACTCACTGAATTGCATCATTGTGTTGAATATTTGGACGATTATTATGAAATAACAATATAGGAGTTAACTGTAACAAATGGGTAAAATATTAATATAATATGTTTTATAAATATATATATATAACAAAACAAAAATATAGTTTGCAACTAACATACCAAATCAATAATATAACAATCGTTATACCAGTGATTAGCTATATTTTGCAAATATTTTTTATGTGCATTATATATATTTAATTGTCCAGATTTGATTGTATCCAAATGTAATTTGTATGAACTGCTATTATCCTAATAGTTTTTTAAACATAGAAAAATAGTTTTTTATAAAATTCATTATATTTTAAATTAGTTAAATAATTGAAATAATACAACAAAAAATGCTTAAAAAGTAAATACCAAACAGAAATAATATAATTACCAGATATATTGTCCAAAATTTATGTTCAAAATTAAAGTTGATTATTGATCGCATATAAATTATTTCAATACAACTATACTTAACCAATGATATTCTGTCCGATTCACACATATAATAAAATGCCGTTAAATTCATAGCACATGTAGTTAATTGTTTGATATCTCTGTCCAAAACATAACGCATCACACGTTGTGCTTCACTAATACAATCAATTTCAATCACATATTTATTTATCGGTTTATTTAATAATTTCATTGCATTTATTAATTCACAAAATCTATTGCCTTCTAATTCATTAAAATATTGTGTATTATAACTAATTGATTGAAATATGTTTAAGTCTCGATCATTCAATTGAATTTCAGAAATACTATTAATTTTGTTGTCATCAAAATTATCACAATTTATTGTATGACTATTACTACAAAATAACTTATTTTGTATAGTTGTTTGTTCATTAGTAGATCCAATATTGCATTTATATTTATGTTTTGTTTTATCTTTTTGCTTATTTTTCTAGAAAATAAAGAATAATATTTTTAAAGGTAATATACAGTATATTAAATTGTTAGATTGTTTTTAATTATAATTGCAATATAAAAAATAATTAGAAAATCTATAAAATACTCAAATTGCAGACCTTTTTCATCCCAATGTCCAAACATTTTTTTAGTCGACATTTTTGACAAAATTTTCTTGTAATAACATTTATGATACATTTTTCTTGTAGATTACATCGAAAATTCTAATATTAAAAATATAAATTTAATCTTTTTAAATTTATGCTTTATACAGTACTGTAACAATTTATATTTTTTAAGTCACATAAATTTTTTATTAACAAATGCAGTAATAACAGAATTTATCTCTATATCTAATATATTTGAATAATTAAAAATATAATTTTATTAATATACAAGTTTATAAAATATGTTTAAATTATGTTTTATAAGAATGTATAGTAGATTTGCTAATCTCTCATATCATATATTTTTAAAGTAAAAATAAATTTTATTTATTTATATGTATTATTTTTAAATGTGCAGTATATTAATACTTCTCATAATAATGAATTAAATAATTAAATTTAATCGATATTGATACATTATGGTATATAATATATTTATCAATTGCTTTATATTATATCTTAAATTTTAATATTAAAAAATTAAGTATAATTATTTAATAAGTTTCTATAAATTAAGTTTAATAATGATATTAATAAACCTTATTTTTGTCGCCATAGCGCCGAAAAAATACTTTACACGATTCACATGAAATAACTCCAAAATTTTTGCCTAAAAATAAATAACTAATTTTTATATTATTTAAAGATTTAAAAAATAATTAAAAATTTATACCATTTGCTTTATCACCACATATTTGACAAATTTTAGAGACCATTTTATTATTAAAATTAAGATTACGTTTTTAAAAATGTCTTAATAAATATTAGTAAATATAATAATAACTTATAATATGTATTTTGATTACAGAAACTGTAGTAACAAATAAATTGTGTCACAAATATTTGTAATATCATATAAATTTATACGTATATATATTACATAAAAATTAATATAATTAAAATAATTATTACAATCAATAATTATAATTTACTAAATTATAAATTTGTTATAATCATATAATTTTGAAATATTTATATTATTAAATTGTTATAATTTGTAATGTATTGTAAGTATTTACAAAATTATCACTATTTTACAAGTTTATCAAAAAAAAAAAAAAAAACTAACGCCATTTAACTGGAAATTTATTTTATCTACAATTTTTATTACAATATAAAATTATTATAAATATAATATAAATATTATCTAACATTATTTTTTGTGTTGATTTTTTACAAATATATTTGAAATATTAAAGCCTTGGTTAGTTAATAGGTTTCATATGGCAGTATAGCAATAAAAATACAATACAAAGTTTTAACGAGAAATCATTTTATGCAATGGATATTGATTTTGTTGAGTTAAAGGACAGACATCTGTTTTGACGGGTATATCAAACACTTCACAAACTAAAGGTGTGGTTAACTGAGGATTTTCATGTGATCTGATAGTCCGGTGCCGATCACCTAACTCTTGATTTGTTCGCAACAGTTTCATGAGTCGCACAAATTTATTTTGAGCGGCAATTTCTGACCGATATTTTACTATTAAATATCGATAAAGTAAACACATGTAGATATATCTGGTTAATCTGTTAAAAAAATTATCAATTTTTTATTTTACTTATTTTGTTAAGTTGTTAAGTTGTTAATATAGTTTTGTTATATTTTTACTTTATAGTACTTATATGACATAGTTTTGGACGATTTGGATTAAACAATGCTATTCCTGTTAACTGTTAATAAAATGATTATATTGCAAAAAAATATTTTATAAATATGAAATTAATTTTTAAAAAATACAGATATGATAATTACGAGATCTATAATATATGAATCATTTTCCCAATTTGTTGACATTAAATCAAGAAAGATATCGTGAATGTCCCGTTCATTTTGATGGCCAGATTTGATTGTATTTAAATTAAGCCGAACTGATGTCTTATCATTCTATTATTAATAAAATAATTGAAAAATATATAATATACAGACTATTATATAAATTATACACAATATGTTTGGACTTACAATCCAAATGTTAAAGAATTGATTGTCGAAGTCATAGAAGAGGACTGACCGCATGTTTATGATTTCAATGCATCCGTACTTAACGAGAGATATTTTGTCGTTTTCACAAATTTTGTTAAATTCCGATAAATTAAGTGTGAAATTAGTAAAATCCCTTATCTGTCGGTCCAATAGTTCATATGAAACTTGTTTGGCATCCCATCGACACTGAATTTCTCGGATCACATGATTTTTCGGTCTTTTCATGATATGGACGGCACCCATAAGTTCCATAAACCGACGACCCTCTATGTCATTAAAATTTTGATGATCAGTAATGGGTCGTATTATTGGCATAATTATCATTTCTGTGTCATCCATAATCTTTGGCAAATATCTACTAATTTCATAATTATGTAATGAATTAATATTTTTTGAGCTTTCATTTGTCACATTTATCTCAAAATTGTTGTTATTTTGACCAAATTCTTCTTGTTTTTCATCATTATTTGAATTAATTAATTGTAAATTTTTATTATTTGAACGATATTTCTATAATATGATGATATAATTTATAGCAACATTAATAATCAATATAAATTTATGTTTAATTGATCATCGTACTTTTTTCATTCCAATTTCACTACATTTATTTAAACGACATTTTTGACAAAATTTTCTCGTTTTTGAGTTTATTAGACAATTGTCTTTAAAATAACATTTAAATTCCTGAAAATTTATATAACATAATTAAAATTGAAATATTTTACTAATTTAATAAATACCTTTAATTTGTTTGTATAACGTCTAAAAAATACTTTACATGATAGACAAGTATATGCGCCAAAATTCTTACCTAATATTTATCATTATTAATCATTTTTGACTATTTATTAATATAAATAATAATTTATTTAATACAAACCAATGGCTTTAGCACCRCATACGCCACACATTTCGGTTATGATTACTTTTTTCCGGGGCATTGTTTTACAATTTATTAATTATTGAATAATTTTGTAATTAATTATTAAATTTGCCATTAAGTGTAATTAACAGACAAGTGTCAATGTACAGTACAGTACAGTATAGTTCAATACAGGCATATATTTTAGATATACTGTACTTTACAATATTATAGTACTTAATAATAATACAAATACAATGGTTTTGAGTCACATTAAAGTAGATAAAATATTCAAGTTAAAATATCAAACAATTTGTATTGTATTGTATTGCAAACAGTATTGTATTGTATATACCGTATACAGCTATCACTTTTTATACAATATGTCTTCAATAATACTGATATCAAATATTTAATTTGAAGGTTTGCAGATAACTAAAATTATTTGTTAAGCAATAACAGACTTTATGTAATAGTTATTTAATTTTTTATTGATTTTATTTAAATTTTATCTATAATATTCTTATTGTATTTGACTTAATAACAACATCAGACTATTTTTCTATCCTAAGATAAAGCAATTAATAAATAAATATTTATTAAAAATGTCAATATTAAAAACATTAAAATAATTAATATAAATAATTTTTTATAATAAAGATTATGTTTAATTTTAGAATATATTAATAATATTATTATCATTGCGGTAATAATTACTAATAAAACTTAATATAATAATTAAATGCTTAAAGTATTGAGTGTAAAGTTTGTGTTATTATCAGTGTTATTGTAATTATAAATAGTTTGGTTGACTTCAAACACCTCCCTCAGCAATGGTTGTACTTGTTTTGGATCCTTTTTCCAGTAACTTAATTGATGGACCCGTTTGGCATTTGCCAGATATGATAACGAATTCATTAGTTCAACAAATCTTGACTTTGCCACCGATGAACACCGATATCTTAATTGCAAATAACGCTGAAGTAAATACTTGTAGATTTGTTGAACATTTCTAAATAAATTGATTCAATGAGTAAAAACAAAATTATTTAGTATATTAAACATTATTTAAAAAAGTTATACTCACTGAATGCGCTTTTTATCAATAAGAAAGGGTCGGTTTTCATTAAATAGTATGATAACAGTCATCTATTATTATAATTGTAGGGATCATTGAAAACAAATAATACAAAAGACTGAAAACTATACCAAATCTATGATAATAGGGTCAGAATCCCAATCCGCACCCAAATGTCTAAGAAAACAGTGGTGAGCGTCAAACAGGTGGTCTCTATACTCTCTCAGCAAATCCATAGATAATCTAACATAATATCCATTTTCCTGAATTTAAAAAATTTTTATTAATTATATTTAATTAGATTTATGCAAAAATTTATATACATTTATTAATAGCCAATAATTGTTTGTAAAATTAAAACTTAAGACAAGTCTCATAATATATATTTCAATGGATCCATATTTGATTAATGCAATCCTATCATTATCACAAATGCCATTAAATGCAATCAAGCATTTGAAAGATTTGATAAATTTTAAGATTTCCTGTTGACAGGTATGAGCCCATGCCTTACAGGCCTCACCAATAATGGGCTCTTTAATTATATACGAGTTGTCACTGTTTACGAATGATTTCATTAAATTGAATGCATTTAATAATTCGGTAATTTTATTGCCTTCTAATTCATTAAAATTATTATTATAGTCAACAATGGGTGCCGTAATCGATAAAAATGATTGATTATTGTTATCCATAACATTATAAGTCATAATTGCAGAAAAATTATTCATTGAATCACTCAATGATTTTTCTACAAATTTCTTAATTTTATGTTTTTTTATTTGTTTGTTAACTTCATTGCTATAAGTTCTCAATTTCTTTTCATTTTCAGTTAATATTAATTCCTTATAAATATTAAAATTTAATTATATAAAAATTGTATAAAAAATAAAATCATATTAATATTGATATACTTTTTTCATTCCTATTTCATAACATTTGCTTAATCGACACTTTTTACACATCTTTCTTGTAAAACAAGTAATTTGACATTTATTATTAAAATAGCACTTCAATTGCTGTTTATAAACCAAAATTTATTTAATTCTTATACATAATTAAACAAAATCAACAAAAAATATTAAATTATAATCACATTTAATTTAATGGCATTCCTCCTGAAAAATGCTTTACAAGGATTACAAGTAATTGCATTGAAATTATAATGACCTAAAAATCAAATTTATAATTAATATTTTTATAAATTTATATAAATTATTACCATTTGATTTGTCACCACAAATGCCACAAATATTATTTATACTCATATTTATAAACTAAAAACTACTTATTAACAGTATAATAACAAAATGAAAACTTTAAAAAAATTATATTATACCGGAAAATGTATAGTAAATTCATAGCAGTAGTATTGTTTAAATGAATATTAATTATATTATGTAATTTGTTTTAATATTAAAATTACTGTATAATAGATTAATAAAATTGTATACATCTTATCATAATTTACTTCGTGTATAATATTCAAGTTATATTCTATTATTAAAAAAAACTAAAATTATTTATTTGTATTATATTATATATCAATAGTTTTTATAGATAAATGAAAAATACAAAGAATACGTGTATAATTAAATAAAAAATAAATTATAATTTGTGACATTGTATTGTATTTGACGATTACTTATCAATAACACTAAAAATATAATAAATACTGTATATCTAATTGATTTGTTTCAACTGTTTATATTACTCATCCACTCATCTAATTAGACATACAAATAGTTTCTAGTAATAAACTTTTGAAGTTAACGTTGAATATAATAATTATTAAGTTATAAGTAAAATTATAATAATTTGATTAAAAATATATCCAATAATTTTCTTAAGTTTTTAGTGAATAAAAAATCAGAAAATTGTATTTTAATAACTACTCAAGATAAATGTTGTACAGTATATAGTTATTTGAAGATATTAATTTATAATAAGACAAATAATATTGTTATAGAAAATATTGACATACAATAGATTTATAATACAATACACACACACACATATATATATATATATATATATACTTATATCAAAACATACTAACAAATAAATTTTTTAGATGCACCCTAAAATTAATACATAATATACTGCATATAACATCTACATACATAGTGCCAAAAATCCAAATTTCTTTCCCGTACTGTAATATAAATCTATATAAAATTTTCCCTACTCAGTGCCAGAATTACCAATTTTAGACATCAATCATTACATAACATAGTATAAATAGTATAATATTGTAGTGATTTCTGGCACCAACGCATCACTAAAATATTCCCATACACCCTTGAAAATTTATATTGATGCGACCGAGACTATAAAACCCCAAGTATTCTCAATGATTTTATCATTGAGATACTGGTAGTCACAGGCATAAGACTAGTACTGCTAAGAGCCGTTAGCAGATCAGTTCTCTCCCCTTCTGGTTCGACCCCCTTCTCTGATATGGTCCGTATACTTGGATGTATACCTCGTATTGATGTCATTTTAAAATAAAGCCTTTTGGATTTCTAATGTAAGTGTTTAATTTTATTGTCTTCTACCCTTTTCTAAGCGACCTAAATCCGTGGGTTCCCGCGTCGGGAGCTCCAGTATCGTAAAGGTCCCTTCTTATCTACATTAAGGTGAGATGACTGGCCATCGGATCCGCCGTGTCGGGGGATCTGGTCGGTTATGTTGTCAAGCCTTCCCGCGTATATAGCTAATGGACGGAACCGCCGTGTCGGGGGTTCCGGTCCAGTTATGTAAACCTTCCTTAACCATACCCTATGATGGTTGGCCGTCGGATCCGCCGTGTCGGGGATTCGTACGGTCATGCCGTTATACCCTTCCCTTTGATAGTATGCTAGCGGATCTGTCGTGTCGAGAGATCTGTACGGCTATGTTGTCCTCCTCCCTTACCTCCTTTGACCTATACTTAGTTATTGTTGGTAAAGACTACTATATGTGTCATATGGAAGTCTCCGACATCCCCGAGATTGTACCAGGCCGCCGAAGGCTCTGCCCGATTTTTCGGCAATAGTCCTACGTTTTAGTGAAACAGTTGTAGTTTTGTCGGTTCTCAGTGTTATTTAACACTAATAGTCTGACCTTAAAATACAATTTACTAGGTGATCCACTAGTTGCTGTCTACGTGACAATAGCACTAGTTTTGTTGATTGTTGTAATTATCGGCTGTTTGAGTGAATGTGTGTGTGAATGCATAGCAGTGGATTTCTCGAGTACATATGTGCTTTCGCTAACCTAGTTGGGAAATGCATAGTTACTATTTGATACTGACTGACTAGGCAGGCCAATGGTCCCAAGAGGGTTCCGGTCTCCCGATCGCGTGATTGTGTGTTAATAGCCGATAACGGACACTGAGTTTAAGACCGTTAACATACGCTCCTCAATAGTGATCCGAGAGTATAGTTAAGGTTTGCCTTAACTTTATGAGTCTATAGTCACCTTCGGGATTGACTRACCCGGTATAAATAAATATTTGGACACCTAATAGTTTATTGTTGTTACAGTGTGGTACAGACTTCGAGTCTTAACTCTCAAAACAATGAGTCTGTCTTAACATTGAATAGTGTTTCGTTTGATAGTAAAGGTCAAATTGAATTAAATAATCTCAGGACCAGAGATAATACCTTTTATATAATTGGTCCGCAAAGTAGTAATGTCTTAATTTACGATCAATCAGACATAGATTGTATTAATAATTGTGTAGTAAAAGCTAATATTGTGCCCAATGTACAATTAAGACAACCTAAACCACTACAGGAGTACTGTGCCAATAGTGGCGGCCATTCCAGTGGTTTACGTGAAATCATTGCATGGAAAGTGAAGCGAGTAACTCACCCCAAAAATTCTCATGAAACATCTAAATAATCAACACTTTCCAGATATAAATGGCAATGCTATTAAAATAATATTGAAACGGTATAGAAATAGGATATATTATAGTTATAACAGTAATGATAAAATCTACTCATTACAATATCTTATACTTATAATTTTTATTAAATTTTTTTAAATATACAATTCAAATTAAAACTATGTATTTTATATAGTATAGTGAACATGATAATAATCAAAATAAAAATATTTATATTGAATAATAATAAAAATATTTTATGAATTTATTTATGAATAAATTTACCATAGTCTATAATTTGATAATTTAATTTCAATTAATTAATTAATTAAATTATGAAATTAAAATAATTAGTGTGTAGTGTATGATATAATTGATGTGTTAAAAGACGAGATAAGTATTTTGTACGCTATTGTAATCAGATTGTGATTTAACTTCAAAAATCTCTTTCATTAGCGGAGACATAATGTTTGGATCCTTTTTCTTAACGTTTTCACGTTTTGTTTGTCCCAAAACATTCAAATCAATTAATGTGTTCAATAGTTTCAAAAATTTTAGTTTTGAATCGCTTTCCGATTGGTATCTTAATTGTAAATATCGTTGAAGTAAATGCATATAAATGTATTGTTGAAGTCTATATTAAATATAATATATTTCATTAATTAACATTTCATAAATTATAGTTATTTCTAAGTTATTTATCACTCACTTAATTAATTCCTTATTTTGAAGTCGAGGTCTATTTGGATCAAATAGCACTATTGCAGTCAACTATAATTAAAATAAAATTACGAGAAATCAATTTATCGATAAAAACTTATTTAAAAAAAATCAAATCAAATGTATTACCAAATCAAGAATCACTGGATCTGTTTCCCATTCTTTGCTAATTTTAAGGAAAAATCTTTTATATTTTGAAAATATTTTTTTAGGCAATTCTTTCATCATATCAAGGCTTAATAAGACAGAGTTTTGATTATCCTTTTAATAAATATATAAAAATAATATTAGCATAAGTAGTCAATATTATTAAATTAATATTACAGTGTATACCGGTATATAATATACAGTATTTATATAAATTAATATATAAAATAATAAAAGTTAACAAACCATAACATATTTCCATTGTTTGGTTTCGGCATCAAATATTGACACTTGTCTTATATAAACTAAATCCATTGCTCCAAATTTTATTAGAGATATTTTGTCATTTTCACAAATATTATTAAATGATGACAACATTTTGGACATTTTGATCACTTTTAATATATAGTCTTCAACTTTATTGCACAATATTTTATTCATATCCTGTTGAGTCATAGCCTGTGAGGTTACGGGTACTTTGGGATCAATGAAAAAAGTGGTCGCATTAAACAGTTCGGCCAATTTGTTTCCCTCCAACTCATTAAAAGCATACCGACTGTCAGTAAACGGTCGGGCGATCGGTAATACAGTAAACTCAAGTTCAGCGGCCTTTTGGTACACCAGATCTGATATCTCGTCCGAGTTTTCCTCATCGCTATTGTTGTCATCTTTCAAATAATTTTCAATTTCCATAATCTGTGTATTGATTTCATCGATACCTAACTCAATGTCACCAAATGAGTCCGGAATTTCCAACGCTTTTATATGATTTAAGTCAAAGTCATCATTAAATGGTACAATAGATCCGCTTTCGGGTGATGTGACAGAACTGGTCGATGAATCCGAAGTGTTGATCCCCGAACTGATGCTGTGTTTTCGTCTTTTTTTATTTGTTTCAATTTTTTTCTTTCTTTCTTTTTTCTCTTCAGATGAAAGAATCCAATCCTTTGTTTAAAAATATAATTAAATTATTAAAATAAATAATATTTTTAAATATAATTATTTACTTAATTATACAATACTTTTTTCATTCCTATATCAAAGCACTTTCTGAGACGACATTTCTTGCAAAATCTTCGGGTGAGGACATCGATGTGACAGTTGTCGTCAAAATGACATTTCAATTCCTAATTGTTATATATATATATATATATTTAATTTATTAGCAAATATTAGATAAATTAATTGTTTAAACATTACCTTAGTTTTGATGGCATTTCTTCTGAAAAATGCTTTACAAGACTCACAGGACAGGGCATCAAAATTATTACCTATTCATGTATTTTCATACATTTCATACAATTTACATTTAATTTAATTTTAATTTTAAATCTAATTTTTATAATTTATTTGGAAAATATTGAATATGAAATATGAAATAATTGTCACTTTAAAAATATTATATTTTAATATAGAAAACTAATTGACATTTAAATCGCTTACCAATAGCTTTGTCGCCACAAACCAAACATTTTTTGACAAACTCTTGGTCAGACATTTTACAAATATGTTTGTCTATGTTATTGATTATTATTATTGATAATTATCTACAATAAAATTGTTATCACTGTTACGCAAATTAATAGTCACAAAATTTTAACTTTTTTATAATGAATTTATTGAAAGTGAAAAACAAAACGTTTGAATTTCGAAGATTTTAATAACAAATATTATGATAACTACTATAGCTTTGGACTACCACTACCACAGATGGTCTCTAAGACAACACTTATATCAATGATATAAACAGCTATTAATTGCTGTTTAAAGTACATCCAAGGCCTGTATATATGGATGACCTTGGTTATAAGTTATAAGTTATGTTCAAATACTGTATATAAAAAATGTTATACAGTATATAATATTAACTATAAAAATAGATGTATTTTACGTATATACAAGTATATATATTATATACTATTGTATTTTATATTTATATAATATGATTGTGCATACATTATACAACTTCAATATACATATATATCAATTTATTTTAATTCAAAATAAATACCGGAGTATTAACTAATTAAAAATTTTTAAAAACATTAATTTTTATCGATAAATTTCACTTATTTTATTGCTATCAATATTGTTTGCTGGCGTTGTTATAGTATTTGTTGCTAATTGTAATCATACTATCGAAACACTACAAACAGGTTATCTTAAATACACTAATATTCAAATATAATTATCAAATTTATATTTATATAATATATAGAGATTTCATACCGACTGTGAAATTCAATATTTGCACCGGGAGTTTGCGTGCATTTAATTTGATAAACTGCCGGAGTATTTAAAAACAAGTTTTCATATTTATTAATAAGTTAGTTATATATTATACAGTAGTTAATGATTCATTTATATATTTGCACCAATTATAACATAACAAACATTGAAGTACAAAGATAAGTGATCTGACAAAATACTGTCAAAAAATATCTTTAAATACAATTATTGTAAACTAATTTTTGTGAATTTATAGATATAATTGTTTACTTACGATTATGAGTTTTCAAATTTTTTTTTATTAAAATCGTTTTTTTACTTCATTTTTTTTAAAATTTCATTATATTTATTTAGACTAATATGTTTTTAAAAATTTATATTTTTACAAAAAAAAATCTATTTTAAACAATTAAATATATTAATTTGACAAAATTCGTTCTGGAAATGCTATCTTTGCATCTCTACTGGTTTACTATAGATTTATTATAAAAATGAAAACTTTCTACAGTATTATCAACTGTTTATATAATCATAATTGCTTTGACTACAAATTAATACTTAGTTTAGTTCATGACATTAATTCTCAATTTTAAGTTTTCAATAATTACTTTATTATTCATCCTTTTGTTATAAAAATAAATAATTTTAAAATACAAGATAATTTGTGTTCACATTGTTATTATCAATAGGTTTTAAATCCAGAATTTCTCTCATGAGTGGTGACACAATGTCCGGATCAGTTTGTTTTGCTTTATTATTGTAGGCCTCACCCAAAATTGATAATTTATACAAAGCGTCCAATAGTTTCAAAAATTTATCTTTTGATTTATTAGTCGATTGATACCTCATTGATAGATAACGTTGCAGTAAAAACATGTAAAGTTGTCGTTGAAATCTATTAAAAAATGAGTGAAAATTATATTTTATTAAAAATAATATTGTAATGACAAAATTATTTTAAAAATCACTTACTTAACTAATTCATTATATATAAGTTTGGGTCGATTTGGATTAAACAATACTATGGCTGTTAACTGATAAATAATAATTAATTAGAGATATTAGTTGTTAAAAAAAATATTACCAAATTAAGTAAAGTATAATCGGATTCCCATTCATCACAAATAATATACAAAAAGTTTTTATAACATTCGTAGAGATTGAATGGAAAATTTCGAGTTAACTCTAAACTTATAATAACTGACGTCTCTTCGTCCTAAATATTCATAAAATAAAATTATTTAAATTTATAAATTTGAACTCTATATACGACAACTAACCAGAGTATATGTCCACTGATTTAGAAGACAATCATAGAAGGGAACGGCACGTAAACAGAACAGTTCGAGTGCTCCGTATTTGATGAGACATATCTTATCGTTTTCACAAATTGTATTAAATGTGGACAAACTTTTCGACATATTTATTAATCTTAACATTTGTTGGTCTATCTTATATGTCATTGCCATATACAGGTCGGCATAATTCATAGCGCGTCTAATTTGGCGACTTTTAGGTTCAGTAAATGGATGGCTTGACCCAAACAGCTCAGTCATCTTATAGCCCTCTAACTCATTAAAAGTATATCTATGATCAGCAACGGGTCTTTCAATGGGTGATACTGTAAACTCAAGCTCTACTGTGTCATGAAAAACAAGATCTGATATGTTATCGAAAATTTGGTCACTATTTTGATTATTAACAAATTGATCCAGGGCACCATAATAATCGACATATTGATGGTCTATGTTTATTGATAAATTATCAATAGCATCTACTTGATCACTTGAAATTTCCAATTGATTGTCATGTAATTCAACATTATTGCTGTTATCAATTTGTTTATCATTTTTTAATTTTTCAAATTTCTTTATCATCTTTTCATGACTTGAGATAATTTTTTTCTAGAAAATTAAATATACAATAAATAAAAGTAAATTTATAATTAAAAATTATATTATAGTATAGTATAACTACTTTATTCATCCCCACTGTAAAACATTTTTCGAGACGGCATTTCTTACAAAACTTTCTGTTAAATGTATTGATTGTACACTTTTGGTTGTAATGACATTTTAATTGCTATAAAAACAATTACAATAAAAAAAATATTAATATAAAATTAGTATTAATCTAATCTAAAAAACTTTGTTTAGAAAAAGTCTGGCAATTTTTTTAACATTAGACACAATTTGCAATGATTTGTGTGTAAAATTATATTACGAATTGCTGAGACGACAACAATGTAATAGAGGTTAATATTATAGTCCTATTCATTAACTAAGTTATCATATTTACAGCTTAGAGTCTATGCTTACAGTCATTGTAAGCATTAAATATGATAACTTAGTTAATGAATAGGACTATAATATTAACCTCTATTACATTGTTGTCATCTCAGGATATTGTAAAAAAATTTTAATGTATCAATTGATGTCCAAAAGTTTGCCAGTTTTTACGACAAATAAAATAGAAAAAATTGTAAGTTTTTAAATAAAATTTCTATTTTGTTAACTAAACAAATAACTTACTTTGAATTTAAGTGCATTGCGTCTGAAAAATGATTTACAAGATTCACACGATAAAGCATTAAAATTATTGCCTATTAATATTTAAATTGTAATTTTAATAATTATTAAATTAAAATATTGCATAAAATTATATCTAATGACTTACCAATAGCTTTGTCACCGCAAATCAAACATTGTTTTAGTGAATCATTATTTTCAGACATTATTAAACAATAATATGGAATTAAATAATTATATAAAACTTATGTTTATATTATAAATATTTGATAATACTTTTTAATTAAATAACTTAAATATAAAATATATTGAAAAAAATAAATAAAATATTTATGACAAAAATTTCTCAAGTTTTTAATACATTATCTACTGAATGACTAAATAAAATATATTAATTTCATAAAAATAACAACAAATGTTAATTTATTTTTAATATTTATATATAATTTCAATTTATACACAGTTAGCCTTGAGTTTTAGTGCAAATGCTCTAATGGATTCTGTGTTGTCGATACTAAATTCAAATTGAAATATAACATTGTTTTGATAAAACATTTTTTTTAATTATAAGTAATGTGTAATTTTATTTTTTTCTAAAGAAAGTACAATACTATATTTTTTATTAATATTAGCTGCCATCATTATTTATGTATATTATAATAAATTACAAAACATCACATATTTTTTTAATCAATTAAATGATAACAAACTTATTATTGATGAGAGTTTTTAAGGTTATTTGTCAAATCCGTTATAATTTTTAGCAATAATATTATTATATTAATAAAACTTATTTATTAGACCATTAGAGTCTTATTCCATATAGTAAACCAACAATGAATTCAATGGCTTTTTTATTAGTACACAAATTTTGTTTAAATAAACATGAAATTTTATTAATATATTTTAAAAATCTACCAGTAATTAACATTTAAAATTTTTTTTATTTGTAATATTATCTTTTTGGTCAAACATCACACCCATGAGCTCCAAATGTTTGTTAGTATTTTCAATACATATTTTGCTATACGCCGTTCCCAATACATTCAAATCCATCAAAGCGTTCAATAATTTTAAAAATTTATTTCTCATTTTATTAATTGATTTATATCTAACAAATAAATATCGTTGTAATAGATGCATATAAATATGTTGTTGTAATCTATATTTAAAAAATAAAATATTAAAAAAAAGTTTTATAAAATACCAATTAATAAATTGACTTACTTGACAATATCTTTATATAGCAAATAAGGTCGATCCGGATTGAAAAGCACTATTGCTGTCAACTATTGATGTAAAAACAATATATTTAGTAAATATAATTTACAAATAATAATTAATTAAAACCTAATTATAATGAAAAACTAACCAAATCTAAAATAACAGAATCATATTCCCATTCTTTACATATTTTGTTTAAAAACTGTTTATAATATGCATACAAATTGTGCGGAAATTCATGCATTACTTCAAGACTTAGTATTAATGCATTATTATTGTCCTAAAATAATTATAAATAAAAAGTGTTAATTGAATAAAATGTACATTTATTTTGAATATACCATAGCATAAGTCCAATGATCGGTAATATAATCATAGAAGGGAACGGCACGCATACAAAACAGTTCGAGTGAACCGTATTTAATGAGACATATCTTATCATTTTCACAAATACCGTTAAATGATGTCAACGTTGTGGACATCCTTACAATTTGAAGCACCTGTTGATCAAACTTAGAGCACATAATACGATGCATATCACTGTAATTTGTTGTCCCCGAAGTGAACCGATTTTCCGATTCCGAGAAAAAGTTTGTGGCACTAAACAGTTCACACAATTTGTTGGCCTCGAGTTCATTGAATATCAACTGCTGACTAACTATAGGTCGGGCTATAGGTATGGGAGTATTGTCTAATTCGGCAACTTTTTTGTAAGTCATTTCCGATATGTCATCTGATATATCAATAATATCGTTGACTTCGATACTGTTATCAATTTTTTGTATCTGTGTATTAACTTCATTGATAATATCAATATTATTGATTGTATCATAAATGTTAAATAAGTTGCAATTTGTGTCACAATAGTCCCAATTTGGTAATGACTTCTTATCTGTTATTTTACTGTATTTTCTTTTTCTTTCGTTAATCTCTTCTCTAAATTGTTGATCAGATTTTAGTCTATTTAAATGAATCCAATCCTAAATTACAAATTTTGATGTTATTATTAGAGTTTTATATAATATAATTTTTATAATCAATTTTTTATTTCTGTGTCCACACAATTACTCAAAATATATAACATTTTTTGATTAATTTTTGGTGTTTTTATATCTTTAAGACAGTTCTTATCCAAAAAACACTAGATTTTTAGATTGATTTATATTATAAATTTACATATATATACAATATATATAATTTTATAAAAGTTGATAAAATATTTTAATTATTTCTTAATGAATATTATTATATTAATTTATAAATACCTTTTCATTGAATGCATTACTCATAAAAAACGATTTGCATGTTTCACACATTAGAGAATCAAAATTGTTACCTATTTAAAACAAATTATTACATTTTATTATTTTTAAAAATTGGTAATTTAATAAATAAATAATTACAAAACACAAATCATCATTTATTTATAAGTTACCAAACAATTGATGACCACAAAGCAAACATGTCTTGGTCATTTTTGCAAACATATAAAATAGTTTTCTTTAATTATCACTTAGTGTTCAATTAATCAGTTTTTACACTTTGAGATACTATTAAATTAATTAATAATACAAATTTGTACTTTAACTCTGTCAATTAAAAATAAGTATATACAAGTACATTTGACTTATTTTAACATAATAGTAGTATAATCCAAAATGTATGTATTAATAAGTCATATGATATATTAATACGATGCTTACTTACAGGTAGTTATTTCAATGTTAACTTTTTTTAATAAAACAGTATTTAATAATTCAATGTTTTTGATTATAAGGAATATTCGCCATCATATTGTGTACAATATCTATGGAAACAAACTAAATATATGATTGTGATGTTTGAATCAATCAATTTGTTAAATTATAATTGAAAATATTTTAATTTAGTAATACACATAATAATAGCAATCCACAAATGGATTATTAATTCAATCATAATGTTATGATAATGATTTGGCATTATATTTAGAAATATATGTTTATAATGAATTGTAGATTTCAATTAAGTAAATAAAAATTAATGCATATTATATTAATTTTTAATTATTAGATATCAATTTTAATAGCAAACTTTGCATAAAAAGAATATTATTTAAATCAACATATTTTTTAATAAATGATAAAATAATATATTAAATATTTATTTTTTTAGATAATGATATTATAATGTTTTGTTTTCCTTAAACGATTTGCTGTATTAACTTAAGTTAAATAATTAAAATTAATTTAACCTTCAAGTTATTTAACTTTTTATATAATCCTATATTCAACTAAGTAATAAAATACTTAAATTATATTTGTTGTAAATGTACTAAAGACTTATTTATATTGCATAATATTTATTGAACAATAATTATATAAATACTAGTTTAGTACAAATTTTATTACGTTAACAAATAATTCATTTAAAATACCGAAACTGATTACATTAATTATAAATATCAATACATTAAGACATAATATTAGGTTTATTTTGGTCACAAATTTCATTCATTAAAGGCATTGTATTTTTGGTGTCCGCTTCCAACCAATTCTGGACAACCTTTTCATTCAAAATCGGCAAATCTGTCAAACAGTTTAATAGCCTTAAAAACTTTGACTTTGCCTCACATTCCGACCGGTATTTAGACATCAAATAGCGTTGCAATAAATACATGTAAATGTGTTGTTGTAATCTATTTGATAAAATAGATAGTATTTGTATATTGATTATGTAAATGTTATTAATTAGTCCTTTTTTAACATTAGCTATATTGAAATAATATAAGTATATAAATTATGATACAAAATAATACTAATAAATAATATTAATATTAATAATTGTTTATTAATGGCATATAACTCACTTGACTAACTCTTTATGTTGAAGAGTAGGTCGTTCCGGATTGAATAATACTATTGCAGTCAACTATGATATTAATAATAATTATCGGTTTATTTATAATAGATTATAGATTAATAATATACCAAATCAATGATAACAACATCCGAGTCCCAAACTGCCTCAATCTTCTTCAAGAAGTTTCTATTACTAATAAATGTATTTTTCTTGTTTTGCTTTAACAGTTCCAGATGTAAGACAACAGAGTTTTCGCTATCCTATTATTTAAATAAATAATAAATAATAACTTTTTTTTTAATTTTATCAATAAATAAAATATATTATTTGATTGCCAACCAAAACAAAAGTCCAGTACTCGGATTCAAAGTTAAATGTTAGGACCGACCGAATGGTACAGATTTCAATGGATCCGTACTTCAAAAGAGCGATTCTGTCGTTTTCGCACAGAATTTTAAATCCACTCAACATTTTGCACATCTTTACTGTTTTGATGGCCATATTCTCCAATTGAATTGCCATCAATTTAGTGATATCATTGGCCGATTCAGGCACTTTGTTTTGCTGAAACTCATGTATAACCGCTTTCTGGTAATCCGACATTACATGAGTAGACATAATGGTTGTCATCACTTGAGTCGCATTGATTAACTCAGACATACGGTTAGCCTCAATATCTGTTAAATTGTTTTTATCAAACGGTTGGGCCATTGAATTAACAACAGAAAACTCAAACTCGACGGCCTTATAGAAGACACTATCAGACACTTCAAGTATTTCTTTACTTTTAATATAATTCTTGATTTCCATAATTTCTTTATTGAGTCGTTCGTCATTGACATCAATATCACTGGTTTTCTCCAGAATCTGCAGACTATTACTAAATTCTGTATCCATTTGACTATTTGTGTCTGAATTTGAAGCATCGCTTTGCGATATTTGAGAAATCTTTCGTTTTTTACGATTTTCTTCGATCTTCTTTCGACGGACTTTACGCTCGTCGTCGTTAAGAATCCATTCCTTAAGAAAACAAATGACAACATTTGAAAACTCATTTAAATAATAATTAATTTTTAATAATTATAACTATTCTTTAAATTATTTTTTATACTTTTTTCATTCCCACATCAAAACATTTCTTTAAACGACATTTCTTGCAAAATCTTCTCCTCAAGACATCAATGATACAGTTGTCTCCAAATTGACATTTAAATGACTATAAAAATATAAATTAAATTATTGAACAGTTTATGAGCTATTGTTGACAATTACCTCATAATGTAAAGCATTTCTTCTGAATAATACTTTACATGACTCGCAAGTAATTACATTAAAATTTGTACCTGGTTAAATATAAAATTATAATTATACATCATTTTTAATTATTTAATTTTTAGAAAAATTAAGTTTATATAACATATGTAAAATAGTTTAATTATTATTTCACATTTTTAAAATTTTATCTTCAACATATTATATGTTAATTTTTTGTCAGTTTTTAAAAATCATATTAAAAGTACTGTATATTTTAAGTTATGAAATATGTGTTTTTAAATTTAAATTATTGACAAATATATAGGTATACATAAAAATGTATATAGAGTTCATTACCTATTGCTTTATCGCCGCAAACCAAACATATTTTAATAGTCTCTTTGTCTGTCATTTGTATTCAATAATTTATTCAAACATATAAATCCAATTAAAAACAATTTATAATAAAAATACAATATTTATAACAAATAATTATAATTATAATGATTTAATTTTGTGAAATGTTTTCATCAATACAATTAATAAATTGCAGTGAATAGCCATTTCCAAGCCAACCATATCACTTGTCTTATCTTATTATGCAAACATAAAAAAGTCATATGATATGTCATTTTATTTAATATATAATGCATTTTATAATAAAACATTTAAAATTAAATTTAAATATTTAAAAAAAATATATAATATAACTAGTGATTTGGTAATAAATCCCAGCATTCATTAGTTGAAGGGTAAAAACTCTGACATTTAAAATTTGTTTTAATCGGTTATTAAAAATAACTATTATTAGTCAATTAAAACTTATATATAATATTAGTAATTTATCTGAAGCTCACTAACATTATCAAATTAAATGATACACTTAATAATTTAATATTAATACAATTTTCTAAAATTTCAGATAACCAAAATAATATTTTATTTATTTAATAATATAGTTTTCATAATATTTACAAATTTAATTAAATATGATATAATTGTAAACATAAAATGAAACAATAGTTCATTATATTTATATCTAGAAACATTTAATAACAAATATATAACATTTTAATAATTGATTTCATTGTAATATTTGTTTCATAATCATTGTTTCAGTAGATTCTATCAAATAATACATTGTATACAATATCTACATACATATTAAATAGGATTTCATAATATATATTTTTATTTAAATATAAAATTAATATAAAATATAATGTATCATAAGATTCAAATTATCAAATGAGATTCAATTGTTTTTTTATGAATTATATATGAAATATATTTTATAATAAAAATGAAGTTTGTGTTTGAGTTCTGTTAGCAATTTCTTTAAGAAGTGGTGTATTTACCGGTCCCTCAGACCAGGCACTGGCGATCTTTTCATTGACAATATGTAAGTCATGTAAACTATTTAATAAACGCAAGAATTTGATGTTAGCGTCACATTCGGATGGATATCGCATACGAAGATATCGCTGAAGTAAATACATATAAACTTGTTGTTGAACTCTAATTGATTAAACAAATGTCTTGTTTTAAAATATATATAAAAATAATACTGTTTTTTAATAGTATTATATTATTGATGAGACAATCATAAAATAATAATTTGTATACTTACTTAATAGACTCTCTATGTGTCAATAGCGGTCTACTGGCGTCAAACAATAGTATTGCTGACAACTAAATAATTTCATAACAAAACTATGTTATAATAATAAAAGTAAATTTAGTTTTTACAATCAAATTACCAAATCTATAACCACTTTATCGGAATCCCATTCAGGAAGAAATTTGCGAATAAAATCGGCATAACTTTCAATGTAATTGCGTTTACCCTTAATTAACAAATCCATTGATACCAATGTCCCGACTTCGCTATTCTTTAAGAAAAATCAATAAAAATATATTTTTAAATTAATTAAATTAATTATCATTATATTTGATACAAACATACGGTCACAATATTCCAGTAATATTTATCAAAATCCATATCCAAGAGTATTCTAAGTGTGAAGATCTCAATAACCGAGTATTTAAGTAAACATATTTTATCGCTTTCGCAAAGTGCTTGAAAAGCGCTCAACCTTTTAGACATTTTCACTATTTTTCGGATATCATAATCTGATTTAAAACACATTATCCGAATCGCTTCCGTAATGTCATCTGCAATGGCTGTACTTTTGGGCACCGGATGGTTGAGAATCTTAAGCGCATCAAACAACTCATCAAACCGTTTGGCTTCTAATTCATTAAAATCTTCGCTATTCATAGCTCTGGGAATCGGTATAACACTTAACTCCAACTCCACGGCCTCGCGATAGACATTACTTGATATTTGTGTCGTGTTTTTTGATGCCATAAATTCGGCAAATGTCGTGAACTCGTCTTTAGTATCACTTATTTCTTCACAAGTATTTGATTCGCTTTGTGACAACTCTTGTACTTTTGGTGAGCTATTTGTATCACTAGTACTGTCACTACTAATAATGCAAGACATGGACTCATCGGATGAGTTGACACTATCTTTCCTCGATTTTTCACAAACAGATTGTTGTTTCTGTTCTTTTCTTTCCCTAATTTTATTCCTCCGGACCTCCTTTTGCTCTTCCGTTTGTATCAATTCCTATAATATCAATGCATTGATTAAATTATTCCAATAATATATTAGTTATTTAATATTATATTTAAAAATAATTTTATATACACTTTTCATTCCGATATCAAAACATTTCTTTAGTCGACATTTTTTACAGAACTTTCGGGTTAAGACATCTATCTTACAATTGTCACCGGAAAAGCATTTAAATTGCTGTATAATTATATTAATTGTATTTTTTTCAATTAATCATATTATATGTAAATTAAATTCAAAATAACTGTAATTTTTTTAAAAAATTTATATTACCTGAAGATAATTCTTAGATTTGTCTCCATTTCGCCGGAAGAATGCTTTACAAGACTCACAAGTAATGGCTTTAAAATTATAACCTAATTATAGATTTAGAAATTAAAAAATCATAACTTATTTAACTAATAATTGAACATTTTTTTCAAAAACAAATTTTTAAAATGAGTTTTCAATGTTAAATAGAAATTATTTGACCATGATCAACTTTATGTATTTAAATCAATTATTATTTTAAATATTTTCATATTAAATATTATTAATTAGACAATAATTTAAATTAGTTATTATATAAATGATATAACATTTCTTACCACTTGCTTTGTCACCACATATGACACAACATTTGTTAAATTTTTTGGGCATTTTGTTAATTAGTAAATTTTGATCATAAAAACATTGTAATCAGCACTGGTATGTAATAATCAAATTCATATACTATTTATGATAAGTGAAATTAGATTTTATTTTTATTTATTTTTGAAAATAATTTATATAATTATATAATTTAATGTTAATCCATAGCACAAAATTTATAATCACATTATTATTACTTATAAAATAATGATTATCCAAAATATAGCTTTGATATCACTTTGTTTATAATTTATTTAATATTAGTACTGATTTTAGTATAATATTACGATACAGTATTACATTATACTGCAAATGCCAAATACTGTAGTATTTCTAGTAATGAGTTATTTATATAATATAAATAAAAGCACTGTATGTTTATAAATTAGTTAAAATTACTTATATATATATATATATATATATAATATACTAAAGTATATTTATAATGGACGGCTATAATGCGAAACATTAAATATAAACACACACTTATCATATATGAATAAATATGGCAAACATGGCATTAAAGAGCACCAGTATCTAAAAATATCGGGAGTTCCCCAAAAATAGACTATCCACTAAATTAATAAACATATTAATTTTATTATAATGACGATTACACTATTGTATTACACAAAAACATAAACACACATCAAGTTGTTTCCTAATGCCTGTAATATGAACATGAATATGACCTTGATCACTTTATCACTTTATCATTTACGGTAATCAGTTTTCAATACACTATGCCATTCGTTAACTATATTTTAATGTTTTGTTTGATTTAACCAAATGGACAGTATATACACCAAAATGTCATACAAAGTCCATACAAATTACAAATTATTTATACTGTAGTTTACCTGTATATTTCATATCATTGATTTTGAATAACTACTTATTTAGGACAAATTAAATACACTTTGAAAACCTTATAAAGTACAGTACTATTAATAGTCAACTACATGTATAAAATGCTAGTAAAATATAAGTTATAAAATTATATATTAATATAAAGCTGTATAAGTATATCCCGAGGGTTATTCAATAAATTTGAACAATTATCATCATCATTGTATTAATAATGATAATGCCGTACATATACATGTATTATATAAATTTTATATATAGTATATTATAATATTATATTATTATTTCTTTACCTATTAAATATACACTAGTATAAATTATACTGTATAATATATTATTATTTAAGTGTTAGTAATTATTTAGTGGATAATAAAACCTGATAAAAAATATGTGAAATGATCTTGATAAAAAACAGAAAAACTAACAACAATATGATATTTGTTATTTAATAGTTATCTTACTAGAAAATTTAATTTGTAAAATGTTTGTAATCAAATATAAATATTATATTTAAATCCAAGTTAATCTTGTTATAAATAGTTTTTATGTTTATTTACAAACATTGATAAATTTAGGATATACCGTAAAATACATTATCATCGATTTTATTACATTTGGTTACATTAGTACATAAAGTTTCAATATTTTATATACAGTATTATTATAATATTATATAGTTGATTTCTAATCATATTACAGTATAATGTAATAATATATTATAATTTATTATTACAATTAATATTTTCAATAAAATTCAGTTATACTATACTTTCTGTCGGCAATCTCTTTAAGTATAGGAACTATTGGTGTCCTTTCGGACCAATTAAGAGCAATCTTGTTGTTTATAATGTGTAAGTCATTCAAACTATTTAAGAGTCTTAAAAACGTAGTCTTAGCCAAACAATCGCTACCAAACTGTATACCCAAATATCGTTGGAGTAAATATATGTAAACTTGTTGTTGAAGTCTATAATCAATTCATATTTAGTATTAAATAATTATTAATTTCACAAATTTTGTTGACAAATAAATTTAATATAATTACTTAATAGATTCAGAATGTTTTAAATCAGGTCTATTTGGGTCAAATAATATGATTGCTGTTAACTAAATAATAAAATAAAACAATTAGATAATTATTTACAAATCAATTTGTAAGTACTATTTATGACTACCAAATCAATAATAGATTTATCTGAATGCCATTCAGCGGATATTTTATCAATAAAATCACAAAAATTTTGGTAATAATTTCTTTTTCCTTCTTTAAGAATATCAATAAACAATAAATCTGATGTATCGCTATCCTGAATATAATTTTAAAAAAATAATACATAAAATGTTTAATAATGTGATTACAGTATTGACTATAACTAATATAAGTAAAAATACCGTAAGAATATTCCAGATTCTGTGGTTTGGGTTAAAATGGAGTAAAATTCTTAGGTTTACGATCTCTATTATACTATACTTAATAAGACAGATCTGGTCGTCATCGCAAAGACCATTGAATGCAAACAATCCTTTAGAAAATTTGACAATTTTTTTGATATCTGTTTCAAACTTTTTATAAATAACACGAAGTGCTTCATTTAGATCAGGATTTATTACAATTGAATGCTTTGGAGATCTATTGTTTAGTGTCTTAATAGCACTGAACAGTTCAGTTAGACGATTGCCTTCCTGTTCATTGAATGTCTCAACACTTATAGTTTGTCTGGAAATCGGAATCATTGATAATTCAAACGATTTTTGGTTGATATCAATTGAAATCTGATTATCTGAATCAGGATTATTGACTTTAGACTCTTGTTTATTATCATTTTTGTCGTAGTTATTAGAGTCCATTGAATCTAACAAATCATTGACATTATGTGTGACAAGTGATGGTGAGGTACTGTTAATAACGACATCAACTGTAGACGTGTCGGCAATTTTGGTCAACTCATCGATAATCTGTTGTTTCAGTTTCTTCTTCTCTTTCAATCTATTTTGTCGAAACTGTTTCTCTTCTTCACTAAGTATTAGATCCTTCAGAAAAAATTAAATATAATTTCATTAATTTCATATAAAATTTATTATTACTTTTTTCATTCCCATAGCAAAACATTTCTTCAATCGACACATTTTGCAATACTTTCGATACATTAAATTTATTCTGCATTTACCGCCCAAAAAACAGTGAAATTGCTAATAATTAACAAATATTAATATATTTTCACAAATTTTTTTTATACATTTTCTTTGGTGGCATTTCTTCTGAAAAACGCTTTACAAGATTCACATGTAATGGCATTAAAATTAAAACCTTTAAACAAATTAATATTTATATATATTATTAAACAAAATTATATATCATTAGTATATTATATATATATACCACTTGCTTTATCTTCACATATTTGACATATTTTATCCAACATTTTAGGCATTTTTATATCTTTAAAAAATCATAATTTTATTAAATACTTATCAAATAAAAAACAGTGTATATTTATATTAGAAATGTAATTTAAAAAATTATAAAATAAAAAAATAGCTGAATAAATAATGAATTATACTAAACAATAGTATGTTTATTGTATTTGTATTGCTTTTAAATATAAATTTATGACATATAGTATTAAATAAATACATAATAATAATTGTAATATTATTAAATTAATTAATACTGTATATTAAAAATATAATTTAAAAATTTTTAAATATTAATATTATAAATAATAATTGAATTTTAAACAATATATTTAATACTTACCCTTATTATACAGTATTATGAAAATACAGTACTAATGATATTACAAATTGATTATCAAACTATCAATCATATGACAAGTGTTAGTTTGTACATAATTTGCACTTAAAATAGTATATATGGTATGATTGACATAATTATAAATTGAAATCATTATACTGTATTACTTTAGTATAATATATTACGTTTAATAAGAATACTGTAAACAAAGTATAATATATTAATATTTTTAAAATATTAAACAGTTGTATAATTAAATTATTTTTTCTAAATTTCACATCCTTTTGTAAAGATATATACATATATAATATAGATTATAAATAATAACTTTTATTATTATTGATACCACAATAATTTATTTAGAAATTAATTAATTGATTAATGTTTGTAAATATAATTTGTATATAATTTATAATATTCAAATATCTGTTACTTTTATTGAATAAATTGCAAATAAAACACAATATGTTTAGTTAAAAAAAACTAATTTTATGTCAAATGTTTACTAATTCTGCAATATTTTCAAATGCCAATAAATAACTGAAATGTACTAGATCAAATTTATTATTATTATTAAAAACATAGCATTAAATAGCCGTTTATTAGGTGGTGTAATATTATACTTAATAAATCTTAATAACTTATTTAAGAAATAATTCAATTACAAGTTTATTATTTCCTTTGTTGTCTATTTATACTCTGTAGTAACAATTTAATCAAGCAATTAAATATCATTTTTATTTGTATATATTATTTAATGATTTAAATTATAACAATTAATATAATATAAAATAGTGAATAATAAGTTTTATAAGTTTATATAATCAAAAAATATTATAAACTAACTAAAATATAATTAAATAAAATCAACAATACATAAGATTGTTATGAGAAATAGTAATTTATTAAAACCACAATTTAAAAATGCATTTAATATTTTTGAGCTGAATTTTGAGGCATTACATGCTTTCAATTATTGAAATATGTAATACATTTGGCGTAAAATTTAATAATTAAATTTAAATACAAAACAAACAATTAAAAAAAAAAAAATCATTTTGATCAATATATAGATAATAAATATATATACTTTTAGTATTAAAATATACTATACATTCAAACAATATAAAGTATAACGTTGTAGAAATTAGTTAAATTTATAATCAGCTCAAAGTCAATCACGTATATTAATACCTAAATCACAAAAATAAATCTCTTGTTTAAACTATAATAAAATTAGAGTATATTTTCCATCAAATTGTAATTTTTGTAAATTTATATGACATAGTTTGTCATTCATGTTACCTTTAATTAAATTACACTAAAAACAATATTTACACATAAAATTGTAACCAAATGTAAAATATCTTAGGTTAATATCGAAATACTTATAAATTTAATTACTAAATTTAATTTTAGATATTAGTATATATATTAATATATGTAGTTCGATATTAATTATAACAATTATAAATAATGTAAAAATATGAGACCTAAATTATGAGATAAACTTCAAATCATTATTAAAATTGCAATCAAGCCTTTATATAATTTACTATATATTTATCATAAGAATATTACTATAATGTTAATATTTAAATCAAACATTTTTATAATATACTCATCGATGACTAAAAAATATATCAACTTTGGTGTCAAAAACAAAATTGAATTATCACTAAATACCGTACATTAATATACCGGTAAATTGAATCCAAATATAATTTCATTCAAATTGTTACTCCAATTTAAAAATTCATTAAATATTATACAACCCATAAAAAGAAATATTTTTTTAAATATACAGTATTATACTGTAGTGTACTGTATATTAATTAATCTCTAAATGGTTTATAACTTATAAGTAAATAATGTGTGACAATGTGTTTCAAAATAGGGTGAGTCCTTATAATTCAAGTGGTGGGACAAATCACTTTAAGTATATAATCGGTTAATAGTGTTGGTACGGTTGGACTGTCCTCATTAATAGCACGCAATACTAAATAAAATATTAATTGTTAATAATTAATATAAATAAAACAATAAAATTAATATTTACTTTTGATGAGCATTTGGAGTGTGGCTACAGTTGGTGGTCCACTACCAGTATTATATGGTATAACAGTGGTCAGGTATTTAGGTTCGGCAGTACGGCCTCGTTTGCGGTCCAAATGGTGTTGTCGGCGCTTATTCTGAACACTCAATAATACAGATATAAAGCTATTCTTGAGTTCTTTTTCAAACTCGAGTTCATCCCTGAGTGCCAACTCGTGAATCAATGTCTCGGAGTTGTGTTGAATCATACGCTCCAAATCCATATAAAGCTCATTCAACTGAACCGTTGAGTATGTCTTTAGTTTTTCCTCGTAAAGCAAGGCTGCCATCGACTGTCTCTCTTTGCGCTCATCACAACTGGTCGGTGACTTGTCTGATGAGTTGGTCTCTGAAGTGGTCACACTCGATGTCGACTCACTCATCATTATCTCATCGATCTCTTCGAGGACTTGTTCGGCTGTAAAAATGGGTTCCTGTTGTAGACTCGACAATATAAGTGAATGCATATCCAAATCTTTGGCCAACTCTTCTTCATCACAATTGGGATCAAAGAGTTCATTGATATTATTTGACAGATTGCGGCCTCCATTTAGCGACTCATTTATGTTAAGCGTTGGTAAATGTAGTTTTCGGGCGTATGTTTTGTTCCAATCAATCGGTAAAATATTACCAAAATTGCCGGTCAATGTCCACCACATCCTATAAAAACAATATCATAAAAGTTTGATAATAGTCGTCATCGATGGTTAGATTAGATATATTAATGCAAACATACTGTGACTCATTCATGATGTCTTCTTGACTCCTGACCTGAACGGGCGCTAAATTTGACACATTTTCGTCATAATTGCGAAAACAATTTGTAATCTTCTCATCAAATGTATTGACCAGATCTTCAAGACTTTCCGAAAAACTGTTGTCCGTCAAAGTTGAGCCGTTAGTCTCAACGAAAGCCTTATTGTCCAACTGTTCCGTTGGATTATTGCTCACTGTATTTGAATTGTCGATATCTTCTGAACACTGGAAGTCACCGAAGTCTTCAGTGATGGCCAGCGGCACGTCTACACTGCAATTGAATTCAGACATTTTTGATGACAATTGATTGATTGTATCAACCAATTAATGGTTTGCAACCAATTGGTCAATAAATTTAATGTCAAGTGTCCACTAAATTATTACTAAATGTCTTCAAATATCAAACAATGTGTCAAAAAAACATCAAAACATTAAATGACAACAAATTTATGACATTTATTACAATACACTCAATGCATAGCATTAATGCAGTTATACTGTGGCAGGGGTTGGACTGTTGGGGGATATTGTTGACCGTCTATTACAAAGTTACTATTTATTAACAATTATTTAAAAACTTAATATTATTTTTATAATTAAAATATTTTTGTTTATTTAATACAATAGCATATAAGCATATATACAATTTGAATAAAGTCTGATTTAAATCAAATTAAAATAACCCCCCAATAACTCAGCCCTTTGTTAAATAAAACTCTACTTTATTTTTAATACAGTTTTATAGTATTGAATGAATAATTGAATGAATGATTCATGTTTTCAGAGCTCATCTCTAATATTGACATTACTATAGTAACCAACAATTGTTTGGCGGAAACAACAAAAAGATAGTTATATTTAAAAATTGATGAAAGTTTGTAATACAGAGAGTATTATATTATTAATATATGATCATTATATCATCATTTTTCATATATTATATATATATATATTATAAAGTATAGTATATACAACATTAGATTGATTTAATTTATATTTTAAACGTCAGTTACTAAAAATTTATTTAAACTTTATTTTTTGTAGTAATAATTACAGTAATTTAACAATTGTTTAATACTATATTTTCCCGTATATTTAATACTATTATTTAATACAACAATAATTTATTAAGATTAGCAATAATCGATCAAATCAATTGAATAAATTAATGCTATAATACTGTATATAATACCAAAATTATATGTTAAAAGTAATGAAATTAGTTTTTAATCGTAGTTATAATCGTTCAGTTTGTAGTTATTTAGTAATTATAATATAACACACTTATAATTATTATTGATTCAATGTTTTGTTGATAATTATAATAATATTAAGAGCAGATAATTATAAAATTTTTAAATAATACTTATAATTTCATATAAGTTGTCAATCAGATTTTTAAACATAAAGATAAAAATATTCAAAATTAGATTAACGGTAAAGTAAAAATAAATGATTACCTGTTTAGGTAATGTTTAAAAATTATGATATATATTGTAGTCATTTATTTACTGTAAAATTCCACAAATTAATGATAAATTTATTTTTAAAAATCTTAATTCGTGTAAAATAATTAAAAAATGATTAAAAATAATAATGTTTTGTGAAATGATTTAAAACTAAGAATCACTTTTTCGAAGTTCTTTGACGTTCTGTTCAATAACTCTTTCAATGAATTCATCCGGTATTTTATCTATTGTTAGTTCGCCATTATTAGTGGAACTGTTAGGTGACATCATTTTTAAATATTGTTGTTCAGAGGTATAGACTTCGTAAGGGATAATACTATTATATTCTCCAATAGTCTGTTCGTGCGATTTAAACGCTAATCTTTTTGATGCCGAACGACAACTACTAGCACGTGATGAACGTGAAGACATTGATTTCGGTGAACAACTCGATACAGGACTTGACATTGCATTCGACAGCGTCGGTGACAACGTTGACATTCTATGCGTTGAAGACAACGATGTGATGGGAGACTCACAAAGTGAATGGTTGTTCCGGTCGTGACTCAACTGTTTGTTAATTCTTTGTTTAATTGGTGTCAAATTATCCACATTTGCATTGATTTGTATCTCAAGCGGACTCTTTGGCCTCTCTTCTATCGATTCGTCAACATTTGATTCACTTGAATTGTTATCACATTTTTTATGAATATTATTATCAGGTGTTGTCTGACAACTTTGGTATGAATCTGGAGTCGACAATATATTATTCAATTGTTGAGTACTGGCCTCAACATAACTACCACTGGAATCAATTGGTTGGCTTTCTTGACTAAGATTAGGTATTATACATTCATCCATCTCTTCAATATCTTCATCGATAAGTTGATTAGAGTTTTGTGTGCCATCGGTGGTACAATCAGTGGTACAATCAGTGGTTATTTGTTGTATACACTTGTCGTTGTTGTCTTCACTAATCTGTGTTGAATTTTTTCTTTTGTTGTCATTGTCTTTCACTTCTTGACTATAGTCAATACCATTAAAATCGTCATCAATAACCATCACTTGTTCATCACTGGATTCATCAATTTCTGTCACTTCCATTATGAGTGATGGTGTGGGTGTCGGTGGTAACAGATCTTTGCTATGTTCATCCAAGACATTCCCGAATCCATGTGTAAGTATACGAGTGGCCAACTCGTACTTGTCTTCACATGTCTTGTACTGGTTGTCCAACAAATCAAACAAAGATGTTATGGCATTTGTGTGCTCTGATCCTATAATTTGTGTCCACAAACAAACTGATCCGTAAATATTAAAAACTTTTGGACCGATTGACTCTAATGTCTTAAGCAACGCATCATTAGTTGAACTCATGTTTTCTATAATTTTTTGTTTACTAACATTGAAATCACGTGTTGTTATCAATAAAGTTGTAAATTATGTAAACTATTCATCAATTATTTAAATAACTTTTTAAAAATTAGATTACAGTATATTAGTGTTTAATATTAATTACAGTAATAAATAAATTTTTATTTTATAAAATGTAAATTACAATTAAATGTTTAATTTTCTAAATTTATTTATTAAGTTTTAAAAACTAATTTTCTTTATTCGATAATAAAGTAGCAATTATTTTAAGATTGAATTTACAGTAATTTAATGTATAATTTGAGTAAAAGTTTATAAAATATTATAAAAACAATAAAAATAAATCAATGATTGATTTATTAATCAAAAATTTAATTTTAATTTTAACGACATTGTTCGCCATTAACCAAAAATGAGACAATTTTTGGACACTTCATCATTATATCATTGTCGGGAACTTCAATATCTTCATCAATAAACAGAGAGATATTTCGTATTCTTCTAAGTCTTGATAACCAATCCAATGATTGGCTGCTGATCTCAACTTTCGATAGACAAAGATATTGAAGATGAGGTAAATTATCATTAATATTGATGAAGAATTCACTGTTTAATGACTTATCTTTTGATGGCATTATTACTAAATGTGTTAATCGTTTTATTTGTTTAAATGATTTGCTCTCAAAGTAATAGTTTTCAGGAAACTCAAGAAAATTGCCACTAAATTCAAGTTGAGTTAAACACATAAATTTGTTGGCAATTATATCAAGTATTTTTGACATTACATTAATATCTTTGACAACAATATTATTCAACAATAATCTCTTTAATTTGTTGCCATTGAACGCAAAATAACATAAATTGTTTGGTATATAATCTAACATTTCGTCAGTCATATAGTCACTGATCGCTAAATCAATCAATTGCTTCATTTGTGTCAAACCATTGGCCAGTTTTATGACGGCTTTGTCGTCAGTATTAAACTGTAACTCTACGGCAATAGCTTTCATCTGATTCTTGTATTGTTTGACAAAAGTGTCAAACACTTTGATGAGATCGTTGTTATAAGTGATGGCTATCTTCTTAAGCTTCGGAAACAACATTTTGTTTTCATTAATTAAATACTTAAACCTATCGTCAGTTATACCACTTCTGTCGTCATTACTATCATTAAATAGACTTAAATTTACTAAATTATGGCAATTGTGGACATTTTTGACGAGTGCTTTCTCTAAATCATTTGGTTCATCAATAGTCGGCGGTAATACCAATGTATTCAATTGTTTGCCATACTTTGCAAACAAGTCATCAATGGATCGACTACTTAGTTCATCATCAGTTAAAATTAAGTCATGAATACCAAAGTTGATGGTATGCAGATGTGGACACATTTCAGTGATAATATCAAAGGCAGTGTCAGTGATAATCTCTAAACTGAGACAAATTAGTCTAATATTTGGACATTTCCTTAACAGACATATAAGTGGTCGCCAATTGCCGCAAACATTACCACTAAAACCTATCCTATCGACCAAATCTTCATCACTTATATCATTGACAGACCTATATATAAGTCGTTGCCATTGTTTGCTAATACATTCATATTTGAATCGGCCTTCAAGTGACAGATAAGACAGTAAATGTTGACACAAATCATCACCGAAGCGATCCATTGATTGTCTACTATATTGTTTGGCCATCACTTCAATTGAAATCAATCCTTAATAACAGCAATCAATGTAACACTTAATAAATATTGTTATGAATGACATCTATTGCATAATACTATTACATTGTATTTGTACTGTAGATACAAAAAAATTCATATAATATGTAACAAATGCAGTATAAATACAGTACTATACATACACTGTCTTAACTATGTATATACTGTATATAGTAAAACTTTATACGATTTTTGTACAGATATTTCAAAAATAATAGAATTATAAATTGAAAATAATATAATTTTAACTTTTTTATGAACTACGATATCTTAATAATTGTTATATAAATTATAATAATTAATATAATATTATACATAATTTATTTCATTTTTAATTAACATATTATTAATATACTGTATGTAGTTTTGAATCTGAATTTATCTTGTCTTTGAATTTTGAAATACACTAATTTACAAAAGTTTAACATTTTATTTATTTAATTAATTAATTAAATTTAACAATTATTTTGTGTATTTTTGTGGCATAAATCAGATGAGATATGACTCCAGAAAAATTTTAGTCTATAATTCTGTTTAATAAAGATTATAATTTTGTCAAAAAAAAAAATATTTTTTTAAAAGTATTAAAGTCATTACTATTTCATTTTTAATGCATTCTTAATACAGTATTTGATAAAATTGTTTTTATTATTTTTTTATCCAAATATTTTAAGGTTTTTAATATTTAAATATTTATAGCATAGTATTAACCCATAATGTTATCACATATAATATTAATTAAATATAATTATTAATTAACAATAGTAAAAGACACTTTGATTTAAGTTTGTAACAATTATTTTTAAAATTTATTTTTTAAAAATAACTTAAAACTTAAATAAAAGTATTTGTTAATGAAAATCATATGAATGGATGATATGACTGAATGCAGGATTTGTCGTCTTACTGATGATGACTATGGAAATGAAGATAAACTTGACGAGAATCCAGTGTTAAGTCCATGCAATTGCACCGGTAGTATGAAAAAGGTTCACTTGAGATGTCTTAAGAGTTGGATTGAAACCTCAGGATCTATGATTTGCAGTGTTTGTGGCTCACAATACACCGGATTAGGTATGGATATAGTGAGGAAAGGCAAGAGTTTTATCGAGTTCTTGAACCAGTCTTATCTACCGATTATTTTTGCCCTACAAGTTGTGGCTACTATTGGTTATCTAATAGTATCGATGGCATTGTGGACACATTTACCACATTTGTATTACAAAATGAAAGACAATCCCAAAGTGCATAAGTATTTCATATCATTAGTAATTCTCTATCCAATTGAATGCATTCTTGTCTTCATTTCATGGCTGCTCTGGTATGTCGTGTTCAGAGATTGGCAGAGAACACACTTCCGGTTCGCTTGGATTCATCATTTGCCACAATAAATACATCCTATATATCATAGATAATGAAATCTAAATAAAAAATTACAACAATTTCTAGTATAGATTTTTTAGATAATTATAAATTTAGATAAAACTATTGACAAATAATTAGAAATATTTAGATCATTAACATTATGGATGATATGAATTGTATAATTGATTAATCTTTAAAATTGAAAGTTTATAATTATAATTAATTTATAATTGTTGTCTATATGAATGAAGTTTATAATTACTTAACTATCTATTAATATGCTATTAAGAATCATAATATACAGCGATAAAAATCAATGTAAATGAAATTATGAATAATAAAATGTATAAACTTTGATGAATTCATTGAAATCTTATATTATTTTAATTATTAGTTAACTATATATAATATTATGCGATCCGAAATTATTTTTAAAAATTTAATATATTTATATAATTTTTTGGTTACTATTGTCTATCTAATTAAATATATATTATTATAAAAATAATATGACAATTATTATATACAATTAATAGTTATATATAGTTAACTAATAATTAAAATAATATAAGATTTTAATTATTATTTTTAATTTATTAAATTGAATCATAAAACTGATGTCATATACTGTATATACAGTGTATAGTATTAATATTTTTCAATCATTTGTATTACTATACAGTATTATCGGATATAATATTAGTTTAGAAAATTAGATAAAAAACTTTTTTAATAATTAAAAATAATAATCAGTTAATTCATATGAATTATGTGATAATTTCTATATATTATTCATTCAATTCGATTCAATTCGATTCGTTAAGATCTCTACTATTAGTATTAATACAATGTCTATGTGTTTGACGATTACATTGAGTGAACGCAATGTTATTCAAATGTGGTGCTTAGTCTATGTAAGTAAATCAACCAATGAGAGTGTGAAACACATTTGGTCAGCCAATAGCAGTGCAAAGCGGTATCGCATTATTAGTGTGTTTTGTTGTGTCGATTGTATTAATGATAGCATTAATGACATTGAATTAGAAAATATTGATTATATTGACTGTCATTACGTTATATATGATTACAATTAGTGGACATCTGTTTGAACAATGGATTTAAGAGAAGACCTTCCGTTCAGAACTGAGTACTCAAAGAGTGGTCGCGCGGGTTGTAAGACATGTAAGACTAATATACCCAAAGATGTCATCCGTATGGCTGTTATGGTTCAGTCGCCCTTCTTTGATGGCAAGTCTCCCAATTGGCATCACTTCGACTGCTTCTTCAAGAAATATAGACCAAAAGGAGTCGAAGAGATCGCCCATTTCGCTAATCTTAAATATGAAGACCAAAAGCGTATTGAGTCGGCCATTGAAAAGGTTGGTAGCGGTGAACAATCGACAACCGCTTCCAATGCAAGCGATGGCAAGAAGAAAAGTCGCAAGAAAAAGGCTACTGAAGATTCGGTTGCTGTGGACACTAATGGCACAGATATTAATGAGTTTAAGGTAGAGTACGCTAAGACTAATCGATCGAAGTGTCGTTTATGTGAGAATACCATCAAAAAGGATACGATTCGGATCAGTCGTTTAGATCGAGACTCTGAAGACGCCCGAAGATTTGGACCACTTGATCGTTGGTTTCACGTCGAGTGCTTTGTTAGCGCTCGAGTAAATCTAAAGTTCTTCACTACAGCCGATAAGTTGCCATTTTTTTCGGGTCTAGAGGAAGAAGACAAGAAATTACTAAAGAAAAAGTTACCACAAATTGAGAAACCAGCTGATTGTGAGACCAATTGCGAGTCTCCGGCAAAAAAGCCAAAATTGAGTTCTGGAGACGACAAGAAACTGAAGAAACAATCAGATTTACTCTTCAAATATCAAGAGTTTTTGAAATCAATGAAAAAACAAGATTTGATTGAACTCATGGAATATAATAAGATTGAGGTTCCAGAAGGTATGCCATCAAAGTTTGAGCGCACGGCTGACGCCATGACTTTTGGTGTACCAAACAAATGTCCCGAATGTAAGAAAGGACAACTTGTGTTTAGAATAACTGGTTATATATGTACGGGAAATGTTGATCAGTGGACCAAATGTTCGTACCAGACAACAGATCAACCAAAGAGAAAACCATTTAAAGTTCCCAAAGAGATGGTTGAAGAATATGACTTTTTGGCTGATTATAAATTCAAAGAAAGAGATAGAATATACAATTTAGTGCTCAAACATGCGATGGAAAATATAAAGCCTTCTACTTCTAGTGCCACCGATTTATTGCCGAAGAAAGAGGAGACAAATGGAAAAGTCATTTCCAAACTAAGCGGTTATAACTTTGCGAGTATTGGCAAAACAAAAACATTAAAATCAACTCTTAAACAGCGATTCACAAAATTAGGCGCAAAGCTTATCGATCAAATCGACAGAACAGTTCTCTGTATTATCTCAACAAAAGCCGAATTTGATAAACAAAAGGATAAAATAATTGCAGCCAAAGAGTTATCCATTCCTATTGTAACTGAAGAGGCTTTGGTTGCTTTTGAAGACAACGCAGAACCCGTTCAGGCCATTAGTCTCAACCGAGTGGATGACTTTGAGGTCGACATTGAGAAACGTTATACAAATCTTAATGTTAAAGAAAAAATGAAGTCTGCTTTCAAGTCTGGCGTTAAATCAGGTAATTGTGTCTTTGATTATATTTTAAATGCTTATATGAACCGGGAGTGGATGCCTCACCATAATATCAGTACAATTTTGTGGTCACAAACCTCCCTATAATATATGACAGACATCTGATCATAAAAGTTGTTAATTTTATTAATGCATTTTATGGTCGGTATTAGATGTCTTGTCTTCCTTACGATGAGCTCAACCTATAAGTTAAGGCTTGAGTACAGATACGAGGATTACATTTCTACCATTTATTATATTAACAATTATTTATTTTTATTTATTACTTATTAGAACTTACTGTATATCTTAGTAATAGTTAAATATATTTATTTAATTATTATTTATATTTTCAGGAAGTTTTGAAAAAAGCGGTAAACAAAAAATGATTCTTAAAGATGGAAATGTTGTGGACCCGGATTGTGAAGTCGCGGAAGTGACACATATTTATAAAGATGGAAAAGACATTTATAGTGTTGTCTTAAGCAAAGTGGATGTCTCTAAAAACAAAAATTCATTTTATAAGCTTCAACTTTTGGAACACGACACCAAAAAAGGAAAATACTTTGTGTACCGATCCTGGGGTCGAGTGGGCACAACCATTGGTGGCAATACTTTAGAAAAATTCTCAAAAGTATCCGATGCTCTTGACTTCTTTGAAGATAACTATAAAGAGAAAACTGGAAACGATTGGAACAAAAGACATAAATTTAAGAAAAATCCGGATTTATATTATCCGGTTGACATCGATTACGGCGGCGATCAAACTGAACAGTTTGTCAAACTAGAAGTCGGAAATAACTCAAAACTTTCTAAAGAAATTCAAGACTTCATTTGTAATATATTTGATGTCCAGAAGATGAAGGAACAGATGCTTGAGTTTGAACTTGACTTAGAAAAGATGCCGTTGGGAAAGCTCTCGAAGAAACAACTCTTAAATGCCTGTTCAGTGCTCAAGGAGTTGAGTCAATTGATTGATGTTAAACCTCCGAATATGAACAAACTGAAGACAGCCACTAATAAATTCTTCACTTTAGTTCCACATAACTTTGGCACTGATAAGCCACCACTTATTGACAATGAAGAGATGATCAAAACAAAGATGGAAATGTTAGACACACTATTGGATATAGAGATGGCTTATGATATGATTTCAACGAATGGAGAAAAGGTTATCGAAGAAGATCCTATTGATCATCATTACAAGAAATTGAATACAAAATTAGAAGTTTTAACTAAAGATCTCGAAGAATACACTATAATTGAAAAGTATTTGAAGAACACTCATGGATCTACTCATCATTTCAATCTTGAAATTATTGATATCATGAAAGTTGAGCGAAACGGAGAAATCGATAAATATGCCAAATGGAAACATATTGAGAATAGGATGTTATTATGGCACGGATCAAGAGTTACTAACTTTGCTGGCATTTTGTCACAAGGCTTGAGGATTGCACCTCCAGAAGCACCAGTAACTGGCTATATGTTTGGCAAAGGCATCTACTTTGCAGATATGGTTACCAAAAGTGCCGGTTATTGTCACTCTCAGGCTAACAAAAATATTGGTTATTTGTTGTTAAGCGAAGTAGCTATTGGAGAGCCGTAAGTTTTGTAATTAAATATACATAACTATAATAGTGTTTAAATGATTTAATTGTTTGTTTTAGATGGGAATTAAAAGATGCTAAAGATGTCAAAAAACTACCGAAAGGTAAGCACAGTGTCAAAGGTATCGGTGAGACAGAGCCCGATCCCAATGAGATTCATGTTTTACCCGATGGCTTGAAAGTACCGCTCGGAAAGGGAGTCAAAGCCAAAGATAAGACATCACTTCTTTATAATGAGTATATTGTTTATGATGTAAATCAGGTTAACATTAAATACCTCTTGAAATGCAAATTTAATTCAAATATGTTCTAAAATTTAATGCAAATAATTTGATGATAAACAATGATTTTAAATTTAATTATCTCTTATAACTTGTAAATCGATATTTAAAATTAATGTTTCAATTGTTTAATTTTTTAAGAATTCATAAAAAATGTTTGATATTTATTATACTGTTTTGGTGTTAAATTTAAATGTATCCGTAAATTTACGATAAAATTTATAGTATTATTCTTAATTGTTATAAATTATAACTTATAATGTAATAATTTAGTTATTTGATTGAATTGTTAATTATTAATTACGTTAATCATAATCAAACTTGAAGTCTCATAATATTCATTAATGTTAAATTATTATATAATCATCTTTTGAAAAAAAATGTTTTACAAATTATAATTGCAAATAAAAATGATATGTAAACTGTTGATTGTTATGAATCATATATAATTTATAATAAAACAACAATTATAGATAGCATTCATTTAATTTGAATGATATTATATTATACATTTATATACTGTATAACAGTAACACATAATTGAATGCACTTATGATTGATTTAAATGTAAATTATGAATACTGATCACAAAACAAATAGTGTTAAGTATGAGATTGAATCCAATGTAGAACCTAATGAACGCACGACACCATTAAAATCGGTCCGAAAGAGATCGCGAAGGTTTCGAATAAAGTTACGGATGTTTTGCGTACTTCACCGACCGGTTTCACTCCGTAGCCGTTCATATCATTACATGTTTTTTGTGTTAATCTTCTTGAGTTGCATTGTCTTCAATGTATTTGACGGATACTTTGGCGAAAATGCACTTATTTTGATGTCTCTCTTTGATTCATGTGTTTGTGGTAAGTATTTCGTAATTTATCAAAACAGTAATCAAATATATTTCTATTATTTTCTCATTAGTGTTGTTAACAGTGGAACTTATTCTTCGTTTATGGTCTGCGGACTGCATTCAAAGTTATCGTGGATTTGATGGAAGACTTCGATATCTTAAGACCTATGGTTTTATGCGAGGACTTGACCTCATCGGTGTCATTACATTTTCGGCATTCATTTTCAGACAAGAATTTGATGACAATATAGGATTAATTCTAAGACTTTTTCACATTCTTCAAGTGTTTCAGTTATATAGACTTTTATTGCCTTTAATAAAATTGATGGCCAGCACTATCTTAGACCAGTTTTTACAACTTTATATCGCATTAATATTTGTGTCAATAGCACTGGTAGTCATTAGTCAAGGCGTCTATTTAGTGGAACTGGAGGGCAAACACTCCATATTTGATTCTTTTTGGTTCGGATATATAACTCTTGCCACTATTGGGTATAATCAATATATACTGAATAAGCAATAATAAATTATAACATATTTTTGATTTGAAAAACAGTTACGGAGACGTCACACCCGTCACCGATTTGGGTCGACTATTCACATGTGTATTGGCATGTATTGGCATTTGTATGTATCAATTACCGGCTAATATATTTGGTACGGGTTTAGCCATTAAACTAAAGGAACAACAAAAAAATGTTTTATTTCTAAACCCGGCCTCAAATTTAATCCAAAGTTTTTGGAAATGTTATGCAACAGACAACGAAACGAAGATGACATCTGTTTGGAACTTATTGGCTAAGAATCGGTCGAATTTGTCTGATTTAGACAAACAATGCATTTGTTTTATTTATAAACTTAAGTATTTCAGTGCTCGCCGTCAGTTCAGAGCCGAACTCAGACCAAACACTTTCGGTAACGAATCGTTAGAACAGTTGGAACTTTGGTCAACAATAACACGTCTTGAGGCAAGACTTTCCGATCTGAAAGACAAAACTTTTTACACGAAAATCTATTTGGAAGGTATCACCAAAAAACTGGAACTAATTCTCAAACATTTAGAAAAAATATAATTAATTTTTTATATTTTATTTATTTTATTATTTAATATTTAGTTTTTAGAATACAGTAGATATAAATTTTTATATTAAATAAATTTTTTATTTACATTTAACAAAAAAAAATTATTATATACTCATTAATTAATTTATTAAAACTTAAAAATTATATTATGAGGTTAAGATTTACGAGTCAATAAATATTATTTAATTCTAAATTTATATAAGTTATACAATAGAATATAATAAATTTAAAATTTAAAATTAAATCAAATTTAAAATAAATAAATATATCTATAAAATTAATTGATAATCATTTTTTTAAAAATGCAAGTTTTATGGTTTAGAAGAACTTTTTTCTGAACTTTTTGTTTGACTTTTGTTGGGACTGTTAGCTGAAGCCAACATGAATACCAAATATCCAACCAAAAGAAATATTAATATAATTAATATCATTATTACTACCCATAACTGTTCACAATTAAACAATAATCATAATTAATAATTGATAACATCATATAATTATGATTAAAATGATACCCAAGCACCGGAACCATTAGGTCCTGATCCCGATTCACTTTCTCCTCCATTGTCTATCAAATCATAATTGCCAATTTGATCGACATTATCATTGATATAATCGTCACATTTAATTAGCGGAACAGACTTATAGTCGGGATGGGGTTTGCAATGAAGCAGCCATTTGTTGTCGATGTTGTCTTTTACAGTAAATGTTTGGTATGTATTAGATTTGGCATCAAATTGAAGTTTCATAATCCGATGTTTTATCCCCAAAAATTCAATAAAATAGACGTTAAAGTCATAGTCCTGATAGTTGTAGGCATTTGATTCTGCAAATCCCTGAAAGGTCTGTTCTGTTCGCAAATATGTCACTCCTGTGACTTTGTGGTCCAAAGTCATACAATAATCGTTTTTCTCATCAAAAGTCCAGTAAAGTCTGTGAAATTTGCGATTCTCGTAATCGGTGTAAGATTTAGGGTCGGATCGCATGAAGTGTCTCACATAGTAGTGAACGTTATCGAAGATCTCTTTAATTTAAAAAAAAATCATTTAAAAATGTCATTTGAAAACATAGAGACATACCCTCGGTATAGACCAATGCATGAAAAGCCAAACTCCCGTTTTTGTTTCTGTGATCAAATATCATGACATCTAATACTTTGACAATACTTGGAAAGTGAAGTAACAAAACCTTAAGTGTCAACTTTCTTGAGTGGTCTTCGCCATTGTTTGGGTCGTAAACCATCAATTTGTTTCTTATCTTAAATGTTGGATCTTTAAGATCGCCACCATTGTTCAGTGGACTGTGTATATCAATATCATAGGCATAGATAATGTCTGTTTCCTATAAATTAAATGTTAGAAAAATAAAATTACTTCATAAGTTATATTTAAAAAACAAAACAATTGTTAATTAAACAACACTTGAGGTCAAGTATGCCACGTGTGAACTACTTTGCACCGGCAGAACAAAGACTCTTAGATTAATGGTTGAGAAGGCATACGAAATGTTCCAACTCTTGGATTTGTCGTCCAAAGCCTGATCTCTCATTTCTGGCCACAATTTGGCGTCAAAGTAGTAATGTTCGGTACTTTGACTTTCACTGGGATCTCCTCTTTCATTATAAAGCACACGAAATGCTTCTTTGGATTTTTGACCGCCAGTCACCTCAATTTCACCAAATATTCCTAACCATTGATCTAATTTAAAGGCAGATTTGACATCCAATTTGATAACATCTTTGTTGCAAAAGTCTGACATATCAGTCGATTGACACAATGTTACCAACAAAATCAGTTTCACTGATAATATGATTAGAAAAATACGAAAGTAAACGAATGATAATCTATTCATCACTAAATTAAAAGTATAAAATTTTAGACAACAGACAAAAACAATAAACTTTTTTTTTGATAAAAATGTTGTATTTTACTAAAAATTTCGATTAAATTTAAATTCAATTAAATATCTAATTATTAATACATTGTTATCACGTGAAACAATATAAATACAAAGATAAATGATAAATATATAAAACTTCTTCAATATGTATGTATTATACAAGTTATATCAATGTTGTTCAAGAAAACTAAACCCAAATTTTATGTTTTATTTGCATTCAATACATATTATTAATGCTTAAATATATTTCTAAATTATTTTATTAATTTTATAAAATATTAAAATAACATTTTTTAATTTCTGCTTGAATACAAAACACTATGTAAATGATATGTATATAATATCGGATTATAATATTCACTACTGGTATAATCAGTACTACAGTACTATATATAAAAGCTGATATAAAGTATTTAAATAAATATTATATAATATATTGTTACTGTATTAGTGTATCTTATTTAATGTACTGTATTATTCAATATTAATAGTTGTATTGTTTATTAATTCGTATTATATTTTAAATATTATAGTATAGTTTTGTTGTAATAAAACTTTGATTTATTAAATGTCAATTAAATAAACATTTATATGAAATGACTGAATGAATTTAAATTTATTAGTTTTATATCAAAACAATTTCCAAATGACTGACATAACAATTGCAAAACTCGTGTCTTAAGTTTTTTGAGTTCAAGTTTGGATATATTAGCATTTAAATGCATCACTTGTGAAATTAATCATTTTTAAAAAATTAAACATAAAAAGATTTTTTATGTAAAGTTTAAATGAATTAACAAATTATAAATTTAAATTATTTATTAGTCAAGTAATGAATGAATTTAGTTGCAAATTACCGGAAAAAGTCACTCAAATGAATAATTGTTTGATTTAATAAAATTTATTATTTAATAAAAATTGTTGCTAAAGATTATAATTTAATTAATGAATAACAAGATTCTAATATTAATATTTAATACAATAAAATATAATCCTATAATTGTTATATAAAAATGTACATTATTTTGTTTATTACAAAATAAATGTTTCAAATGTATAAATAATAAAAACCACAACTCAAGTGATGATTAACTTATTTGAATTAACGATAAGTAAACTTAAATTAGACGTACATATGATTTAATTGTATTATTTATTATATCTTTAGCTTTTTTGTGGCTAATCTACTGTTAAGAAACAGTCAAAGGAAAGACATGACTTCGAGCGTTATTTTAGTTTATATTAACAACTTTGAGATCAGAAACTCATATAAATTATATAAACTCATCTAAAAAAAGATAATTAATTGTTTCCTTTGAGAAAAATGTTTTTTCTTACTATTTTCATAGATATTTTCATATGAGAGACATAATATTTTTATAACACATACAATAAAAACATTAAACTATAATAAACTTATTTTGCAAGCAATAACTTTGTACAGTATAGTCATATCAAAATAATAAGAAAATTATATATGAATGATATTACCAGAGATATGGTAGAGATAGAGACTGATATATGAATGACAGATATGGCTATAAAGTCAAGAGCGATGACACCCTTATTGGAGAGAGAGAGAGAGAGAGAGAGAGAGAGAGAGAGAGAGCATTTAGACTGTAGACATAATACCTCATCATTGAATTTGAGACTCAAATGTTTACACAATAAAGCTGTGACAACTTATTTGATAATTTCTAATATCATGTCAAATGTCTCTTACATTTGACGTGCAGACACTTAACTAAAAATTGCTAAAATTTTATATTATTAAATACCAAACTTAGTTTATCAAATTCAATTAATAAATATATTTGCTAAATTATTTATTGTATAATTATTTATTGTATAATTATTTTTGTTACTTTATTAGTTATTAAGTTTTTCACATTAACTTGATTACATAAATAATGCAATTATATATATTACATATTTATATCAAAATTTAATAAATAATATATTAAATAAATTATCGTAATAAATAGTATTGTATAGTGACTTATATATATTTATTAGTCTAAATGAAATTCATTGAGAAAAATTATGATAATTGTGTCTCTAAATGACAATTTAATATACAATTGATATCTGCATTACAAATATCTTGATTTTGAAAGTATGATAATAACTGTCTACAAATAAATATACTAAACATATTTATATAATACAGTAATAATAAAGAATATTATTTTTGTTTTAGTATAATAGAGTATAAATTATAGTAGTCTATATAACTTATGTTAATAGCATTCATTTAAAAAATATGAGTTTTATTATTGGTTGCATTACATAATGTAGATCAATGTGAATGATTTTACTGTATAACTACCGGTGCCCTAACTTGTATTTCATTACCATAAATGTATAATAAATACACAATATTTTGTTTGCATTAATCTATTGATATGACGTTTCTAATAAATGGACGGTTAGATCATAATATTTATTCACCCCATCTCTCCCACACAATGTGATCAAAGTTTAGACAATCAATAAGTTATCTATTTTTTATATATCGGATCTTTTCGTGCTAACCATTACTAAAATAATATACTATTATTGTCTAATATATACAGTTTATTAAATGTTATACAATGTTACATCAGTAAATGATCAAACATTTGCTTATTAGACAACTACAAGTAATAGATATAATAATGCAGAAAATACAGTACATATTCAATTGATTGTTATATTATGTTAATGTAAAGTAATAAAAACAATATACTGTATTTGCAGTCCATCAAAATGATGCTCTCATTTAATATACGAAAAAGTTAGCAAATTAAAGGCTATATCCAATACTTATATAAACGATGTTTTATGTATTGTCATATAATTATACACAATTTTTATTATGATTTAAGATTCAAATACTATTAATAAATAGTGGGCGACGATTTTAACAAAAATTAGATATTAAAATTTCAAGTTTATACTATATTTAATATTAAATATTATATTGTTAATCATAATGAATTATATAAAGATTAAAATTTATAGTAATTTATGAGTCATTTATATAAATAACATTTGCCAAAATTATAAAAAATCATATTAAGTGCTTTTCATTAATAGTTAATGTAATTAACAGAGCCTTAAATTGTGTAAAGCATTGATGAATCATTACTATTAAATCAAAAATTTTAATGAATTACTTCTAAAATAATTGTATCTATTAATGATTGGATTAATAATTAGATGAATTATATCAACAAATAAAACATTGATTTGCCTCAATAGCCTTAAAATGTTTTTTAATATACTATTATTGAATACATATTGGGTGTGATTTGAAGGGAAAGGACTGAAAAATCACGACTTGTAAGAGTGTAATGCACTCTAACTGTAAAGCACTGTAAGGTTTAACGTTTAGAGTGTAATGTGATGTTTATATTGTATATGATATTAGACTTTAGCACACATACCATATCAGACTTTTACGACAACCACACCTTTTAATGATTACATCCCCGAAACTGTAATGAATAACAGTATATCACTTGTAATGGGTTATCATTACATAACAAATGTCTGACATTGAAAAGTATCATAAATATTGTTTTTAATAATATAATTTAAGTCACTAAAGCATGTTTGTAATTAAAGTTAATTGCTTATGAAAAAGCTGCTATTTTTAACAATAAAACTATTATATAATATATAGGTAAATGTGAAATATGTGACATTGAAATATATAAATGCATGAGATTTTGTGAAACAGCATCTATTTTATAATAATAATATTTTTAGTTTTAATATTAAATCAAAAATAGTAATAATTTATACTTTTATTTTTTACTTTATAGAAATAGTTATCAATTATTAATTATCAATTATGAAATATAATATAAATATAATATCACTGATTAATCAATACTTAGAATTATAATGACATACTTTTATGAGATTATAATAATTTTTAGTTAAAAGTGTGTAAATTTAAATCAAAACATCAAATGGCTGTTAAACTAATATATACTGTATTTGATTTTAAGAAAAATCAGTTTTTTTCTATATAATTCACTGTCAATTACAGACAAAGCCATTGAACATATGCTTATCTTTAAGGGGAACAGTAGATACTGTATGGTATGTACGGTAGGGCAGCAATGGGTGAAACGCTTGGCTAACACCACGAGTAGCAGTTCTTTGGATGCAACAGTCCTTACAAAACAAGAAAAATCATACATTTATGGAAACTTTGTGCATATAAACAGTATATTTTATCATTAAATTAAAGGATATCACCCGTAGTCTCGTCTCTACCAATGTTTGCTATACGTGTCTCTCCTGAATACCGGTTAAATTTGTTGCGCCAGCACTGACAGTGGCATATACACCATCGCCCACCTGTTACCTTAATTGTTAGCACCGTTGGGCACATAACCAACATCAGTCTTGCAATTGATTTACAAGTATATACTCTCATAAATAGTAACTTATAAAATATAGGTATTGTTGGGATCACTCAACCAATTACTTCTCGCAGATTACTTTCCGACTCACTTATAGTCACTATAACCTAATCTATCGATTAATGTCTGACAGACGTTACAATAACCCTGAAATGGTTGTCCCAAACACACCAATACTACTCCGGAGCCACTCATTCAAGTCGACGAAAAACTAAATTATTTAAGTTATTAAAATAAATGATTATAAATTTGTCATAATAAAATGATAATTAATTTATACAATTAATAATTTAATTAACATTACAAATTATATATAAATATATTAAAAGTCTTTATATCTAAAATTAATGTAATATTATTCATATATATTTTCTAACTTATACTCAAATATTGCAAATAGTATATTAATTAAATTTATATACTGTACAGTATTCATATTCATATTCATATTATAGTTTTTATCATTTAGTCAAATATTTCATAAAAAATTAAATAAATAAATCTATTAAGAATTTATATTTAATTATTTATAATTTTAATTTGAAAAATTATGTTACTATAAAATGTATGTTAAAATATTTAAAAATATATAATATTATATATAATCTCTGTTTTAGTCAACAAACATAGAAATAGAATTATAAAAATAATAATAAATTATAAAGCAATAAAACAAATACGAAAAATGCCTATTATTTTTGTATGTCTATAGTTAGCATTGTTTTTTGGCAGCTATTGATTCAACAAATAAATATTAAAAAATACTAAAAAACAATTTTTAGCAAAAAGTTAGTTCAGCTGTTAATTGTATCTGTTGTGTGTCTCATTCATATAAGCTATAAAGTGTTGTTGAAACCAACGATTATCAATAGTTTTGGTGGGAATTGTCAACTTTAAACAAAAAACTTTTATTTCATTTTTGTAGTTATAAATATATTTTTATATATTTTAACTAAAAATAAAAATTATATAAACACTATATTTTTCGCTTTCATAAACTCTGTCTGACTTTCTCAGCAAAGTCTGGCATTTATAGTATGATATGTTAGGCTATAAACTGTTAAAACAAAAATATTTGAGTTATGCAATTGTGATGTACAGTATAGTATGAAAATTGGAAAGGGAGGACTGGGACTTACTATTTATTTAGAAAACTCAGCACCGGTTATAATCAACAAATTTACAAAATATTTGTTTGTAATGAATGAATGAATCTAATCATAAATTTATTATTTGTCTTATTAGAAAATAGTTTTACTGTTTACTTAAAAAAAAGTAAATAATATTAAATTATATATTTGAAAATTAATAATGCAATGCAATATACTGTACTCTAATATGCTATATTGTTAGATGTTTTTTGTGTAAATATACAAATACAGTAAAAAAAACTTAAGCAATCACTTACTGAAAACTATGTGTTTCTTTCAATTTTTTTAAAGACAAATATCTATATTTCAACATAAATTATTTGCAGTTTTAAATTTAAGTTATATAATATAGATAAGTATTATACGATATATACAGTATATATAGTGAAAATATATTGTGTTGAAGTAAAAGTTGTCTTTTTCAATAAGCAAACCCATGAAAGCATTAATGCATGAAATATTAATTTCAAATATAATTTTAAGTTTTGCTATTTCTACCAACAAATTACAATTTGTTTTCATTGATAAAACGATTGGATATATTTTTGGGACAAACAATTCAAACAATTGAAAATTCTGTTTATTAAACAATATATATGACAAATATTTAGAGTTTTAAAATTAAATTTTTCTTAGAATAATTATATAAACTATTATATATTGTTTTCACACATATTAATTTGGTTTTAATAATATAATAATAAATTATAATTGACATAATTATATTGTTTCTTATATAATATATTATTATACAATAATAAAAAACTAAATGGTTTTTATAATAAAAAAGTATTCAGATGCTTATTAGTTAATATATTATATGATATAATAGTTTATTTATACATTAAATTTATATAACTCTTACATGATTTATTATATAAAATTATCCGATAATTGTTTTAATAGACATAATGATAAAATAATRACAATTTATAATTATGAATACAGTAAGACATATAATGATAAATTAAAATAATTTATATAAATCAACTAATTATGAATAAAGAGTTTGACAATTATTTGATATTTAGTTAAATGTTAAGTTTCAATGACTTTTCTTATTTATAGTTGAAATTTAAAATACAATTACTGTATGTTTTTCTTTAAAATAAAATAAATCGTTTGAGTTTTAAAAGAAATAGAAAAATAGGATTAATTATTATTATTACAAATATACTGTATTAATAATATTCAATAAAAGTAAAAACCTATTTATTCATTGATAGTTTTACATAAAATATTAGTAGTTTTTTATTTAAATATTTTTWAAATATACTTTAATATTGAAAATTGAAATAAAWTACTAAACTATTTGTTAAAAAATGGATAATAATTTACAAAAAAATACAGTTTAATACATTTAGTCTATTAAATGTGACATTAGTTTGATATGCAATAGAAAACAATAGAGTTGTGTCAATAGATTTGTCTAGTCTTGAGATATCATTATTTAAACTAAATTTTTATTGTTAAACATTTTTGTCAACTGTTTCTCACATTTTGTCAAATAAATTGATATTTTTATATTGAAATTATAATATCAATAATTTAATCAATTAGTTAAACTAATATAATGTCTTCACTTAACGATAGTGTAGTAATTGTAACGTATGATTGCTATGTTTGTCACCGAAGCTGTGACCTACTCATCGATAATMGCTGTCCTCATTGCAAGTCACGAGTCATTGAGAAGACCAGTGGTCAGACACCACAAAATGAAAACAAAATGAGTGACCAATCGGCTGAAAATGTGGTCAACAAGTCTATCAAAATGTGTTGTATATGTTTGGACCCATTGGCCGATGCGATCAAAGCACTAAAATGTGGCCATAATTTCCATAAGCAATGTATTAAAGGATGGTTTGCAACGAAACACAACACGTGTCCGATGTGTCGCCAAAAGGTTGTCTCTCCCGGACCTCCACTAAGTCTTTCAAATATTTTAGTGACTCATTCATCAAACACTTGAACCACTTTTATGTTTGATTAATGATTATACTGTTGTCTCTATCAGATGATTGATAATTATGATCAAACAAGAGGTGATGATCGACACATCATTAAGTATTACATACAAAACACACAATATTTTGATTTTACTTATTATGCAATTAGTTATCAAATTTTATATTATCATTATTATTATTATTATTACCATTTAATTATTTTATTAATTTGTAATATCATATACTATAAAATTGTTTGTTTTTATCGATAAATTGATTTATTTAATGTATAGTATTAATGTAAAAATTAAATAACATTTTCATATCTCTACAGTTTATATAAATGTAATAATAATTTATAGTATCAATTTACCTAAAATATTTTACTACATAATTAAAATAAATAAAAAATAAATAATACAGTATTAATAAATAATGACTAAATCAATGAAATTTTATCTGTTTTTTATTGAGTTAGAAAATTAATTCATTGATATAATAGTAAAGTAATGTAAATGATTTCCGGTAGAGTTTAACAATGAATTGATGAGACAATAAAATAAAATAAATAAAATAAAATAAATATTAATATTGTAAGAGAATATAAAAAATTATATATATATATTTGATTTGTATTTATTATATTATTAGAATAATTAGTAGTTATTTAGTTTATATTTTATTATAACTTAAATAATAATATAAAAATAGCAACAGATTTGTGAATGAAATCCATAAATAAGTGAATTAAATGAATGATCGGTCGGACTGTTTAGTTGGACGTGTCTTTGATTTATAACTTATATGAATTGCACGCTATGTTTACTATAATTGTATGGTTTGTTTCTCCAAAATATACATTATATGAGTATAAGATGAGGATATTGATGGAGTAATTTCATAAAAAATATGCTAAACAACATACAAACATAACATAAGTGCCTCATTCATGTGTTTGCATAAAAAAGTTTTTTTTAACTTTAAATAATAGGAAAATTTCGCTAAACTCTCATTTTTCTCTTCCATTGAAAACCAGGTGCTCTGAGTCAGACACTTATTTAAGCCGGTTATGTATGAATGTATTGTTTGTTTATTTTATAAAATTAATTTTTTCTTTATTTCCAATTATTGATATCCAAAACCATACAATTAAAATATACAGATATAGGCTTATGATTAGATCCTTTATTGAATAAGTAGACGATGACAATGACAATGGATTAATAGTTTTGATCATAACATTTGGGTTTTTCAAGTGATAACTCTTTTATTGACAGTAATCATCACATGCCTACACACACCTGGCTATCCAACTATTTCTTAACAACTAAATCGTAATACGATATATTGTTTATGCAATTGACAACTGATAAAAAAAGTTAGCTTATAAAGTGTGATATTGATGTTGAAATAGTATATTTGTTTATTTAATATCTTGCCATACATGACATAATACTAGTAAACAAAACTATTATTTTATTTTTAGTTATTTTTATTACAGCATTTTTGTATATTTTTTGTTGAAAATATTTGTCAATATATTATTTGGTTTCCATTTGTCGCTACAATTGGTTTTGTTTCAGTGATTTTGTTATATATGTTATTTTTTCATCTGCAATTACAAAAAATTATTTTATTATTTGATATTTTGTTATTATTAGTGAAAAAATGCATCTTTTTGAGGTAAAAACAAATTTTAAAGAAAATAAAAATTCCCACTTTTTCATTTAATTCATAAATATTTTTAAAGTTTATAAACAATTTTGTAATTTTAAATGAAATACAATCTGTTTGTTAGGATATCATAAAAACTGCAACAAAAAAACTTAACTTAAAAATCAATATAAAAACTTTTTGTCTGTTAAAGAGGGAGAGAGCGTGACATTAAATATTGAATGTTTGAGAAAATACCTGTAAAAGTATACTCTTATAAAATAAAAATACATTTTTAAAAGTGATTTTATGCTCACATAGGATATGTGACCTTTGATTTTAATTTTAACATTGCGTTCAAAATGACACACAATTACTATAAAAATGAGTTGAGGAGTCAGAGAGTGAGTGAGTGAGTGAGTGAGTGAGTGAGTGAGTGAGTGAGTGAGTGAGTGAGTGWGTGAGTGAGTGAGTGAGTGAGTGAGTGAGTGAGTGAGTGAGTGAGTGAGTGAGTGAGTGAGTGAGTGAGTGAGTGAGTGAGTGAGTGAGTGAGTGAGTGAGTGAGTGAGTGAGTGAGTGAGTGAGTGAGTGAGTGTGTGTGTGTGTGTGTGTGTGTGTGTGTGTGTGTGTGAGATAGAGAGAGAGAAGATCTGTCGTCAAGTAATTAACTTTTTTAGCTTAAGATTTAGGAAAGYTATCAAATAATTTAAAAATAAAATTATTAAATAACAATTTTTATATTTTAATACATGAATATTTAAAAACTAATATTAGAAATAGTACAGTTAATATTACTACTAAATTTGTATTAAATTAAAATTCAATTAAATATTACTTATTTTTAACTTCTTAATATTGAATAAACAATTTTATTGCTAAATAGTTTTATAAAAATCATATGAAGATTGTCACAAAAAAAAWTGAAAAAAATATATTATCAGTTTAGCTAAACTAAAATTATWTTTTCTAATAATATATTATAATTTGACACAAAAAAATCTACAGTAAAAAAGTATGTACATTGTGTAGACAGAGAAAAAAGAAAGAAAGAAAGAGAGAGAGAGAGAGAGAGAGATAAGGAGATATACAATACATACATATTAAATACATTGGGTTTATCTTTTTTAAATGTATTTTAAACTTAAAAATAAATCAAGATCTATGATTGTATATACAGTATTATTTCACTAACTATAAAATATTTAAAATTATTGATTAAAAATTAAATTTATATAATTTGTTATTTAATAATATAATAAAATATTTTCTGTGTTTGTTTTTAGTATATTGTATTGTAAATATAATTCATACYAATAGATATATTTCATGATTTGAGTTAAAGCTGTGCCCTAAGGCTTAATCAGTGCTTCGATGAGGGACTGGTAGATAAAAAGAGGGGAGAGACCGATGAGGTGGTCTATACTGAAGAGACCAACTATGGCTCTAAAGAATTTAATTCATTGACTATTATATTATAAACCCGTGTTTGTTGTGTTAAATAATATAAAATATAAGTCATTGTATTAGTGAAGTATGTGTGCGGTTGTGTTGTGATTATTATTGCACAACAATTCATTCAAATAGAAATGCATTACATTTACTGTATATACAGTACAGTGAATATAAAAATGAAATGATTTTGATAAACGATTGCCTCCCATATGAATATAATGTATTAGTTTTTTTAAAATTCATATTAAACTGTCCGCACTTTTAATATAAAAGCAGAAAAAGGTCTATTTATAGAAGTTATTACATAATAGTCTATTGAATAGTCTTAATGATTGCTATTTAAAATGTCTTTTTTATGACAATTCTTATATAAAGTAGATAATTGTGATTAAAACTGTCGATTTATTATAATAATTTCAAAATCAATTCAATACTATATTTAGAATTTTTGAATATACATTAACATTACACACACTTTTGTATAAAATTTTTGTGGTATATCTTGTATTGTATTGTCATATAGTTTATTGGTTTGTAATAATGAAAAAATATGTGAAAAAACTATTGACATAAAAAACATGTAATGACAGCTGATTCATATGAATCCAATAGACAGGACAGTAGGGTTTGCGGTGTTTGGACACACAAAAAGTGCATTATTTATCATTTTTATTGACTATTGTCTGACTGTAAAAAACAGTCATAATATGGGAAGTACTGTATGGTTACTATAAACTAAAATACATGTAAAATATAGTAATGTTTATATTGAAGTACTGAATCTCAACACCTGTTAATACCCATTGATTGTTGTCAATGAAATTGTTTTAAAAAAGTCAGTGAATAGGTATTAAACTGTTATATTTGAATGAATAATAAACTTATATCCGATTCAATGTTTATTATAACTATTTTTCAATAAAAACATGTAATGGTCACTAAAAAAACAATAGTTTTACAAATATTAATCAAATGCTATTTTTTTGATTCACTGCATACTAGTCGGCGACAAAACATTTGGCAAAAGTCAACAAAAATATTGACTTATTTTGTTGGTATGTTTGCTCACAATAGTGTAGCCAACAGTGCCTTCAATAATAAGTCAGTCATTAGTTCAATGCTTATATTATTTGCTTATATTTAATATGATATGTAATGTATAGTAGTATAAGACATAAGAAGATATTCTGTGGTTTGCTATTCACTTGATTACCACTACTATAGACCTGATTACTGATTGTTATATCATTTTTTATAATAAAATATTAGAGGACTAGTGTTTATGTCGGTCATCATATGATAAGTCAATTGAATTATTTGAATCCAACAATAGTGAAGACAATAAAGAAATGTTGTCCTTTCTTCACAGGAAATCCACAAATATTTTTTGGCACGAATTGTAAGTTTCAATACAAAACTTATTGAGAGAGAGAGAGAGAGAGAGAGAGAGAGAGAGAGAGTTCATCAGCCAATGTCTCACTATTTTTGCTTCGCTTTTATTATAAAGTTTTTGCGTGTTTTGCAGTCCTTTTTAATAAACATTGTCTCCAAATACTTATGTCTATTATCCCAATATCCCGGTCTCTCTCAAGAACTAAATAACAATAGAGTTCCCGAAGTTTTTGTGGTGACGTTTCTCACGACAAACTAACATATCATACAAGTATCTCAATTATATCTACATTTTGTTTAAACATAAAAATAATAAAATACATAATAAATAACATAAAAATAAAAATTTTATATTAATTAACATTTTTATATTATATAAAATATATATTTAATGAATATATATCATGTTATATTTAAAATAATAAAATCATTAATATTTACAWAATAGTAACTTATAATTCTTATTATAATATAAATAAAAAAATAAATTACTAAAAATAATATAATATAATAATAATGTTAATAAATTGTTAATAATTCTATAATTTGTATTTCAAAATTTTAATCTAATTTGTCTAATTTATTGGTCAATCATAATTCACTAAAGTAATAATACATAAAGTAAAATTATTCATACACTGCATTTCAATTGTTATGCAAATTGTGAATAAACTAATTCATATTTTTTCGTTATATATTGAATATATAATATATATATATAATGTAATTATGTATTGTATTTGAATCAATGTATAAATACTTTTGATAAATGTATAAATAAGTGAACAGTTTTTAAAAAGTTTTAACACGAAATAAACTTATTAGTTGATCAACAATTGGATATATTGTATAATATAATAATTAGGCAATATTTGGATAATACAGTATATACTTATTATTATACTTAAATTATTATTATTGTAAAATCAATATCAGTAATATTAAACAATGTATAATACACATAATTAAATAAATTATGAAGTATTGAATATGAAAAAGTTAATATAATATATTGTATTATGAATATTTGTGGTGATCTAGTGCTATAGATTTATATTTTGATTATGTAAAAGCAATATATGTCCAAAAATTATTTAAAACTAATACTTTTACTACTAAATTAAATTTATATGTTAATGTTTCAGTTATTAGGTTTTATTAATCTTAGAAGTTTACAATTTACAGATAATAGTAAATCAATTATTAATTTACTCAACAAACGACTAYAAATTAGTCTTTAATTTGTTGTGAATATTATTGTATTAGTGGTAATTGTAGAAATATTAYWGAAAAGTTTATTTCAATAGTTGTAAGTTTAGGATCAAAGGGTAGATAGTTGTGGTTAAGACTGACTTCATATAATTGACTAATAAATGCATTCATAGAATTTAAAAATCAAATTATGTTTTTTAGTGGTAAAAATATCACATCTTAACGATATAATTAAATTTTGATAAATCTATTTGAATTTTTGTGGTCACAGTATAAATACTAAAGTCAAATAGTGTWTAACAAATTATAATTTTAAATTATTTTTTGTTGTTAATGTGGCATAAATTGACTCATAATTATTGTCGATATTTAGCATCCGATTGTAAACAACACCGGAAGTCTGATAACATCAAAAGCAAACCGTTTTAAGAGTTGAAATGTAAACTCAATTATATCGGGTATAATATTATTTAAATTTTTTYATAAAACTGATATTTAAAATTTTAATTTATGAATTATGAATCAATTGTTATTTTTTCAAAACATAGTTCAAGTATAATAATATTAGTTTAAAAGGTATAATATAAATTATATATTTTTTATTTCATACTTAATGTCAATTTTAAAGAACATTTCACTTTTTCAAATAATTAATGTAATAAATAATAATATTAAATAATAATAATAATAATACATTATACACTGTAATATAATTAAATTCAAAAAAATTATGTAAGCATTAAATGCAAATATTTTAGACATTGATAGATATAAAATAAAAATTGATAAAATTAGAAATGATGTTTAACTGTATACGTTTAACATAAGAATTTCATTTAAAATTTTATAAATAAAATTACTCATAAATTATTCATTAAAATTTACAATTCAATGATATTTTGCACATAAARCTAGAGTTAGGATAAAGAAAAAAAATWAAGATATATTACACTTAAGATATTTTCTTTAAAAATTTTCTAACTGGAGTTTCTCAAACAATTTTGTAGAGTAAATATATTTTTAAAATAAAATTGATAATTTAAAGTTAATAATTTAATAGTTTATGATTTTAAGAGTTTAATAATTAATTTTAAACTAACAGTTAATACATATAAAATTATCAATGAGAGATGCTATATTATTTATTAAAATTTTAAATAAATAACAAATAATTACTAATTATTGAGACATTTAAAACTAAAATTATAGTATTGGTTGCTATACGTGTCACTCATTAATAAAAAARTTTTAAATATGTCACTCAAACATTGATTTTTTGTAATATTTTGTACAATCACTTTAAATAACTAGTGTTATTATTATTAATATAAAATGATTATTAAATGTATTTTTATATTAAATGTTTAGTCATAAACAATACATTTAAATGTTGCACAGTTTGTCAGACAATGGTTTGAATATCAATTAAAATGTATRCAAAAGTTAACCATTGCGGACATAATTTACATAAAAACTATTTTATTAAAACTAAAAATAGTCGATAAAAAACATTTAATTATATGTTGTTTTGCAATACTAAAAATACAATTATTAAATACATTAAAGTTTATTATACAGTAAATAAAATTATGTGAAAAATGTTGTTTTAAAACAAACTAAATTAACATTAAAATATCTCAATTAGTAATATAAACAATACAAAATATACTATTATTATATATTTTTAAATCAACTAYTATAAAATTTTGATGCWATTTTATGACCTCTTAAATGTTAACTGCTATATTTAAATAAATTTTTTAATAAAAATAGTTTAATATAATCAGTGCAGAACTAATTTACATAATTATAATTTGATAAATGTTAAGCAAATAAATTAAAGATAAATATACAAAAATATGAATTTTGCAATTTATTTTAATTGTTGTGAACCAAAAATTTGTTTTATGAGGTTTACATAAAATTTCAAGCAATTAATCAATTAAATATTGTTTTGATTATTTTAAAAATTGACATTTAATCAAAAAATAAAACATTATATCATATTCAGTATATACGTGAATATAAAATAATTTATAGAAAATTGACGGAATTTTTTCACACCATTTAATGTGTGAATTAATTTATAAATTAGATTTAGTAATTGCATTTTTCTAATTTATGATTTATTTATTAGTTAAAGCAATAATTAATATAAATTAATAATATATGTTTTATCAATTTGAAATTTAATAAATATATTTAATAAAAAACATACAATTAAATTAAGGGGTTAACGAAAGAATATTACAATTAAAAGTAATTTTGTTAAATAATGAAAATAACATACAGTAGTAATTCACTATATTTAATAAAATACAAAATATATCTAATTTTACATTTTATTTCTTTTGTTTGATTTTGTTTAACAGTTGGCTAATCATTAAGTAACTGATAAAAATTGTTAATAAAAGACTTTCTCACAGCTATTTGTTTTACATTTATTACTACTTTAATTATAATAATGATAATAATTATAATCTTAAAATAAGTTAATACAGTTAGTCTTATTTACCTAATAACAAAAATTATTATGATATTATACCAGTTAGTTGTGTTTACACCCCTTTTCCGTATAATGTTTTACAGTAAAAAAAAGTTACATATTTTGAAATAACATACCGGTGTTAAATACAATATATTTTCTTTAACAATTGTTATGTATTAATAGTTGTATAGTACTGTAAATACAGAATTTGATTGAAAGCATTGTATATACAAATAATAAAAACCATATTTAAATGATATAAACTTCTAAATAAACATTTTTATTATTATTATTATTAACCTGTTATTTATTTGCATTAGTTTATTGCCAATTGATAAGATTGTGTGATCCGTGGGAAATGTATGCATACGATAGTGTATAATATAACTTTATCTACCGTTACGGTCTCTTTTGTTATTTTATAAAAATCAGAAATATATGTAATATTAGCTAAAAACAAATGAAATTTTTACATTCAATGAATATAAAATAAATCCATGATTTAAATATTGACAGATAAACATATATGACATAAAACTAATAGAAAACAATAAAACAACTTTGTTTTATAAACTGACATCAATAATGAATTTACCGATATTTTGATGATATGCAACAAAAATTGACAGTCAGTTAAATTGAGATAAAAACAAAATAAAAATTATTACACTTTAAAAATAATTTTAACATACTCAAATTATTTTATAATTGTAATATACCAGTATAATTAACTGTTATAATTGAGTGTTTATGAAAATATTAATGCAAAAAACAAAAAATTAATTTAAAGTTAAAATATTAATAATATTAAAAAGAAAAATCRTTAATATTATTTAAATATTATAATATTTTACAAAAATTTATAAATAATTTATCAATTATTAAATTTASTTATAAAAATTGAAATTAATTAACATTGTTATATAACCATAAATAGAGGTATAAATTACATAAGATTTTAATTTTACAGTATATACTGTATATTAAATACAATAAATATATTACATATAATACAATGAGTTAATACTGTTTTATGTGTTTTATATCTTGTAAAATAATTGCTAACTATTAAATATTTAGTTAGTTGTATATACAGTAATGTCATATTAGGCTTATTATTATTATATAGTATAAGACAAATATCGTATAATTTTGTTGATTATGAGGTCATGAGAAAGTGTTGGTCGACTCTAATATTAGACAGTTATTAATATATACAGTAAATACTAAATATTACTGTATATTAAAGTTTTAATATAAACTTTTTATATAAGTAGATGCAATAAATACTGTTTGAGATTATCACTTGGACTTCACTAATGCTCTTATATTCAACAATTTACAACTTTTGCTAATTATTATTATAATTATATACAGTAAATAAAATAAATAGTTTACTTATTACTAGAGTTGGGGACAATTTTGCAAGAGAGTCAAGTTTCCTAATAAAATCCTTCCAATTTTCCCTAAAAATAGGGAAAATATTTTATTTGCCCTCCCTAGTCAGTTAGAAAGGAAAATATATTTTATATTTTTACAATAAATGATACCAAAACTTAATTTTTTGCATAAAATTTTATTAAAATATTTAAAATAAATTTGAATTCACTGAATTTAGTAATACTATTTAACAATAACACCCAAAATATTGTTTAATACAACATTTGTTATTCAAATCTTATACCTTGTTTTTATAAAGCATTCTCTGCAAGTATTTCTCTCAAAGTAAAGTATAAAATCGTTTTCATTAAGTTATACTTTAGCATTACTTTTATAATAATTAATATTTATTAATCATTTAGATTTTAATATTTATATTGACATAAAATATTAATACAAAAATTTCAAATAATATAATAAATACAATATATGTGAAACGCATGTGCTTTACCTCATACTTTGTAAGTATGGTTTTTATTAAGTATTTGAAGTCTACTTTCTCTCAAAGTTTTGTGTTTTTGCTAACTTTAAAAGTAAAGTATAAGTAGTGTTTTTATTAAGAAATTTAGAAAATACTTTCAGAGTTTTCTTTATGAAAACAGGGTATTATAATAAAATTTGTTATTTAGAGTTCAATAGCACAAGCTATTCCCTAGCTGGGAAATAGATTCCCTAAGAATTCCCAGGGAAAATAGGGAACTTTAGGAWATAAAACGAGGGAAGTAATTTGGYCGAACCCTACTTATTACTTATTAACTATGTATTGTATTCACCTGTGTGTGTGTGTGTGTGTGTGTGTGTGTGTGTGTGTGTGTGAGTGTGTTGTGTTTGTGTGTGTGTGTGTGTGTGTTTATGTGTGTGTGTGTGTGTGTGTGTGTGTGTGTGTGTGTGTGTGTGTGTGTGTGTGTGTGTGTGTGTATGTGTGTGTGTGTGTTAKTGTTAGTGTTAGTTTATGTCTGTGTTTAATAAAAACAAGAGAAGTTAATTGTTTAAAACAATTGGACTTTGCTTTTATACATATAATCTATTTATAAGAACCACTGTTTGTWATCTAATGTTTTTCTCAATGACTTTGTTGCACACCTTTAAGGGTCGGACCCATTGTATAAACAGTAAGATGTATAGAGTATTAAATGCTTTTTATATCTATCTTTTAAATGTGATTAACATTTTCTCACATCATTTTACGTCAAAATTTATTTTTCCACACTTTTTGCATCATATGAATTATATTAAATTTAATGAACATTTTATTTGTGAGAAATATTGTTTTAATTAGTTTTTATTATTATGAGTTTCAATTATATAATATTTTATTTTATTTAATTGAGTAATATTGTTTTTTTAATCGATGTTTTTAATTGTTTTGTTATTTTTAAATTATTAAAAATATTTAATTATCATGATAATTTTTAAATTGTGTTAATTTTTAAACAAATTAAAAGTGTTGACATAAATAATATAATAATAAATAGATTACGAAATGCAAGTCAAAGAACGAAAGGTTTGTAAAGAAATTTGTTATAAATAACAATAATATATATAAATATGTATTAAAATTTTGTATGAAATGTCAATATGTGTTATACAATTCAAATAATAATAAAATTTTCATACAACCAATACAAACACGTGTATAATATAACACATGGATGAGTATCTATGAATTTATGTTAGGTTAGGGATGAATGTGAGTAGTCGTGTGTCGGGTGCTCTTAAATCTATTGATAAGTTAAAATGCAATTCATTATTATTTTATTTTATATACATATATAGCTAAACAAAAATTGCCCACAAATGTAGTCAAAATTTTCTAGTGATATATTGATATTGAAGTATGAAATGGTGTTTCAAAAAGAGAAAGTATAATAAAAGAGTGCAATACTGATGACTCCTCCATTCAATAATGAGAGAGAGAGAGAGAGAGAGAGAGAGAGAGAGAGAGAGAGAGAGAGAGAGAGAGAGAGAGAGAGAGAGATAACATGCATGTAAAGCAAATAATCGTCACATCTGTCAAAATGTGTGTTATGTGTGTTGGCTTTTGGAGAGACAGTTTGCCGAGTAGTGAGTCATTCAAATTGATACTGATATGGGAATTGACACATTGCCTGTAGAACACACATTTCAATGGGACAGTTATCCCTATAGTGCCGGTGCTTTCCTCATCATTACTCGATCATCAGCTTCTGTTCACTTCAGATATGATGCCTCTCTATAGGCATCGTATCTCTTGTTTCGCTACACCGCTGTCTGTAGAGATGTCTATGAGTAGTAAAACTTCTGTTTAAAAACTAAATTATTGTAAAACTATTTGCAATCTTTTATTGTATGAAAWATTTTTTAGTCATTTTTGTCAAATGGATGATTAGCTTTAGGTTCGGGGCTTATATTTGCAAACTGCCGGTGCTCTCAGCTATAAATATTTCTGTGTTGTGTCTGAATATACTATATATTGATATACAATATATGTTGACAGAGCTTGTTATTGTTAACAATAGGAATATACTTTTCAGTTTATATTTCAATGAAAAATAAGTCAATTAGAAATACTATTATAAAACATAATATAATTATAAATATACAGTATTGAATGTAATGCGATATATTATATTTTGAGTCCTAATAATAACTTAATATTATTTATATTCTAAAATAGTTTAGATATTATTAATTGATTTTTATCACACAAATGGCATTTATACACGATTTTTTAAATTTTTATTTCATATAATATAAACAGTAATATAAATAGTATGACAAGTATAAATTGTTGTGCTATATGTTATAAAATGAGAAAATATAAAAGTATTATAAAATGTTATCTAATTGCAAACATAACATCAGGTAGAATACATACATATAATATTGATATATTGAGATATTTTGAATGTTAAAATTATGTACAATTTGTTGACAGTAGTGTTTTTTGTTGTCAATTTTTCACATTATTATACAACTCTATATACGGTGTGTTTAGAAACATAATATTTTGTGATTTCCAAAATATAGTTAAAGATTTTTGCAATTATTTGCCAAATAGTTTGACAAATAWTSAATAGAAAAGTATTCCTTACAATACATTAATAATATTTTTATTCATTGAAAAACACAACTACTTTTTGTATTTTAGTTTTCATTTTATTTTACTTTAACGCTTGACTTATCATTTGACTTTTACCTTACTTTAAAAATTCATATATTGACATATTTTTGACCCATTGTTTTGTGTTGCTATTGTTATAATAATGTGTATACTGTATAAAGTAAAGCAATATTTTAACATAAATTACTGAAAGTTTATCTAAAATCAAGCCAACTATTGGGTCGTGTGCTTCAAAATATACTATAATCTTATATAAGTATTTAATTCAAAAATATAATAWAATATGTAATAATTTTAAATTTATTAAGTAAATGAATAAAAAAAGTAAATTCATTCACTATATTTGCAAACTGTTACAGTGTTTATAATAATAAATAATTCTTTAATTTTTTWWAAATATTTTTAGATATATATTTAAAAGTATCAAATTTAAGAAAATATTTAAAAAAAATATGTTAAAACATTTACCAAACATTGCATTATATTTTTACGATATTACAAAATTTTGGCTATTTTTCATATGTAAAAATAGTCAAAATAATGTTATATGATTTAGCATAAAGATATAATTTTTAAGTACATATTTCTCTTTCAATAAAAATGCCTATAAGTATGTATATAATTAAAGCAAAGTTGAGTGCAAATATTTATCAAAAAAAAACTTTTGGTTTTTGATATCATATTTTCATATATTATAGTTAGTTCCCTCTCTTGTGTTTAAAATTTTTAGTCTTTTTATTTCATTAGAATATTAAAAAATAAATATATCATCAGATGATCAGTGAAAAGTGAGTCCCAATGGATATTATATAATAGAGGAGAGAGAGAGAGAGAGAGAGAGAGAGAGAGAGAGAGAGAGAGAGAGAGACTAAATGGCTATATAGTCAGTGCACACAAATAGACACAGATGTGGTGCACTCAACGATCTCGCAGTTATATTATGTAATGCTCTCTCTCTCTCTCTCTCTCTCTCTCTCTSTCTCTGACAATGAATTGCATTGAAATCATATACTATAAGACAMGAGAGGTACACGAGTTGAGGGATTCAATGAATAACGATATTAGAGCCACAAATCTGTACACATTTGAAAAAATGAGACATAACTATAAATCAACTGTGAATATAATCTTCCGATACTAACATTATTATACGTCTATTTTACAGTTATATCGAAATTTAATACATTAATTATTTACACTCAAAAAACAATAGTCACCAAACCATCGACTTTTGTAAAATAATATATTGATTTAGAAATTGCATTTTAAATAATTGCAAATTTTAGTTAAAATTATAAATAATTTATAATGATAGAAAATAAATAATTATATAATTTAAGATATATTTATTCATAATAGAAAACACAAAAATATCATTTCTATTAAACAACTATATATTAATTTGTATTAAATTTATAGACCAATATCTCTTCAATGAAAATTTTAAATATAATAAATTCATTGTTTGTRAATTTTTAATAATTTTAATAATAAAATAAAAATAATATCAAAATTAGTAATGTTGTAATTGTAAATATTGACTATAAGTTAAAATACGATTTCATTACCATGTATTATATATTATGAATTAGATTAATATCTTAATATAAAAATTTACAGACATAAAAAATCTAAACTAAAATTATATCATAGTTACTATATTAGGCAATTATATTATTTATTTAACCATTTATATTTTATATAAATTATTATTTTTATAATGAAAATAAGATAATTTTARYAAAATTGATTTCTTCAGTTATGCATCAATACTGTATATTTGAATCAATTAAAATTAAATACATATCTATTAAATGTTTTTAAAAGCAGATTATTAGTTCACTTGTGAATCTTTTTTAATTAGTTAACCAATTGACGATAAATTATGAAAATATTTTCTCATAATTTTTTATCAAAAACAATTTAGATAAACAATATTAAATATAAATATTATATAAATTGTTTATATGAAATAAATATACTTAAAATAAATATTCAAATTAATATCTTAATTAGAGTAATTAATTTGATAATTAATTTGATATTTTTATAAAATTTAGTGAATGTTTACGATAACGGCTAACAAGAAATTTCGATAGAATTAAAATATTTCTATTATTGGATTATTTATTTATTTTAATTCATGTATACAATTATGTAAAATATTTAGAAAATTATTTATATAATTTGTAGAAATTATAACTTTCAAAATTGTTGTTTGTTTTATATTATTTTCTCTTGTTTTTAGCAATTACTTTGTCATTTGAATATTTTAAAAATGTTTAACTATAATATAATTTAATGTTTATTTTATACTTTTATATTTATTTATATTATGTATTACATTATTATTGGAATGTTTATAAAAACGTTAGTATATTAAAATAATTAACATTTTTTTAAATATAGAACATTTATACTAATTACTGAATAATATGCTATTAAAACTATTTTTAATTTAAAACACATAATTTTTAAAAGTTTAATTACACAAAATAAATATCAATTGTTTGTTTTATCAATGTTTCTTAATATCACTGTTGTCTGAATATAAAAATAAGGACTCCAAATCTCTAAATGTAAAAAATAAATTAAAATTAAATATATTAATATTTTTGATTATAATATTTTTAAAAATGAAATATTTTTATTATTCGATTTACATTCAATATAAAWTTTTTATATAAATGTGAAAATTAAATAAAAATATAGTTAATTTTTTATTATATCAATAATTTTTAAAACTATTTATTGATATTTCAAATGTTTACTAAAGAGTTTGGAAAAAATGATAAATCGGTTAAAATGTTAGCGACTGATAGTGTGTTTAATTTATGAAATAAACATAAAATTTCTATTTTCGTTGCAATATACTGTATGTATACTGTACTGTATATACTGTATATTAACTATAAATATATTACAAAACACTGGCATAAAAGTCTGGTGTCTCTATGGAATCAACCATTCAATTGACATACTATTCGTTTAGTGAGTTGTTATTTAAACATAACTGACTTCAAGAATATTATTTCATTGATTCTTGAATTATGAATTTCCTATAAATAAACTTTTATTAAAATTGTGTATAACTTAAATCATTTTATTTAGTTTATTAAAAATAGTATATTTAGTATTTGGTTTTTATTATAACTAATTTTGGATTCACTTTAGCTGTTAATTATTTAATTGAAACAATTTTAACACTTTATTTATACACAAATTATACTTATAATAATGCAAAGCAATAAACGTATGTTTGACGTGAATAACATTTACATTTTTATATATACAATAGTATAACTATAGTGTAATATGTTATTTTAGCGATAAATTTGTTTAAAAACTTTGATAATTTTTTTAAGAGACATAAATTCATTTAAAAACAGACGATTTTAATCTTAAACTCTTTATACACAACTTTCTCTCTTTTAATATATAGAAACATTCATAGCTGTGATACCGACTTTTACAACATATTATTTAAAAGCTATAACTAAATAAAAACGTTTGGCATGAGTTGCTTTGAATATGTTGTGAAATAAAGACAAATAATAAAATATCAATAAATTATTTGTTATGTCTTATTAGTAGTAATTTAATACGTTATTAACTAATTTATAATAATGATAATAATAATAAAAATAACTAATAAAATGTTTTCTCTTAAAGTGATTTTCAATGGTGTTTGTTGTTTGTAATATGTATTATAACTTACAGTGCAATACAATTGAATGTTTTTGCTTATCGTTCACATGTAATAAACTCCTACTTTTCATATGAGAATCCAAACAAATGACTATTAAAACAACAAAATATCGCCAAATACTAGACTAAAAACTCATTGAAACAATCATTTAATATAACAGTATCTCAACAATATCTGTCGGCTTTTTATTATACTCTAACAAATTGTCTATTAAAGTGTATATACTGCAAAATTGCAAAATGAAACTTCATATTGTAATTTACAAAATATGTAATACTACTTCATTAAATGTGATTAAAAACTAATAATTATTATTAATAAATATTAATTTATAAGACTAATTATATTTGAAATAATTTTAAGATTTATTACAAATAATTATAAAAATTACTTTTTTACAAGTGTTTAAGTGATTGATTTTATAATTATTAAAACATTTTTAAGAAGTTTTAAAAATACAATTATTTACTATAAACAACATATAGAATAATTATCATGCTAAATTTATTAAAATGATAAATTGATTGAAAACTTTTGCTGTATAAAAGTGGTCTCAAATTACACTTTTGATTATTCACATATTTAGGTAAGATTACAAACATTTTTGAATATATTTTTAAAATAATAAATATAGAAATAAAATTACTTAATGATAATATTAAGTTCAAATTAATTTATTTTTATTATTATAATATATATATAATAATTAATAATAATTAATATAATACTATAATTACATTTGAACAATCAGGTCATATTGAGTACTATTTTTTGTTATAATAAATATAATTATATAAAATAGATGTTAAAATTAAATAACATATGATTTATTTAAAAATAGAGCAAAATTAAGCTGACATATGGTTAATACTGAATATATATTGTAAATATGGTTTGCCAGACAATATATATTAAATTTGTAAAATATAAATTTATTTTATTTAAATTTAGAAAATAGTTTTGGAAAAAGCATTATATATTTAATTTAATTTTGATAAATACTATTTAATATTCAATAGCATTATATACTGAACAAATGCTAACAATATATTAATATCATTTTTTATTTATAAAATATTATATTATATTATTCATATTATATACACTTATACCTCACTTACAATCCCTATCTTTGAAAACCTTTTTGTATGTTTAGATAAATAAATAATTAACAAACTTTGTTAACAACAATATTAAAAATTAATAGTACTGTTGTGTAGTTTATCTGACAGCAAAAAAAACATCAATTTTGTGTATTATTAATAAATTGATTGGTTATCAGCAAACATTGCTTTTATGATATTATTAATAATGATATTAAAAGATATTAAATATTTAGTTTATTAAAATATTATTAATTCAGAAAAAATAATTTCTTAATTAAGATTATAAAAATTATTTTTTTTTAATTCAAAAGCTATATCTAAAAACACTTTCCAGGATTCAATTCATGAACAAAATATATACAGTATATATAAAGTATTTTAGATAAAAATTAATAAATATTAATTATAAAAATTATTTTATAACCTAAAATATTATTATTAAAATTTAATATTTAATGTTGTATTTACTAAAAAAATCTAATTTCCGTAAAATAGTGATTACATTAGTTTGAAATAAAAATGACAACCTATTGCTCGTTTGATAAATCAATAGACTTTAAGATCATATGTTAGTGTCTGAGTAGTGTTGGCGTCAGCTTTAAGTTTATTAGTATTATTGTCTTGTCTTTTAACTGCTAGTCTATACTGTAGTTTATATTCAAATAATAATCCATTGATAATACATATGACATACTATTTGAAATACTTATTAATATTATAATTGTTATACTGTATTGTATTTATTGATATTGTTAGTTTCAGCTTTTCAATACAGTATAAGCTTTGAATATATAAAATTAAATCTACTTAATTATTTACCATTTGTTAATAATAATAATAAAGTAAACTTAAAAGCATTTCAAGTGTTAAAAGAAACATTAGTTTAAAATTAGTCTTAAAATACTTTCTCACTGTCTCCACATAACAATAATAAACTCATTGATTTATGTATCACATAATATACTGCATGAATCATATTATAATAATGTACAGTAAGTTAACTTAAATATAATGTAAGACAAATTAGTTATTTATTTTATAAACTTCTTAATTGATTGAAACATAAACTACTCATAAAACTGTTGCATACAATTAAATGATAAAAATTGAGCGCAAAATTTGTATGTTAATTGATATTTTGTTGAGAAATTCCGGTATTACTTGTGATTCACATAATTTATAAAAATAGTGGTACTTATTATTACAATTTATAATTTAAGAAAATAAATACATTTAATTGACATAATAATTGAACATAATTTTATGATAAGAATAATTTTTGTGTCAAATTYATTTCAAATTATAATTACATTATAATTTGCTTACATATTAATATGATATTATGCTTACATAAATAAGAAAAAAATAAAATATATATATATATATATATATATATATATATATATATATATATATATATATATATATATATATAWATATATATATATAATTTAATACAAGAGACTAAAGAGTTGAGATGAAATTAATTGTCATTTTAAATATAATGAGAAAATTTCCAAAGAGAAGGATATATATGATGTTTAGCACAGTTGGGTATCATATCTCGTGAAAATGTCCTCAAAATTGTTATTAAATTAACACATTATTTGCGTTAAAGGGTTGTCTACCTTTTCTATCCAAAAGATACATATTATTTATTATAAGATATATTATTTATAATATATAATAAATTTATACTGCATTTAAAATAATTGAAAACATGTGCAAACTTAACAATAATTATTCACTTCATTTACGATTATGGTTTGCTTTATCTAAATAATTAGTTAATGATTTTCTTATGTTTTTATTTAACGTCAAACAGATATTCTTAATATTTGCTAATTTGTTAAAATTATTTTGAAAACTCATAATAATATTTCACTTTTTCTATAGAAAAAGTTACAAATATTTAAACAAACAATTTTGAAATAACTAATTTGTATTAAATTAAAATTAAATTTCAAAATTTCCATTTATATCATAAATTGTTAGTTTCTTGTTTGTTAACGACTTTTTATGACATAAACTGTTTTCAGTGGGTATTTGTCGGTTAGTTTTCATTGTAATTAAGTGTTGTATAAAAAAGAGTTTAAGATATTTAAAATTGAAGAGTTTGTGTATTTATTAAATAAATTATCGGAAAAATAATGACATGACATGAACGCACACGAGGAGAGAAGAGAGAGAGAGAGAGAGAGATAAACATTTGGAATGTCCCTTAAAATTAAGGGCCTAATGATCTATGAGTTTGTGTAGGCACTGGTATGTCTATGGCTAAGCACAAAGCAAATTACTACTTTTAGTGGACCTAATATTTATTGGCTATTATTATATTGCACTGTATTTACCTATTCGTCTCAATCTATTGAACAACACATTTATTAAGCATTTGATTTGACTTTTAAAAAGCATTGACTTAAACATAAGTAAGTGAATGAGTGAGTGAGAGAAATAAAAACTAATATATTATATTCAATAATACAATACCTGTTAACAATGCATTCAGTAAAAAACTAATAAAATTACTAAAATCATTACTTATTTTCAAATGTTAGGTAATATGAATTGAGTAAATCAATTGAGAGGATGAGTACAATATAAATATATGAATTCAGGTGTGAGTTCAGACCCGAGGCGTCAAACAATACTTGGGCTAAACCATACATTTTTGACTATAATTGACTAAAAAAGTTTATATTGCAATATATTTTCTAATAAATTATATTTTTTTGGTTATAATGTTTATGTTAGATTTATTATAATATAACGATTCCATTAGATTCTAACGTAAATTATTTTTATTTATTATGACTTTATATGGTTTTGTACAATACTATATGTATCAGTCTATAATTGGCCGTAAAAGTAGTGACAAAATACTGGAAAAGATATTTTGATTATACATTAAATGAAGTTTTGGTATTTCTATTTTTTGTCGATCCCTATTAAACTATTGACTGTAAGCGCACACAAAATCTGAGTTACAATATATGTATCAAATGAGTGCATATACTATATATTGTATTTGATAGTTGTTAAGGAAAGCGTGAAAGGAATAGCCCGGAGCCAACTTACAGACTAAAAGCATTATTAAAACAACTTTTCTGATGATTAGGACCACTGCTCTCTCTCTCTCTCTCTCTCTCTCTCTCTCTCTCTCTCTCTCTCTCTCTCTCTCTCTCTCTCTCTCTCTCTCTCTCTCTCTCTCTTTCACTCAGTCACTCACTTTACTTCACTGTCATCTTAATATTTTCCGATGAGAAGACATACAGCTAGACATTCATGAATGAGTTTTTAAAAGACGACATACCGGTTCAATTTTAGAGAGAGAGAGAGAGAGAGAGATCCCATATATAGTTTTGCAATATTTTTTATTTTGTATTAAATTTGATAATAAAAATCTTACTCTCAATTCAATTGTATGATAAACTGACATTACTTGTGTAATAATATCTTATTTCTATTACTTTCAAAATATCATTTTCATAATCAAAATATTATCTTAAAAGAGATTTACAAAAGTTTTAATAACTGATTTCATTTAAACAATGATATAATTATTTCCTGTGCTTGTTATTAATGTAATCAATGGGAAAATTTTTTAATGAACATAATCTAGAATATTGTTTGTTATTAAAATTCTGTAATAAATTCAAGAAATTATTGTAGTATTTGTATATTTATATAAATTTTATTTAAACAGATCTTTAAACAGTTATGATATTTAAAAAATATAACTTCTATTGCAGTAGTTATATATTTAATAATAATATTTTGTGTGTAAATTATTTTAACTTTAGTTAAAAAGTATTTTAAAGTTTAAATAAATATTAAATATAATAATAGCTTATCTTTATTAGATATTTATATAAATTTTAGAACAAAATGTTTTATTAAATAAACAATTTTTTGCTGATAATTTATATTAAAGTAAAATGTGTGTTTATATCTTAATTTTTTAGTTATTTTTATAGCATAAGTTATTAGTTAAAATTATTTATATTTTTCAAATATTATATATCTATATATCTGTAATATTTATATTATGTATTATTTATATTTATATACAGTATAATAACATAATTATAAATAATTTGTATAATTTTCATGAATTTTATTATGCAGAATTTTTTTCAAAAAATAGGTCATATAATATTATTACAAACAATTCTATGTAAATATTTGATGGATTAATACAAATTTCATTTGATAAAATCATGATTTTATTATAAATTTATCTATAATTAAAATTATTAATTTTTATTATAAATATATTGAATACAATAATAAGTCATTTAGTAAGACGTATTAAAAGGATATTTAAAAAAACTATTGATAAATTATAAGATAAAATAATTTTAAAATTGTTTTAATTTTTATATAATTAATGTAAAATTTATGAATAGTTAAATTTCTTTGATTTATGTTAACCAACTGATTCATTGAAGCAATCTTCACTATTGATGTCATTATAAATACAGTATAAAAATGAAACTCAATGTTTCTAAAGGTTAATATACTATACTATACTTTAAGTGCTGTAAATGCAGCAAAAAATAATTTTTATAGTCTTTAAAATATTTGCCTAATATGCAGTATATTTACGGGTATATACAGTATGTATACATAATGTCAATATTGTCGGTCCGTCTCACTGTTATAATCACACTTTCCATATGTTGTCTGATGTTTGGCTTATTATCTATAAATAAAGACAATTATATGATAAGTTTTATTATAAAACTTCTGCTTATTTTATGTAAAATAAATAGATTTTATATAATTTAATAGATTTATATACACATAAAATAATAAAAATAACAATTTTCTTTATAATATCAATTCAAATAAATTTGGATATTTATAAAACAGAATTGTATTCAATATTTTTTGAACCAAACAGAGTTTTTTTGTGTTAATTTCATGTATTAAAACAACAAAAATCAGTTTCTTATACTGTATTTCTTTTTTTTGAGCGACTATTTTACGCTTGAAATTCATTTGTGAGAACATATTATTTCTCCCATAATTCATGTAAAAAATAACGAAAAACTAGATAAAGTTGTACAGAGTTTTTAAGTGAATCCAGTAATGGTTTCATAACTTTTTATGAGTTGTGATAAAATTAACTTTTTTTTTATCATTTTATTACTTTTTTATGTTTAATTAATTCAATACTTTAAATTTTACTAAACATTTTTCATGTGAATGTCTATTGTTAGGCTGATCCACACTTGTATTAAATGTTGGATTCATGATTTCGAAATAAACACTAATTTTATTTTAATAAAACTGTTCACAAATCTTCAAAAATATTATTAAACAATAGATTAACTCAAATTTGCATATTTTATAGAAAAAAAATAATTGTAAACTTTGTTTATCAAAATCACTATTAAATTTTTATTTTCAGATCTATTTCTTTTCACAGAAACATATTTTTGTGTCATCTATAATAAAGGCTATAACTTATGACAATAATATGATTTTTTATTTGGATACTATTTTATTGGTGTATTTAAATACAATAATATTCACGTTGTATTTTCTTGTCTTATAATTACAAAACAAAAATTTGAGACCAATATCTTATATATTTATTTATGATAACTTCCTATTATTTTTGTTGTTGTAAATATATTGTTATATTATATAATGTAAAGTAGACTAAAATTCTAAATAGTAATACAAAAAGAAAAATATTAAATTTCAAGTTAATATTAATATATTATTATGAATATAATAACAGAATTATATAATATTTCAACATTTTCTAGAATAATAATTGACTGTATATTCAGTATATTATAATTTCATATATTGAAACAAATTACAATTCATAAAATATTATTTATATCAAAAATATTTTATTCTCAACAATATCTCATGTTTAGAATTTTAATTTTGTTATCAAATAATATATAAAAATACAAATTCATAGCTATTATTGCTATTACATGGCTTTTATTTCCCACGAGTTCAGTGAGTTAGTGAGTGAGTGAAAACAAGAGAGAGAGAGAGAGAGAGAGAGAGAGAGAGAGAGAGAGAGAGAGAGAGGACTCCGCCATCAAATTATTTCTGTTTTAATAAAAATATAATTAAAATCAATTTTATAGTTTGTATATCTTTTTACTATTTTAATTGTTTTAAAAATATTTTCAAGTATTTATTATATTTATTAGTATTACTACTAATAATAGGTTCAAATAATGAAAGTTTATTATAAATTGTATTTTTGGTTTCCTTAAAAAGTTAATTATAATTTTTTTTATTGTCGTATTAGTTCACGAAATTATGCCATTATTTTCTTATATAAAACAACATTATAATTGTAAAAAATATATCAATATTACATTTGTTAAAAATATTTTATTTTATAATTATATTACATTTGAACTATTTGCAGAATAATAAAATTATAATTTTACCGATAATATACTAGTTATTATTTTTTCATTAAACTGTTTCATCAAATTTAGGCTAACAATCGTTTGTTTTTTTGTGGATTATTATAAAACATACATAAATTCATGGCTTACTTTATTTAAGTGGTTAAATAATCGTAATTATAATCATCATTATTATGATTATTTAGCTGATTATAACTACAGTATAATTAGAGTAAGAATTTTATAATAAATAGAAAACCACTTAAAAAACTACACATTATATCAAATCAACAATTTTAGTGTTGTTTAACACATGAAGTCTTTAAATTCCATACAATTCTTGTTTTGCATTTTCATTGTCTTGGCTTTAGTTTTGTTGTTATTGTAGTTATTATTAATATTGCTGTTGTTTTTGAGATAATAAGCGCAATGTTATGCAATAATTTTTAAAATGGTATTAAAATAGTGTTACAACCAGGGTTTTAAGGAAATAAATGCCTGCCCTGGCAATGCCCAAATAGATGCCATAAATGCCTGGCATTTTGGACATCTATTTTATTTGCCTGCCAAATTAAATTGCTAAAAAGCAACTGTATTTATAAAAAATAATGTAATTTACTGTTTTTAGCTTGTTAATTAAATTTTCAATTAATATAATTAATTCCAATGATATTACCTTTTAAGTAAAGATATACAAAACAAAAATACAAACAAATATCGATAAAACAATGTTTTATAGATAAAATAATAATATATAATTAAAATAGTAGGTGTCACCACCTGAAAATAGATGCCCAAGGCATGGCAGAGGCAGGGCAGGCATTTGGCAAAATAGGCATCTATTGTTAATGCCTGCCATTTTTAAAACCCTGGTTACAACTGATGACTGACTCGAGTGATACCATATCTAGATTTTAGTGTTACATAATTTTAAGGGTTATTTCAATCATGTTTTTTATAAACTTCTTATACATTATGATAAATGAATGACAACTTAGAGTAAAAATAAATTTCCGTATTTATATTATTATTATATTATTATTATATTTTTTTGTCTCTCAGTGTTTGACTTTATTGCGGATTGCAATTAAAATAAGTTAATGACACAATTGAGTAAATATAATATTAATTATAATTACAAAAATTAATTATTTAACGTTATATTAATGAATATTGTTATTTTAAAATAATAAATAGTACTTGTAATTAATATTCAATTAAAACAATAGTTGTATATTAAAAACACGAGTTCGTGATAATCAATATTAATAGAGTTTATATATTTTATAATTTATTTATATTTTATGCTTTAAATGTAATTTTTAAATAATATTCAAAATAATTTCTACTCATAAGCAAAATATTTTAATTTATAACTCTGTTACTAAATTTTTAAATAAACTAAATTATATTAATATTAGATCTAATTTGAATTTATTTTAGATCAAATACAATTAAATTATAAATAGTTTTCTTAGTTTATTTTTAAAGTAAATCATATTACATTAAAATTACTATTAATATCTAAAAACTACTAATATTAAATAAATAGTTAAAATTTTAATGATACTATAAGTTAATGCTTAATGCTTTCATTTATAGCTCATTTATAACTACTGTAAATACGATATACAATGAAACTTAATTAGCAGGTTTTATTGTATATATTATTAYATAATTTATGTTTTAAAAAACAAATTTTATTAATTTACATAAATAGTTTTTATATTTTGAAAACATTGATAACAATAGATTTAAATACTATTTAATGTTAAATTTAAATCATTGTTTTTTTGTATAAAACTCAATATAAAGTGTTAAAAATTGTAGTCGTTTACAATGAATAAGCGATAAAATGCAAGTCATACGACAAAACATACAATTTTTTCATTACATACAATTCAAACAATAGTATACATAATTTTTACGATAAGATAATATGAAAATCATTTTATTCTAAACAAAACAAAAAAAATCATTTCATTTAAACGTAAAATCAATTAAAATGCTAAATACATATTTCATTATATTGTGGGTATATTTAATACCAACTTTGTCTATCAATAGCTAACTTTCCATGTTATGGATGGTATATTCCGATAAATGTCTGAGAAATTTTCAATTGTGTTTTCTCTAATCTCTCCCTTAATTTAAATGAAATAAATGATAAATTATTACTAATATAACTATGGATTGCACACTGATTTTGTAAGGATGTTTGCATGAATTAAGTGCCATTACTAACATATAATATATAATATGATAGTTGGTATACCAGTGCTAACACCGGAATTGCGCTTACAGTGCACTCGACTCTCAACTCCTAAATATTTTGTGGTTCATTATTAGTCTCACTCGTTATGTAAGCTTTTATATTCAGTGTATATATGTTGCTGTTGTTTAAGGTATACAAACACTTAGCAAAACAGTAAATTTACTTTATATGGTATCTAATAGTAATAACTTAGTGCACATAATATTGCAAATGAATATAAATGCAATTACAATTGAATATTTGTTAGCTCCGGGCTATCCATATATCGCGGAACGACCTGTGTTTGTCATTTTGATTGAATATATAAGCTATCGCTCTCTCTCTTTCTTTCTCTCTCTCTCTCTCTCTCTCTCTCTCTCTCTCTCTTTCTCTGGATTTTAATGATAACACAATTGAATCGCTACTTATGATCGACATCTTAATCCCTCATCTGAAGGCTAAATGAATTATACAGATATTTGAATCAAAAAAATCTTAAGATATAAAAATGATATGCATTTCTTGAGATCACTCAGTCATCTCAATCTTAATACATATCATATATATATATATATATATATATTATTTATGTTATTTGTGAGGAATGCCTTTCAAATTGATTGCCAGTCACATCCCTTATATTATATAATAGATACAAGAGTTTACATTTCAAATGTTTCGGTCCATTCAAGCCTTAAATCATAAATTTACACTCATTTCTAGCGATTTGATTATTAACTATCAACTAAACAACAAAGCATTTCATTTTGATTTGTCGTATAATAAAATTCTAATAATATTTTAAATTTAATATTCATTAATGTATAAAATTTAATATTTTAAAAATCAATTTTTTACGTTATTTCATATCTTATTATTTTCAAAAATAAATATAGCAAAGTTTAAAATAATTATTTGAATATATCTGTATTTTTATTTTTGTTTCAACATTAAAAAAGTTAATTATTTTCGGAAAGAGAGAGTGAGTTTGCATGCAATATACTAATTGTATCAGTAATTTGACTCAAAAATGGTTTGTTTTCTTTTATAAATTATATAATAGTATAACAAATCAAAGACAGGAAACAATTTTTAATATTAAAAGAAGTGTTTATTCACTCGTTTCTCACAAGTCTTTTAGCCATTACGACAAATATATGAATTATAAACACGAGTATAGCTATTGTTTATTAACATAAAAATATTCTGCATTTATTTAATATATTGTATAATATTATATACAAACTATAATTCAATAGATATGAGTTTATAAGATATCAAAACATACAGAGCTCTAGACTTTTTTTAGACCTAATATTTGGGTCATATTTTATTTATCTCTGTAGACACCGTCTGGTGTCGCCATTGATTTGAAAGAAATCATTTGTTACAAAAACTTAGTTTACTTAGTTGTCGATATATATATATATATATATATTAAAATATATTTATTAAATTATTTTTCATATATAATGGATATTTTGTTGCTATAAAAAATTATTTCTATATATAATAATAATTTATTTTAAAACAGAAAATTCAATTGAAATTGTGTAATATTAAATCTTATATACAGTAAGAGTGTATTAAATAAAAATAAAACACATACCACACACATAATATAAATTATATGTATAATTATTTGGTTTAAATGTCTCTTTGATGTCATGTTATGTCAAATTAGGTCATATGTCAGACATACGTTTCAAACTGAATTTATTTCACATGAAATACGTTGAGAGAGATATTCACATATCAATGATTACAATTGAAAGCATCAGAAAATTGGTTTCAAAGTTAATTTTAAGGGTGTTTTCACTGAATACCTATCAGTAAACATTGGGCATAAAATTGCTGAACCATTGATTTATACAAAACCACAAGATATTTGCCACACACAGGTTTCCCATCTCTTTCCCCACCAAAAGATGCCATCAATTTAGTGTATTTTATATATAAATTTTATTGAGTTTCAAATAACATCATATAATTTTAATGTCTTATAAAAAAATGTTTTAATTATTTTCAAACATATAATTTACTATTTTGTAATGTTATATTGACACCAACTTTATTGTTATGAAATACAATATTTTAGTTATAAATGAAATTTAAGTAAAATAATTTGAAACCACATTATATTATTGAGCATTTAATTTAATTTAATATTTTATATATTAGAATAATTATTTAATAAAGAAAAATTTTGACAAATAACTTGAAATTTAATATTAATCTTTTTATATAAATAAAATGAAAGATATTTTTCAAAAGATTAGTGAATATGATTATTCAATAGTTAAATAATTTGATTTAAATTTAATATCCAATTTATCAAACATTTATCTTTTATAAATAATGATTGCAACACAAGGCGCTGACAACTTTATATACGGGTATTAATGACACATCCCTTGGATTATGTCTATGAGAGACACCCGAAGTCCTCGAAAAGTCCTAATTACGACTACACTATAATCGTGTGACAGAGTGTTTAAGAGAGGGTCCGATATAAAGATTTAGCAGATATATACATACACTGTCTTATTCTGTCTTTTTTGTGTCTATAAAAACCGTTGATTGCACGGCACAGTCACTCGTCATATGGACAGAGAGGGAGACATATGGACAGGAAATGGTGAGACACCACTAGTAGTAATAAGAGAAGGGATGAGACACGAGAAGACACGGTCAGCGGAAAGGCATATTTGACGACACACTTCATCCATACATTTACTATATATTTACTACACATTTGCTGTTCATTGAGAAAAAATGTTTGACCAAATGATTACATATTTAAAAAATATATTACTGTTGTAATAATACTGTAGTTGCCTTATAGTTGAGAATTTACTATACAGTAAATATACTCAATATGTTTGCAAAAATTGTAGTAAACATATATAATATATTGATATAATACAATATAATCATTATATTATAATTATGATATATATAATAATGCTTTCTAGTTATAAACCTTAAGAAAAATTTATAATGATTTAAAACTTAATTATTAAACATTGAATGTTAGGTTATGTTGTTAATGAGATTATGACTTTCCTTTTTTAAATAGGCATCTAATAGAGATTCTCTATATCTTTAACTATAAGTACTAGAAGTAGACTATAAGCAGAATAAAATGGGATATTTTTACTAATTTATAGCTTTAACATTACTATTTTATAAAATACATTTTATTAATAACTTAACGATACAGAGAGTGATAACTAAACTACAAAAAAACAAGAAGAACTATGTCTTAAAACTAAAGACTAAAACAGTAAACCAAATGCTTTTTTTCCTAAAAAAAGTGTTCATTCAATGAATGGATGAGTGAGAAGACCACCGGAGAATAAATAGGTTTTTTTTAGTTATAAACTACAATATATGTAAAATATTTATTAAAAAGTTAATTTTGTGGCAAAAAACATTAAAAATCATTAATTACTTTAGTTTTTTTGCTCAAAGAACTTCATTATACAATAAATAATGTCAGATTTTTATAAAATTTATGATAACAACAAATAACTATTTTTATGAAATGATTAGTTTGTTATGCTAAATATCAACTTAATATGTTATATATATATATCACAAATATGACCACATTTATATCTAAAATCAAAATTAAATTATAATTTTCTCTACTAATTATAAACATGTTTTAATTAAGTCTAAAAGCTTATGTTTGCATCAAAATACAATATATATATAGAGTATATATATACTGTGTATATAATATGATATATGTATAGATACTAAAAACTGATTTATTTTAAGACTGACGGATAGAGAGATCCCTTATTTTTAACTCATTGACTAACAGCTTGTTGTGTAACCGATTCATTGATTAACCGCAAAACTATATGACATTTGCTGTTAAAAACTAGTAAAACATAAGAGTTAACAAAACAATTTTTGCTATCAGTCGTGTAACCAATTAATTAAGCAAACAAACACTCAATCACTTATTTTGTTTGCTTATCGTTAAAATACAATATCATTTTCACGAGAAAAACTAATTTAATTGACACTAAATATAACTATCAAGTGCTGTACACACATATAAATATTCTCTAATGTTATTACATGTTTGATTAAATTGCTTCAAAATATTAATCAAAATATTTTCATTTAAATTCAATATATTTTATTAAATTCTGTATTTATTTGTAGCAGAAATTTCATAGTTTACTAATAACTTGTAAATACACATTTAATATCAAAAATTAAGAGACGGTGATAACAGTTAAACATTATTAATCTATATAATGTATCTATACATTAATTTAACAAAATATACAATATTACATCATAGATATTAAATTATTTATTGAATAAATTAGATGTAAACACATCCATAAGTTAATCTCACCAAACATACGGTTGTTTTGTTGACTAATGTCGCATATGTTATGCATTTATCATAACTTTAACATTATATTTGTTTTTAAGACATTTGTTAAAAAACTAGTGTATAGAAAGTATTTGAATTATCTTTTTAAACGTCAAAACAACTGGTAGTTTCTAACACACAACCATACAGTATATTTAGTACATAGAGTTGATAAATAAATTTTAAGAAAATACTGGACATTTTTCTAAATAAACTTGAATAGTAATATAAAATTTCTAAAAGTTAATTGAAATACTAAACACTTGTTTTTAATGCAAATAACTGTTTGCTAATTCTAGTTTGTCCAGTAAATTAGTTAAAAAGTTTAACAATCATAGTATAAATTGTATGCACCAGTAGTATAGATAATGCAGTTATATGAATGCCATCATCTTTCATCAGATACGGGATTTATAACCATATATACTGTATATTATACAGTATATATATATATATATACCCTTATATATGAGTCATTAATCAGAATTAGGTTAATATATCCTAACAAACAATTTTATTTACAATTAATAATATATTTATATATAATTTATAAGATATTCCCCAATATATATGCTATATTGCAATCAACACATTATCTTTCAGCACATGAGTGTTGGCTTTCATTAATTGCAGTTAACATATAAATATCAAAACATCTGAACTAGAAATTAGTTTTCAAAATATGTAAAAATAAATTACTGTATTTTAAAATATAAATAAATATTTAATGTATACAGTCTTTCATAAAAGCATTTTTAAAATTGCAGATTATAAACAAATGAAATATATTTTAATCTAAATAATGGAGTTTAGAATAATTTAAAAATATTAAATCAAATAATATTAAGCAATAATTAGTCAAACAGTTTGAACTGAAATTAAATTAGGATTTTTATGATTTTGACCGACAATACAACAAATCTTTGCGTTTTTAGACCAACAGTTGTTAGTAATAAATGAACACATATTATGTGACATACGCTTAATGATAGTATTATAGTACTACTAATAATACGTTTTAAAAAATATTTTCCAATACATTCAAAATAGTGTATCAAATTAACATAAGATTTTTATTCAATACACTAATATGTACTGTACTGTATATAATGTATATTAATGAATCGTGTTTTTAACAATTATTTTGTATAACATAAACTGTTTTTTATTAAAATCAGTATTTGGTCAACATTTGTAAGTTAACTATACGTTAAAATAAATGGTAATAAAATAAACTGTAAGTTTATACTCTGCTATTATGACACAACCGACACACCACTCGTAAACCATATCATTTGTAGCACATGGAGTATGTGATCAATAATATAATAGATATTTTATACAATTATTTTCATTTTAAGCAATACTGTATGACAATACAGGTTTTAACTTTCAAAATTATTAGTGTTGTTTAGCTATTAAATCAATGTTTAAAATTTATATATATATATACAGATATTAAATCAATGTTGTATTTATAGCTAAACATATCTATTTGTATTTATATATAAACTATTATATAACAATTTTACTGTTACATTAAATAATTTGTTTATAATAAAAATGAAATTATATGATACGTACCATATATTTATGGCACACTTCCTAAATATTGAATACAAATGATTACCTGAACCCTCTATGGTTAACACCTGGATGTCCTGGCTATGTATAGCTGATTTTATTTTATATTATAGAAGAGGGGCCCTCAGGGGGCAGCTGTGTGTTTATATGAGTGTGTGGGTGCTCTTTATGGCACTTCTTGTATGACATAAACTTCAATACTGTATATTCAGTGATTTTTATACCGTATCCTATAATTATACCAATTAAAGTCTTAAATGAGAGAAAGAAAGAAAGAGAGAGAGAGAGATATTTATGCAATTTTCAAATATGGATAACTGTTTATTTAATGCACTAAAAACTTATGTAAATAATTCTTTTGGCTAATACAGTGCTATAAACACTGTACATTATATTTGTATACAATATTTAATATAATATAAGATTATATTAATAATATCGACTATAGACTGTATAATCTGTGTACCTATTTTTTAGTTTGTAAATCAGATTTTGGTTTTTAATAAACTTTTTTGTTATATTTGTTTTTTGCTATATATTTGAAAATAAAAGAAAATTTATTACTTTCACAGTCAGTACTGATATTTTTTGTTAAAGTTATAGTATATCTATTGTTTTATTATTATTTATGAGTTATTTGCTTATTAACATAGTTTTAGTGGAAGTTCATTATAATAATAACACTAAAATAGTGTGGTTTCACTCCTCTAATGTAGTAAATCATTTCAATTATTTTTGTAATATTTTTTTGTCAAATATATTGCTAAAAAGCAGACTGGATTTAAATTGTATTTAACTAGAATTGTGTGTTGAGTTATCTTTATCACTATATCAGTATTTTTACTATTCATATACACACACTTTATATTATTTCCATGATATTAAATATAATTTTAATTTATGTATGCATACAATTGAAAAACAAATTTGTCAAACATTTTGCAGATGTTTTTCAATGTTTTTTTTAATAATATTTTTAATACTAAGTTAAGAGTTTAGTTCAGCCTCCGATCAAAATACTGGTTCACTTTGTATATAATAAATGAGAGTTAGAGAGGAGAGAGAGAGAGAGAGAGAGAGAGAGAGAGAGAGAGAGAGACATAAAGGGGATAAGTTATATAAACTTACATTCAACTCACATACAATTATATAATTGTAGCAATTATTTATTTATATTTATACAATATTATATGTGTTAAATATGTATTGTTGTAAACTATATATAAATTATTATATCCAGGTGTTAAATAATTATACAATTAAGCCTTAAGTTGATGCTATTTTTTAGAGACAGTTAATATATACCAAATACACTGTACTTATTTGTTTAAATGATAAAACAAATATATGTTTTATTAACAAATGTTACAATATTTGAAGTTTTTGTTTTTCTTAAATTAACTCAATATTTTTGACTAAATTTTCTTTAAAATATATAACATTATTGTTATTTGGACTTAAAGTCGTCAGAAGAGATAGATCTACCCGCGAGTCTACCCGATGTATGTGTGCACACAAATACACTGCTTATAAGCACCTGGTCTTCCAAGTAGTACTTGTAATATGTGAATGCATACAAACATATGAAGTGATGCACTTCCATAACATATGGATGGACTCATTAGCAATCATTACACGCTTTTGTATTATCTGTTGTATATAACTAATACAAACTGACTTACAATTGATTTATTAATAAAAATATTATAACTTATATACACTACTATGAGTCCTAACTGTCTATTTGTTTCGATATTGATTTCTACTGAGCTATCGGTTCCGACTCATTGTCCATTAGATATGAGTTCCGACTGAACGGGAAATTCTATATTTTGATGGATATTCTCTAGTTTTAAGTAAACCCTTTGAATTGTAATATAGTTTGAGTTTATTAAAGCTAAAGAAGGGATATTCATACTATTTGGGACTTATGTTTACCACTCAATGTTGTCATGTCTTAGGAAACAAACAGATAGTCAAAGTGTGTGTGTTGTGGCACACGAATGGACAGGCAGTGTGTGTGTGTGTGTGTTGCAGCTGCTTATGTCGCTTATTATCATATGCTTTGAGAGCACAGACACACAACACAATACATCCTAAGACGACGCGTGTTCTCCACGTGCCCTCACGTTATAATACTATCGCAAAAAGTAATATACTTTAGAAGTCCTTTAGGTGTAGGGAACAGATGTTAGAGTTTTGTGATTGTATACGACTGGTGGTGACTGTTGTCTATCTGTGCGAGCATTTACTCAAACGCTTGGTCTCTCTCTCTCTCTCTCTCTCTCTCTCTCTCTCTCTCTCTCTCTCTCTCAATAAAAAGTTGTACCAAACTATATCTAAGACAAACACATGAGGCGATTGTATATTCTTTTATATTATACTCACACTTATTTAAATACAGGTCCCGTCAGGTCCTTACCCTTACTTCCCTCTCCTGTATCTTTCAGTCACTCAATAGCCAAACCAATTGATGATTGTGTTGTGTCTCAAGGTTTTCGTTTAAATAAAACCCAATTGTGTTTCACATCTATTCCTTCATCTTTCTCTCTCTATTTTCTTTCTCCTAATATTTTTGCCTTATTTTTGACATTCAATTCCCTGTTTTTATATATATTATATACCTTACATCTAAACCGTTTATAATTTTTTTAATATATATACAGCATAGGTCGCGACATAAAAATATATTATTTTTAGTAGTAATAAAATCAATACTGTATATGTAATTTATATATAGTAAAGTAAAGTATATAGTATTTATATGTATGCCATATCTCACAATTACTTGGGAGACTAGACTTTAGATACTGTATATATTTTGCACATATAAATAAAATTAACTATATCTAAATAACAAATTTTATTTTTATAATTTGTTTTATTTGTAAATTTTAAAATTTGTAATTATTATAACTATATAGATATAATTATTTCCACTATTTCGTTTGTATTCTAATTGGTATATGATTAGTGATTACCTGTATAATTATAATGAATTTAAATTTTTAATAATTTTTGCTTTATATAAATTTTATGTAACTCAGTTAAATATAAACTTCAGTTAAGTACTATATTTTAAATAATATAATTTCCCTAAACAATTATTATCGATTAATTTTCAAGTCAATAATTATGTGAAAGTGTCATCTGTTCAATGATATTAATAGTATATGTTATTTGTATTATTTTAATGTTGTTATACTGTATTTCTTATCTATCATATAATAACACTACATTATATCAACCTAATTATATCTATTTTTAGTAATCAGAAAATAATTTAATACAAACAACAATGCAATTCATTATTAAAGTATTTCTTCAATTTTTATTTGTATTTTTACTAAGCATTCAAATATAATCTATTTTATTATTAAAAATAAATTAAATATATTTTTAAAATTTTATTAATTTATTCTGATTTACTTTTTCAAAAATATTTTGTGTACTCTAAATATGTTGATTTTTAGTTATATTAAATAAGTTTATATTTATTAAATTAAAGTTTAATATTAAAATTTCTATTATACAGTATAATTTATACTGTATACTGTATACAGTATATAATATTATATTGAAGTTTACTGTCTATCTATAAAAATATAAATTTAATTATTTCCGTTTTTGTTGTCAGACAATGTCGTAAATATATTAAGTTTGGAATGTATTGACAAATACCTATAAATATACGATAATGTATTTCTAATGATTGGAAACTGTCATACGATTTATTGGTGCATACATTCCGGTGCTGGTGTTTAGTGTGCAAAAGATTAACAAAATAATATTACTTTATTATTATTATTGTATTATAAAATTTGTTTAAACGAAGTGACTAATTATTTGATGGATTGTATATTTCAAATAACTATAACCATTAGTATCCACTCATTAAAATTGCCAAACATTAATACAATACATACATATCCAGAATACTTATCAATACTGTCAATACAAGTATAAGCTACCAGTGCTATACAGATCACGGAATAATACCTAAAAATCCATACTATAATACAAAAACAAGGAAGCATTAATAGGAAACATGTGGTTTGTAAATGAGATATAGTCACTACCAAAATATATCAAATATAATAAATGTAGAAAAATACCTTTAATTTTGTGATAAAACTATTAGATTATTAGACGGATTAGACAACTAACTGTTGATTCGTGTCTTTTTTGCTGAGTCCTAGCTATCGGTTCCCAAAACATGATTGCCAGACCATAGCAGGGATCTTAAACCGCATTGGACTTATAATAATGATTAAAATAACCTTGATACTATATAATATATACATATATAAATTTACCCAAAATTCGTGCTCTAATTTTATTAGTGTCTGTGCTCTACTGTATGTCTGATAAATAGATATAAATACTGTATATAAAAGCAGATTTTATGGGAAAGCAATAACAAACCGGTACTAATTTAATTGAGATTTGCTTTAATTGAACTAATATTTGTTGTTTTTCTTCATTAGTATTGAGCTCATGGATTGTGAGCTGTAAGCTTCTGAACTCAGTTACCTTTTTCTTCATCTTTATCTCTAATGTTATTATATTTCATTTGGAGTCATACATAACATCTTCTAAATCTAATGCCTGATGATATATGTCTGATGAAGATAGACATTGGTTAGGACGGGGCAGCAGCAGCTGCTGCACAGGCAGTCAATCAGTTACTCTATGCTTCCCCAACATCTACTACAACAGCATAGACCAGTCATAACCACTTAAACCTTAGCACAGGACGTGATTTCTAACATATTCCTTTGCTTGTGCCTCAAACACCTGGTTCACTGCCTCTTTGGTTTTTAGTTGCCATACATTTAAGATATTAGTGATGAGAGAGAGAGAGAGAGAGAGAGAGATCGTCAATATTTTCATACTTTTAAAATGTTTAGTTATATATTGTGTTTAGACCCACAATCATAAACATAAATATATACTGTATTAACACCCGGTATAAGTATTTAATAAATGGTATTATTAATTCTTAATGTATATTAAAAAGTCAACATTTATTGACATTGTATTGATTTTGTGTTGTAATCATTTTGATATCGTTTGCTTACCTCTTAAGATAAGTTACGAAAACTAACAATATTTCTTAATACCACAAAGTAAATGGTAGTCATAATAATAATAATAATAATAATCACAACAATAACAACAATATAGAGTAAAAGTAAAGAGAGGTTAGTATTTGAAATATAAAATTATAAGAAAACAGATGGTATTTATTTGTTAGAACTGTTTTTCTTAGTAATAGTCGACCGATATGTTACTCTATTTAAAAATGCATACATTATTTTAAAACGTTTTGAAAATTTGCTTAAAATCTTATGTCAAATCATAAGTTATGATATAATGTTATGATTATAATATGAAATACAGATTTAATATTAATAATAYAGTATATGATATTAATATTAATAATACAGTATATGATATAATAATATAATATTATTTACAAAAGAAATTTCATTTGTAATTTTATTGAGTTTTATGTTTAGTATATATTTAGTTTGTGGTTTACCTTAAGTTTTACAAATAAATAATTATTTTCATAATGAATAAATCATTTATGTCAAATTAAAATAATATTTATAGGTAAATTTTATTAAAATCAATTTGCAATATTTCTCAAAATAAGTTACCAAAAAACAACTGTATTTACAAAAATAATATATATTAGGAAAATATTAATAATCAATATTATTCTACACTTTAGTAAATATATAATTAATCCTTGATCTTTGAACCAATATCTATAAATAAAAAATTTCGGTACAATTGATCAGTATATTTATACATTTTACAGTCATGCCTAACACGAGCAGCGCCTGTATGTTGTGATACAGACAAATCTCGTGCAAAAGGTGTGCTTTTTTTGTTTTGAAAATCTGGCCAACAATTGGGTAACTTTTTATGATACCTAAAAAAGTACACAGTTATGAGCCCGGTGCGTAATATACATTGTGTATATTATATATTTATACTTTATCTGTGTTTGTATGTGTGTGTGTGTGTGTACGAGTATATACAATATCGCCCGGTGCTCTGTTGCTTATTTTAATATACATGGAGTTTTTACTATATATATATATCGTATATGTAATTCATTATCTACTAGTGCAGGTGTGATACGCTTAGAAAGGATAGATAACTCAGAGAGAGAGAGAGAGAGAGAGAGAGAGAGAGAGAGAGAGAGAGAGAGAGAGAGTATAACACACGAGCAAACAGTTAAATCAAATCAAATGTATCAGTGCTTGTGTTCTGTCATGTGTTGCGTTAATCTGTCATATAATAGCCGGTAAAATAAAAGCTGGTGTTATAAAAAACTAAAGTTTTTTTTGCTAATAATTTGTGTGCAAAATGTGTGCCTTTATTGGTAACTGACGACTAGCGAGACACTGATTTCCGTCCGTTATTTATAAAGTCATTGATTTATGACATGAATATTCAAAATTGCTATCATTTATTGCAATCTATTATTTACGTGTTGTTTGATATGCAAACACTCGCTTCAGTAAAAACGCTTATATAATGTATTGATATTGTTTTTTTAGTATTAGAATTATATCATTTGCAATAATTAAAATATTGTAAATATTTGTGTGCAAACAAACATCAGAAAAGGGTATTTATCTTTTATATCATATAATCTAAGTATTAATTTAAATACTATAATTTTAAAAATTATAAATGAAATTAATTGTTAGTTTTGTAGAAACAATAAATAATATATTAAATATACAGTATATATGTAATGATATTTTGTAGAGAATGTGTACAAATTGTAATAATATAGTGAATTATTTTTTGAATGATTTACAAAAAAATGTAATTATTAAAAATATAATAATAAAATTAACTATTAAAATAAATATATGTCTGCTTTCTAATACATATCAATCAATACATATAGTATGTATAAATCTTTTTAAATGTGTGGTGTTTTTTAGATAATAGGGTTCCCTGTGCTCATTGGGGATCGTCCAAGTCTATAATGTCAAGGACAAACTATGATACACTAAGAGGCTTTTAGAGGAATGGGCCCATAAACCTATCCCATATATTTATACCCATAGTTTGGTAACTTATGGAGAGTACAATCAATATACTGTACTTTATTAGTCTCATACACTGGACATGACCTTCAGGGCACCGGCACCTTATGGTTAATAAGACTTTATTATATATCTTTAAAAATATAAAATTATTTTAGTCTATACTATATGTTAAAGTCTTTGGCAATAATCAAATGTCAAAATTTCTTCTTATTTAAGCATAGTTTATGACGAGTCAAACACCGGCACTAAAACTAATTACCAGTCACTCAGTCAGTCAGTCATTGAGTCCATTACCAGTTTGATACTTAAGTAGTCATACAAATACTTTATTTATTTTACTCATAAAGTTAATAGTTTTTTATTATTTCACTCATTCATTAACTGCTATTTATCTAAAAATATCGTTTTTATGACTTAAATCTCTATTGACATTAATTTGTATTTAGTAATAAAAATGTTATGTAATAGTATTGTCACTCATGAATTGATTACATATCTAAACATAATAATGATTATACAATATTATAGTATATATTCAATTATGGATTACATCTCTCCTACAATATATATATACAAATGAATACAATATGTTGATAAATCATAATGTATTTTACTATACTGTAGTCATTATCCAAAAAAGAGGTTTATTTCACGAAAAACTATATAATGAGTCAAACAGGTGTCGGTCACGCGTACGGCTCAAGCATTCAATTATGTTATAAAAAAAACTCTTTTTATTAAACAAAGAAATATAATCTCATTAATTGCAAGTATTTTGATTTGATTTTGACATTGATTTTATCAACATTTCTATTATTTCTTCATTTATATTGAAAAATAATTAAAATTAACATAAAGTCATTAGAATTTTTCATACATTTCTTTTTGTATTAAAATTTTATATATAATGTTGTAGTGTTATATGAAATGTTTCTACAATGTTATTTGAATTTATTAAAACTTTACTAATTTAGATATTTAGACATTTAAATTATGAAAAAATACTATTAAAAACTCAAATATTTTTAATAATACAATTGATCTGAAAAAACTAAGTATTATGTTTACTAATGATAACAATAATATTTACTATATATCTATGTAATTTTATATACTGTATTTAGAGATGGGCAAATAGAAAGTTTCTAATAAATTTCCCTGAGAAAGTTTCTAGAAAATTTCTCAGGAATAAATTTCTATAGAATTGTTACTTTAATTAATAATTAAAATATTAATACTAATATTTAATTATTACTTGTAAAAACAATGTATTGTTACATAATAACATATATCGAGAAAAACAAAATTAGCCATGGGGATCCCATAGATAGAAATATCTTTTAGAAACTTTCTAGAAATTTCTCAATTATTTTATAAATTTCTCTTTTTTGCCAACACTAACTGTATTATAAAAATATATAATTTATATTTTATATATTAATACAGTATATATATATATATATAGTATATTAAAAAATAATAATTTTTAATTTGTGTAATAATTAATTAAATAATTATTGCTATATCTTTGCTATAATAATAAATAGATATTTGTTATGCTTAGTGATGTTGATGGTTGTGTGTGTTTATGATAAGTTGATTGAGTTTGAGGCCAAACATGTGTTTTAGCTATAAATGTTTGCATTTAACACTTTACTTATACCTAATTGGCACCACATCTGACATCTTCGAGTGGATCTATTGTTATTAGTGGAGACAAAATAGAGAACACAAAGTCCACAAAACTTATTAATTTTCATTATATTTACGTTTTGTGTATTATTAAAGTTTTACCGTATTTTCAATTGTTTTGAACGATAATTAATAATTATATACAATATGTTATAATTTTAATATATAAATTTTATATAAGGCATGATGGTTTCACGCAATATCAATTATTTTTATTAGAGTATAAATATAGGTTTTCATATATACTTATAGTAAATGCATATTAATAGCAAATTCTTTATAAGTTTAATAAAATTGGTGTTTTAATATAAAGGTAACAAATAACTGTATAATTTATATATGTTTTATGGATATTTTTAATATAAAATTATATCTATTGATATTAAATATTAATTCATATAATAAAACAGTTTATTTTTTAGTGCAAATGTTAACATTGTTGTTAGTGTCAAACAACAACAACAATGACATTCAATTATAACATATTTAGCATAATATATGTTTTAAGTTTTCAATGTCATATATACAGTGTATATACAGTATATATAAGATGAATATGTGTTGCCATTTCTCATCCTTATGTATGTAATGGTCACTCTATTTGTCAGTTGAACTTTTGAACGCACTTTTTATTAGCCATTAAAAGATGATTTATATTATCGGAGACAAAGTTGTGTATTCAATGTCTTTCTCGACACAACAAAGTCCTGTCCTTTCATATGGTGTGTCTCCAACTCATATGTTGTGTTCACGGCATTGACAACACCACAGGAAAGGACTTTTCTGCTCAATGCCTGAGCAGATGTCAAGACTAAGAAGGTATAGTAAAGTATAGTTATATATATATTGTCCCTATTCTTGGGTTAGGTCTCTCACACACACATCTAAAAGGCACAGATCTCTCACTCACATCACATCTCAGTTCTGCTTTTTATATTACAAGAGCACCGGTAGAATAGACACTACTTTAGTGAACAAAAAATATTGTGTAAATGTTGAGCTAATGGAAAACAGTTTTCATTTTAAAATATCAAATATATTATAAATATACATATAATTTATTGTCAATAGATATCATTTATTATTATACAATTGTAGATATTATACATAATACAAGTAATGCAGTTTATTATTTTTTTTTGAAGTCACACAAAAAAATAAGTTATAAATTGTCATAATGATTATAAAAATAGCTTATACTGTAAAATACTATATTGTTAGTAAAAGTGGGGGGTTTTCATATTGTTTATTGATTTTTATCATAATAGCACTAATGTGTAAAATAGCAATAATAATTGTTTTCAGTAATTTTCTGTTAATTTAATATCATTGGAGACCAGAATGTGGCAAATATGTTATCTATAAATTATATACATTCTATAGTAGTATACTATATAATATTGAGTCTAAAAAAACTAATATTCAAAAAGTATACATAAATTTCGGTCAGTCGTTAAATTTATTTTTATTCATTCACTTACTATACATATCTTTAGGAATACAACATATGTTTAGTATTTAAAAATTTGTTGATATATACAACTAAATTCATGGAATGAAATGCTTTTTTAGTTTTATTTTCTATATATATTTCTCTTGAGAGAGAGAGAGAGAGAGAGAGAGAGAGAGAGAGAGTAATATCCGTGATGACTATTGCACAACCATTTCACATGTTTTGCCTCTAATTTTGAACTCACAGTGTTTTCCCCCTCACTTGAAGTATCGCTATTACAAACTAATGCAATATTTTATTTAATACAAGTGATAGTAGTTTCTGGTATTTCATTGCCACAAGTTTTTTAGCAGTAATTTTTAAAGTACATCACATTTATTTCTACACTACTATTGAAACATCAAAAGATGAACTCATATTTTCTACTTTAAAGTTTCTCCCAAAGGAAATGCTATTAAAAAGTATAGTAAATCTGGTGTAATGAATGAGCGAATATCACTACTGTATATGTTTTTTGACTGCAACTACAAGACCCCAACTTTTTATATATTTAAATATAGATATAAAATATACATATAATTTAACAAAAATACATGAATATCTTTAACTTGAGATTACTATAAATATATTTTATTGAAATTATTTATAAATATTGTCTTTTTATTTCAAAACTTATATATCATTTACTGTATATGTTGTTACTGTACAACTGTATGTCTTATAAGATATTTTATTATAACTTAGTACTGAAATTTAAGTCATACTTGTAATCTAAAAAAAATCATTTGTAAAGTAAAATACATTCAATATTATAAATATAGTTTCCAAACCTTCTCACAGACCTTTAAAATAAATTTCTTATATTTTTCCAAAAAATTAAGATTTTTTCTTTATATAAATGAAAACACATAATACAAGATGTTATGCAAAGATACAAATTTGTTTTTATATATTATAATACAGTGTATCCCATGACTGAGTGAATGTAATAATATTTTTAGTTTTAAGGGTTTTAAGGTTTGCTCACTAAAAAATCTCGTCTACTTTTTCACCTGTTTTCTCATAAGAAATATCAGAAAAAATTAAAACTTGATTCACATTTTGCTTCTACTCTACTATTACTACAGGTATAATAGTATAGTATTGTACATTCAATTGATTGTTCCCATTCAATAGTTTGATCCAGGGTGACCAAATGGTGACACAAATATACTTTAAATATAAAATACCGTATATATGATAGAACAATATAATATTATAATAAATTAAATGTAAAATTAAAATTAAATATTTATAACAAAAAAGTGAATAATTTTGATATATTAGTAGCCAATTAATTTGTTATTTGTATACATCACAAGTATATTACTTAAAATGTTGTATTTGCTAAAATCCAATATCCTCAACAACTGGTCGCCCTATTTGGACTAACTTGTAAAATGTTTATATATATATATATATATATATATATATGTGTGTGTGTGTGTGTGTGTGAGAGAGAGAGAGAGAGAGAGAGAGAGAGAGAGAAGTGTAACCACACCTAAAAAAGTACGGCTTTTTATGGTCGATACGTATCAATTGATTCATATAATATTAATGGTATAAATATATAGAAACTTAAATCTCTTCTTCATTCATAAGTTTTTTCCTCTCCCTGTTTTCGTACACAAACACACACTCATAGAGCACAGGACACACTCCCAGTGCTGTAAACTTGAGAAGGAAAGAGAGGATGAGTTTATGATGTATTTGGTGTGATTCGTGAGAGACAAACACATTATACACACAATCTTTGGTCAAACTTTTTTAGAGCACTGACTGTATGTCTCAAAGAAGTTGTCCCCAACATTGCGTTGTAGTGCATGTGTACAATGTCTCCGTCAGTTCCGTTCCTTCATAGCACCCGAATGTCAGTACCCATAGGGACTGCCATAGCCTATGTTGAGTGTCTTTTCTGGAGCTCGACTTTGACGAACTTCCTGTCCAGATGTCCTCTCGTACCACATGAAAGTGTGAACACCATTACATATAAGAGACTGCAATCAAGATTTATAAGTTTTTTCTTATGGTTTTATAAATTGACTGTTTTTATGTATTGACTAAAACATATTATAATAAAAATGAGTTATACTTTCTTAGTTATAATTTACTTTCTGTTTCTTCTCATTTCCCAAAACATTGATAAAAGTTATACATAATGGCCAACACATAAACTTCAATGTATTAAAATGTTTTATTTAATGCAACTCAATTTAAATATATGTATAATAATATAAATTTTAAAAATAATAGCCATTGAGTCCATAGAGGAAACAGTTGTCATTTCCCACGAGTTATGGCACATATAATATAACATATATATATATATATATATATATATACTGTATATATATTGTACTATAATTTATAACACAACTCTTTGCAGTTCCTGTTATTTCCATAGATTTTTATACAAACTTTTATATTAAGTAATGAAAAATTGTATTTGCAATTTTTGTATTCAACAAATTATTATATTATAATTCAAAACTATCTCTGTATAAATGATATCTTAGAATTTATAATAACATTTATATAAATTGTGAATTCAATATAATAGTAATAATAATATGATAAATTATTTTGTATGCAAAAGTGAATTTGTACAAAATATATTATGGCTTACAATTTGTAAGTTACAAATAATTAGCTTTAGATGTGGGACAACAAAATGTTTATTTGTTTATTTATACATAAAATGATTTAAAATATGTTTTGTTAAACTTTAATAAATAAAATTAAATTTTCACAACTTTATATCATATTGTATTCTTTTATCATATTTGTTTGTATTCAAGAGATAATGTTATTAATTATTATATTATTGTATTATATTTGCTTTATTTATATGAAAAGGTTATATAACAATATATTGGGTGGAGTTATATTTTATTGTATACAATATTTAAATATAAATTTTTATAAATTTGTTTTGTTATCTTTTTTATTAAGTTTACTTAAAGTTGCTTTATATTCATGTTATTCTGATTATTATTATTAAGTCTGGTATTTGATACTAATCATTAAAAAAATCTTTAAATTGTTATAATTGTTTTAATCTTTATTTAATATTATCTTAATTACAATGACTACCCCTTGAATATTAATTCATAGACAAATACTGTAAACATTTTTATTTTTAAAAACATTATATTATATATTGCAATATTATTATTTTGTTGTTATTGCACGTATTTCAATATTAATTTAAGTAAATATTTTTTTGCTAAGTTATCAACCAAAAAAATCTCTACTATTTAGTTACATTACTCATAAAATTGAAAAATATTTTGTATTACAAAAACACATTTAATAAACAAAACCAACAAATCTAAGACAAAAAGAGATACTAATCTTTTAAATAATTGGCAAAAAAGACATTCTTTAATATTTTAAATAATATAAACAAATATTTATTACTTTGAAATTTAGCGATAAAAGCAAAATATATAGATTTTAAATAAAACTTTTCATTTTTAATGATAAAGTGAAATAAAGAAAACTGACAAAACTTATTTTCAATTTAAAATTATATATAAATTTATATATAGTATATAACTTTTACATATTTTTACACAATTCATTGGTCACAACGTTTTAATTGTTGTTTTTTCTAACACTTAAATCTGATAATGATTTTTAAGGGAAGTTAAAAGTCTTCAATCAAAATACCATTTCCTTTCGTGCATTGCAACCAAATATTTTATATTCAATGCTCTGTTGTTTTTTAGTTGCCTTTTCAATGAGTGAAATGTCATTTCTCTATTGGGCTTTTCATTTGCAAAATGCAATTATCAGTTATACATATCTTTCTCTCTATGAGTTGTAGGAAACAAAGCTATTGTATTGATTGGTATCCCAACTGCTAAGTGTCATATCAATTGTATGTCATTATCAGGATCTCTCTTTCTCTCTCAATTCTATACAAAGTATATCAACTCTATAACTGAATTTTATTGATATGATTGTAAAAACAAATGAAATTTATTTTGTTTTGTATCGATTAAGTAATTTATATATCCTTATCATTACATAAATACATATCAGTTTCATAATATAATTTATAAATACTGTACATAAAGTGAGTAAAGCAACTGAACTTTGTATTAGTTGTTTTATTGCCATATTATGACTATTAAATTGATATCAATCTTTGTGAGACTCGTGACCAACCGTTTGCACAATTGCTTAGCCATAGCCACAAATCTTTAATATTGAGTACAAATACATGAGCACAATACAGATACATGTGGTAATCAGTGGTTATTATAAATATGTTGTAAGTTATATCACTAATATTATGATAACACACACACACACACCACTTGTTGGTACTGTATATATACTATACATGTAGTAAACTAGTATTGTTAGTTAAATCTTAAATACTAATAGTAAATGTGGTATCGCTAGTAAACACCAAAAGTCTTTACACAAATAATTATTAAACTAATAGATCTCTTTCTTTCTTAAACTTTATTAACCGTTCAATTATTTACATTTAAGACTAGACAACAAACACACGTAAGGCACAGATGGTTGTAACCCACCAACAAGTTTACTTATAATTGGGACAGACATGTCATGTATCGGAACGTGCAGCAGTTGCGAGTGTATGCTGCACCTCACCTAACTTATCAACCAATATATATTATATACTGTATATTAAATAGTATATATTGTATAGTACATACAGTATAGTATATACAGTATATGTGCAGCAGTTGAAAAAATCTTATTTTAATATATTTGCCAATTTGTGTTTAGCCTAAGCATACATATAAATAATAGATTTAAAAAAACTGTTTATATATTGTTGCAATACCGGTGCAAACAGACAACGGGCCACTTGTTATGCTGTCATCTCTCTCACCGTTTGGTCTCAAGTATGATACTAATTGTGATTCTACTCTCATGACTAATATATTAGTCTTTAATCGATAATCATAAGTGAAAGAGGGATAAGTGCGGTGATTGTATGAGAGAGAGAGAGAGAGAGAGAGAGAGAGAGAGAGAGAGAGAGAGAGAGAGAGAGAGAGAGAGACTAAGTGAGTACTAAGAGAGTAGTCCAGATGTATGATAGGGAAAGACTATTTTCTATGGTTACCAAAACCTCTGGTAACTAACTCTAAAGGAAATCTTTTCATTTATAAATGTCTTTTATTATGATTTTCCTAACAAATCCTTATTTTTAGGGTGAGGCGAGTGAGTCAGTGCTTCAAAAAAAAAACAGTGTGTATAGCAATGCAATTGTTTGACTGCATCTGCAGTGTTTGTTGCACTACTCATCGGACTCATTGGTAAAGTAACACATAAGGGGCTCATACTATATGTTGGAAAAAGAGGGGATTTCTCTTAGCAAAAGAAACCATTGAATTAGTGAGTGAGTGAGTGAGTGAGTGAGTGAGTGAGAGAGAGAGAGAGAGAGAGAGAGAGAGAGAGAGAGAGAGAGAGAGAGAGAGAGAGAGAGAGAGAGATTAGAGGCAAAAACTTAATGTGTCGGAAAAGTTGTCCCCGTTTTAGCAGAGAGTGCCGTTGAGGACATGTAGTTTAGACCCAAATGGATATCAGTGCCCGTCATAGACGACTCGCTTCTTATTTCTTTCACTTAGTTCTCTCTCTTTCTCTTTCTTTCTTTATTTCTTTCTGTTTTCTTTTGACTCTTATAGTACTCGTTGTGTTGTGTTTTCAGTGCTGTTCCTGTGCTGCCATAGAAAAGAGAGAGAGAAAGAGCAGCCGGTGTTGACGCGTGCAACGTGTTGTGTGTGTTGTCAAGACGCGTGCAATTGAGCCACAAAAGACAGCTGCTATTACTTGCTTGTGGACCAACATATTGCTGATTATAAAAATGGTGTGCCCCCTACACACACATACAAATATATATACAATATGCATACACGTGCCGTATATAGCAGAATATGTTGAGAACGTGTGCTGAGGCACTATTAAGAAACTTAAAAATTGATGGCACGTGCCGTCATTGTGCGTGAGTGTGTGTGCCTCTGATTATGAGACCGTCTCCTAAAATGTGGTCTCAATACGACTGCACCGACTCAACGATTTTTTTACATTCCTTCACTCATAACAACTCATTGCTAACATTAAAAAACATTATATACTATATATTATAGTATCATCTAAGATGTTAATGTCTTACTTATTGTTACTTTAAAAATCTATGCTCCAAGTGCTCTGTTATATAGTATTTTATCGTAGGTATTGTATAACTGAAACAGTTTTATTTTCAGCAATAAAGTTAACATATCATATATTAAAGATTTTAACTTAATTGGAGTGTACATACATTACATTACATTTTATATAGCATTAAATAAATTTTGATTTTTTTTGTTCCAATTGAATGTTAACAAAAAAACAGAAAGTAATATATTATAATATTGTTATTGAACTGATAAAGTTACTAAACAATATTGTTGACAAAAATTTTAATCAAATATTTTTTATGATATCTTAAAAGTACTTATAGATAGCGTATTTACATTACAAAAAAAATTATTTGATGCCAATAAGCAAATAATTAATTATATTTTTATTGTTACTTAGGTATTGAGGTTTAAATTTAGTTGATTGACTCATACACAAGGATACAGTTGCTTATAAAGCCGGTGTTTTTTTTGTTGATATAATGGATACATATATACGACTCAACAAATAATACTAAAGTGTAGAAATTGGAAGGAAAGGACTGTTTTTGGGAAACACTTAGAATAAAGCTTTACATACGATAATACAGTTTATTCCTGAGCACCGGTAGTTATACTTATAGCTAACTCTTATTTATTCTATTTTCTAATATAATTTTCATCATTTGCTGCAAACCGTACCAAAAGACTGTCCATTGCTTTTAAAAGCTCTTTTGAGGTATAAAAAGAAAGGAAGTGAGGAAATGGGTTGTGACTCCATAACTACACAAAGTCAGTACTAAAGTCTCCAGTCCTCTACTGTTTTCATGCATTTGTACTATAAGAGAGAGAGAGAGAGAGAGAGAGAGAGGCCAGAGTTTAAGCATAAGGAGACAGGTGTGCACTGGTTCATGGATGTGACAGCTGCTCCCTATATCTTAAAGGCCGAGGCACACACATATACATACACATATATACACATACATACATACATATACACACTTAACTCTCAAAACTCTGTTACAGGAAAGATGTGCGTCCAGTGCAGTGCAAAGTCCTATTAGTATGTGTTTCTATCGGACATATGTTTTATTTTATGTATTCATTCACTTTATTTTGCTGTTCATTGATTATCGGATAATAATTGGCACACATTTTTAGATTAACTCCAACTTTGCTTAAACATTGCTCTTAAAAACTTATTTTAGTTTTGACTGTTGTTTTCGGTTAAACTTGTTGTTCCTCTCAATAATACATTTTATTAACTTCGTTTATTTAATGTTTATCTCATATATATTAAGTCATGAAATGTAAAAAAATAAATTATTAGTTTTCGTACGTAAACACAGATAAAACATAGTTTTAACATAAATATATACACAACAAATGAACAGATTGTTAATATACTATATAATAAATAATATATGTATTAAAAAATAATTATTGTTAGTAGAAAAATTGAATTCAAACTAATCTAACAAATGTTTAAATTAAAAGCGTTAATATTCCGGTTGTCTAATCTATCGATCAATTATTGAAATATTACAATACTTTTTCTAATATATTTCTAACTTATGCTATATTATGATMAACGATATTGTATGTAATACTAATAAAATGAGTTGAATTGTGAGCCTCAAACTGCTGCCAATGTCCGGAATATGGGATAACAGATATTGTTTTGTAGTTTATTATGGATTCAATTTCTACTGTTAACCAACTCTTGAGTTTACAGAATATAATGGACAAAATAAAGAGTAGAGAATAGAGGGGAGAGAGAAAGAAAGARAGAGAGAGAGAGAGAGAGAGAGAGAGAGGTGAGGAACGGGAGATTTTTTTCTTAAATTTCGTTTTGAGAAACATATGAGTCGTCGCACACGCTGTATAATAGGGAGAGCATTGTATGACAACATAAGGCATAGGGAGACAACCGTACAGGAGATACGGCAAAGAACTGGTGGCTATGAATATATAGTGTGCTGTTGTGTAGTGATAGCTGCTCTTCAGCTCAGTTGTTATACTGACTGAGAGCTGTATTGCATGCGCTCAGAGGCGGGTCTTCACATTGGTTGAAAAGGTAGTCACTGGCAGATAGAGAGAGCCCGGAGCAAGATTTTGGGGTATTGTAGCTGTGAGAGAGCTGTGTCTGTGATAGATATTGTGCTACTAGTAGTTAGTGACTGTACCTCATAGCGAAAGGTTCAGCTCCGAGTGCTCTTAAAATTAAACTTCAAGAATATTATTGCTCATTGAGTTGTGTGTATTGCTATTGCCATTGAATATATCGTATGATAAGCCATACGTTTTATTAGACTTAAGAGTATAGTTTCCTCTCAACATATCTTAACCGTATGAGAGGAGACAGTCTATTATAATATTGATTAAGACTATTATAAGATATCATATAATTATAAATCATTATTAGCCGTGTTGTAGACATTTAGTTATATTTAATACGTTCAGTGCCACACAAATACTGGTATTTAACAAGTGATTCAATGATCATTGTTTCAATTTAAAAAAATCAATCATATTTAATTCATTTGTCAAATAGTGTTTTATCAATTATTATATAATTTAAAGTAAAATTAAAATAATATAAATCAACTAAATCAACTAAATCAACATTTACATATTGGATTATAATTATTAAATTTGATAATAATTATCAATAATATCGTTGTTGTCATCCATTCCTAGTCTTGATCTCATTTATATAAAAAAGTTTTTCGAGTTTAATAATAACCGATTGATCTCTTTTTAAATTGTGTTTCATTAGTAATAGCAATAAATAGCAATTGGATTACCTTTATTAATATTTAATTGTCTTGTATTGTCAATTTTGGACTAAATTATCGCAAAACGTAAGCTTTTATAACTTTATAATATATATATAATTTGTAATTTTATTATACTTATAAAGTTTTTGCCCAAAACTTTTTTGTCACTTACTTTCTGGTCAACCGCTGAGCGTCGCTATCATGCAATTAATACAGTACTTAAAAGTATTGTATAGTTATGTGGCTTTCAATTGCTTTAAGAGTATAGCTTATTGTATTTGATTGACAATTGATTGTGTAGTATATGAATGAGTGATTGAATAGTTTCAGTAGTAATGTATGGGAAATAACGTTTGGCTAATAGAGAGGAGAGAGAGAGAGTTTTGAATGAATGAGTTTTTCACTCATATCTCAAACAACACTTACTGTTAATAAGTATTTAAAATGTTTGATAAATCTGCTAATAATCTTCGCCACTCATTATATACTTATAACATGTCGTTAGGTATTATCACATATATTCAACAATACTTTATTAAGTTATAGCTTTTTCTTTCAAATATATATTCCCCGTATTATTACTAATAACTCAATTCATTATTATAGCAATCAATCAAATGCTAAGACGACTGACTGTCTCTCTGTAAACAAGATTTAAGAAGAAAAGCAAAAAAAGAAGAAGAGAAACAAAACTCATTTATAAGACACAAATCATTTGTGTGGACAACAAAAGTGGCCGATATTTGACTTCAACAATATATCAACTGAAGAAATTGTGTCCAAAAATATTATGTGTTTTGCTGTGAAAATTCAATTATTTTGATTCATTAAATTTGACGTGAATTTTACATATAAGTGATGTGTTGTGTTGTGTGATTTGAATCGCTATCTAAACCTACAGTCAGTGACCAATTAGCCAATCAGTGCCCTAAACAATGGCCCAGAAGAGGAATATGACAACAAGTCAAGTGATAATGCATTTGATTTGTAAACTACTGATAACTTTAGTTATTCATCAATTATGTCATCAAAATGTAAGTCTTAATACTTTTATTTAACTGTACTCTCAATCACTTTATAAACTAAACTTTAAGTTCAATCAAAGCATGTGTTTATATGTCCACTCATTAATGTCTGTGCCATACATTAGTCTCGTGTCTGACTAAACACATACAAATCCATCTCCATTTGATCCCTCGACAACTCATAGATATATATATATATTTATATTATATATTTGTTAGATGAGTCCAAAAGCTTTTATCGTGTGTTAAATATAAACAAAAAATATTTAATGTTTAGTTTAGTTTAATTTGTAGTCTTTTAAGTGAAAAGCCGGTTGTTTTTTGGACACGACATCACTTTTTCAACTAATAATAGTTTGTTATATAAAACATTTTTGACAAAACATTTTCTCACAAATAAATTTTGTTTTTCTTTCTCAAAGTTTATATTATAAATAATTAATGAAACATTCAAATGATTTCTCTCAAAAAATTTAAAGTCATAAAACATTTTTATATTTTTATTGAAAAATATATACTAATAGAAATAGTTTTGAAAAAAACAATTTCTATAAAAAACTATTGGTCTCTCCTTATCTCTGTATCGCTTAATTAGTGGTAAATATTTTTTATTTTATCAAATAGTTTTGATCACTATTTCGATCACTGTTCAGAAAGAGAGGAGAAGTTTAGTTGAAGTTTTAGTTTTGAATCGTTTTTTAGACAATATCTCAGTGTCTTTAAAGTGGACGACACTTTGAAAATGTTTTTTTTTTCGGTAGCATTTGATTGGGATTTCATATGAAAAATAGTGTTTGCCTTAAGAAAGAAGTCACACATATTGAGAATCATATGATAGTAACAGCAGTGGAAGTGTTTTGTTTAGTGCCATATAAGCCCTACAACAAGCCCTACTACCACAACATATAACTAATAGTAAAGACATTTTGGCCCAAAGCGTGGGAACGGGACTGACGACGTGCTTAACGATAGTTTGCTCTTTAAGTAGGAGCTCCTGCTCGGGGAACGATAGAGAGGGACAAACATACAGAAATCTTAAGAAAAAAGGTCGCAAATACACGACTGCCCCATACTATGTTTGGCCCCATATATTCCAATTGAGCGCACAGTTAGCCCCATCGTAATCATTGAATGGTTAACTTTATATGTGACACAAACTGTAAGGAGAGTGCACTTTAAGCTTACGCTTACGCCACCTCATAGTGAGCACAGACACAGTCAAACTCACACACACTGACATCACTCTCCCCATTGAAAATCGGATACTCTCTGTGACTGGTTGTGAGCAATCATTGAGCCGCTACTTCACTTCCTGTGGTGTCACTTATCATTATTATATGGTCTTACCTTTATATATATATATATATCTGTGTTTGACTATGTGTTGGTTCTCATTTATAATCACTTGAAATTAGACTTAATTTTAAGAAACTTACTATCATTGATAGGTATTCATTGTGTATGTGTGTTGTCTAAGTCTATTGATGTCGAGCACATACCTTCTATACACAACAACCTTAGAATTTTTGATTCCCTTTTTTATTACAACAAAAAAATATTAGATTTCTATTGAATAAAAAAGTTATAATTTTTATCGTAAAGTTTTTATGGGTTTCTATGTGTCTAAAAGAGATCGTTTTGATAATATTCTACATGTCTATCACTTGATTTACTCTCTGGTTTCTCTCAATATACCTTTACTTACTTTTTTTTGCATACCTTTCTATAACATACCAATAAGTTAATGGCAATTGCGCTATAATAGAGAGTGACTTTTATATTTTTCTCTTAATTTTCGGCTACACTTTGATGGTGACGGGCTTCTCATAACTTTTCAAAGTTGAATCAAATCCCTTAAGTTTTCATAGTGTAACACCATTGACTTTGTGTTGGCCAAAATCGCCCGGTGCTATTTTCTCTTAATGACTGTGGCTTATCTACAATTGCTTTAGGTTTAGATTGTTGACCATAACTTATAACCCATATAAGTCTTAGCCATATCACTATTAAGTGTGCTCAGGTATATTGATGTATATTGCCTTAGATATGTTGACAATATTAGACTACTGTATATATACAGTATATAATGATTGTAAAATAAAATAAAGTCTCAAGAGATCCTTTATTAGCGATTATTAATACATTTTAAGGATGTGTGGCAAACATTTACAACAATTTTTTGAATGTTTTAAATAGACTTCTATTGAATATAAAAAATGAAATAATAATTTTTCATTTTTTGAAGGATATTATTGCTGTTAAACTTAAGTGATGTCAAATAGTAAGCCATTCATTGAGCCATTAGATAATTCACGCGAATTATATTTTCATTTAAAACATTTCACTCTCATCTACCTGTTCTCTCTCTCTCTCTCTCTCTCTCTCTCTCTCTCTCTCTCTATATATATATATATATATATATATATATATATATGTGTGTGTGTGTGTGTGTAAATATAGTCTTACAACTTGCCAACCATACCAATGAGCCCCACAAATCATTTACTTTACTTACATTTAACTTATTTAAGCTTAATATATACCATATTTTTGCTATTACATGAAACGCTCTCGTAATCTTTCAATATACATTATTTTAGTGTATTTTAGACAAGAGTCTAAGCACATACACATACATACTGGTGCTTATTTAATAGGTATTTCCTCTTTTTTACATCAAGGGATGAGATAGTAAAGTGAAAGAAATATTACTTTGAGAAATACATTATATAATTTCATATATTATTATTAGTCAGTGAAACAAAAATTTATTGTCCGCTTCAATCGTTTTTATGGCTGCGGGCACTCAATGTACAAGTAGGCCGTCCTATCGTATACTGTATGCTACTATCAATGCTACTTGTTTTAGATCACATCCAAACACACTTTAACAAAAACATTGTTAAAATTATTATCAGTTACTCTTAAGTATAAAAAATTTATACTAATTTTACTCACAAAAAATTAAATTAGTCTAAATAACAGATACTCTTATAATAAATATTAATATTAAGTTGAAATTTTTGGTTAAGAAATGACACTTCATATGGAGTGGAAGCGAAAGTGAATAACATTTTTTTGAGATAATTTTTTAAGTTATGAGTAGTGCCGACACACAAAAATCAGATCTGAGGTCATGTCTTATGATTAAAAAATATGTGAATATTTTCTTTTGTGTTGAGTTATTATATTTTAAAGTTTTTTATGTTAAAGTAGTTCCCTATCGTTAAAGTATTTTTTGCTTTATTTCAAAGACTAATTTGTTTCAAAATAAAAGCACTGAAAATAAAAAGAGAGTCAAATAGCAAATCAAATAATACATAAGCAAATCATTATTTTCGTTGACTTATATTATATGGTTTGTATACTTTGTATATAAAGAATTTAGATAGTGGTCGGGTAGCATAACAGGTAGCACTAGAATTATACGGAAACCTACTGTAAAAATATTTTTTYGGTGCAATTGCTGGCTCACGAGCCATGCATTAAATGATGGGGAAAAGGTATGTTGTAAGTCATCAAAGACATGGTATCACTTCATAATACAATATTAAGTCTACTATTGTGGGCCACATATCTCTTATGTATTCATTTTGTTACTCAAAATAAGATTTTTTAGTAAATAATAATAATAATCATGAAAATTATAATAATGAGAACAAAATAAAAACAGTTTTGTTTGATTCACTCCCGATTTATATAGTGATTCTCAACTAATGATTAGATACCATACCTGTATGTATATAAATGCATGCACTTTGCAAGTCGTGGGATCAGTAGTACCTGTGCCTCACCCCTGCCTTCATGCCATACCATTTCATGTAGTGTTACTGTTTAATCCTAAATATTAAGATTGGGTTCTCATCTCTTCTCATATCTGCTAATATAAAAGCTTTTCTTCATATTTCTTATGATGTTTACGGCACGACCCGCTCCCGGCTATAGAAGTAAACCTCGAATTTGTTAATATAAGGGTCGATAGTAATAGTAGTCGTAGTAGTCCTGAGAGCGCCGGGCGGCCACACCTTCTTATACAAACACTTAAGCAAAGAGGGGGATCACTGATTGAATGGCAATATCTAATATTATAACATATTTTTATTATAATACATGTATACTATCATCTAATTCCTTATAAAAATTTCAGTATAATTATTATTGAAAGCCATAAATCCTTTTATTGATGTTTTTCGGTGTATTCTTTAATTAGTTTTTTATTATTTATATCATATATCCAATCCATCCCATGTCTACACTTCTCTTATTACTTATATAACAACATAGCATTAATTACTCATTTTTCTTGTCATATATATAATTAGGTCTCAGCGTCGGGTGTTTTCGAGTTTAGACTAATTTCATTCATAAATGATTTAAGTCGCGATGCCATCGGTAACTGTTGCGGGAATGCCATCAAAACGGACGATAATCACGAAGTATGTCAAGAAAAGTGTCACACATTCTTTCGAGTGTGTCTTAAGCACTACCAGACCAACATTGATCCCAGTCCTCCCTGTACTTATGGTGAGGTCATTACAAATGTTGTCAACAACAGTACCGTTTCTTTTACTGATAACGACACCATTCGATTCCCGTTTAATTTTTCGTGGCCGGTATGTATTAAATCCAAAACTCAATATACCTGTATATACCTGTTTATTATATAATATGACTTATCATTAGCCCAATTAGTAGTTTTACATCATTATGAGTCAGCCGTTTATAATTTGTTTGTCACAACAAAAACAAAATTTTATATTAAATCAGTTTTGCTTGAAATACACAACAAAAATCTATACTTTAATTAACTTAATTTAAACTTTTATTAATTATAGCATAGATTATATACAAGTATTATACAGTAGTATAGTTAGTATGTGTTTGTTTAGTTCTGAACAAAAAAAAACAAAACAAAAAGTTATTTTCCATAATATTATCGTTTACTTCTTACAATAATAATGCTAATAAATTTTTGTTATTATTTTGCTGTCAATTATAATCATGTATTGTAGGGAACCTTTTCATTGATAGTGGAGGCCTGGCATAACGCTTCTGCATCATCAATGTCCACATCGTCTCGAGGTATGTCTGACCCAAAAGGAATTTCCACTCAATTTTTCTCTCACTTGAAGTTTACTTTCAATTAAGTTTACTTTTTATGAGTCTTACCATTACTTTACTTAAACTTTCAAATGAGTCAATTTTGTCGATGATATTCAGCCTTTTTCTCTACATAAGTGTATAATATATTCGCTTCTATATTTCATTCTACCTGTGCTGTGCTCTGCTCTCCCTTTTAGTCTTTCAGATAAAAATTAGTTAAGCGTCTGCTTTCATCAGACATTCTCTTTCATTTTGTCTCTGAATATCTCCTCATAACTACCTGAGCACCAACTGAATACCTGAGCAACAAGTGCTCTAAAGTTTTTAATGTATCGCAAAACGGAACAAACAACAAGTGCTGCTTTAACTTTATAATAACAAATTAAAAAGTAAATTATTTTCAAAAGAGCGAGAAATAAGTAGCAAAAAAGGTTTATAATTCATATCATATATGAGTGTAATATTGCTTTTATACATAATATTATAAATATCTGATATACAGATATTTGTGTTTCACATAATATGATAAATAATATTTTACTACTGTATATAAATTGAAACTCTTATGAATGTGGGAATGAGTTGTGAGAAAATAAGAGACAGAATGTAGTGAAATATATCAGTGCATAGATCCAGTGTTGAGAAGGGGTAAACACACCGTAAGATAGAGGGCTCATACATGTGAAGCAAAAGGGGCTCAACCGGTAGAGAAGGTCTTCACGTCTATCATATCCTTTACTATTTGGTGGCTGCTGTGCACCAGTAGTTGAAATATTCACACAGCAGTTGGCGATGAAAATTACTGTCTTATGTGACTACAGGTTCTCTCTCTCTCTCTCTCTCGTCTTTAGTCTCGTCCATATCACATATACTCACACACATAGACACACCGGGGGGAAGAAGGCGGGTCCTTAACCGGACTTTTTTCTCATAGCGAGACTAAAAGTTCAATTTTAGCTCAAAAATTGGATGAAACAAAAAATAAAAACATTTTTTTAGAGTTAATTCTTTCAAATGTTCGTAAATTTTTAGTGCCTTTTGCTTAACATTTGCTTAATTTTTTTCTTCTTATGTTTTTACTGTGAGAAAACCAAATGACTGCTCTCTCTCTTTCTATCTTTCTTTTTGTTGCTACTAATGGCATACCTGTGCGACTCATTTGACTGTTTTCATTGAAGGCTACACTCATTTTATTTATTATTCTAACGTCAATCGATAAAATCGATATTAATTTAGTTAATTTATATTTCTTTGCTATTAATTTGACACAAAACCAATAGCCGTGACAAAGACAATGACCCGAACTTTGATCACACGTCTGGCAATGTCTCGGTATCTTAAAGTGGACTCCAAGTGGACACAAAAGAGTGCACTCAATAACCAAACTTCACTAAACTACTGGTACAGAGTCACGTGTCAGGAGAACTATTTCGGTGACTACTGTGATGTGCTCTGTAAGGCCAGAGACGACAAGTACGGACACTTCACATGTGGTCCTAACGGCGAAAAGCTTTGCTATCAGGGCTGGTACGGCAACTATTGTGAAAAAGGTATGCTTACAACTAAAATAATACCAGTCCATGCATATACACATTACCCACATAAACAACCACTTGATATAGCATTAACTGAGTTAAGCAAAAAAAATTGTTTGTATGTTATGGTCATTGATTATACTCTTCTGTATATTGCTGTCTACCCACAAATACTACTACTTGTTTTTACTACCAGTTTTTTCAACCATTCCCTACATTTGACATTATATTATTTAGTTGATATTGTTATCCATTATTCATTAGATAGGATACCCACAACAACTGACTATTATAGTAGATCTCATAAATGCAATCAATCTGTATTAAAATATATTTATGACTTATTAAATTGTTATAATATATTTCACTATAAAAACAATGCATTATTAATATGAGAATTCATGATTATAATTTTTAGTTTTTTTATATAATACGGTATAATGTTATACAGTACATAATATTATTTAATTAAACATATTTTTAATATTTAATATAATTATTGTAAAGCATATAAAATCAAATAAAAAAAAGTTTTAGTGTTGATTATTTAGAGATTAAGTTTGTTTAAAACACTTGAACTGTTTTTTATATGTATTTCATATGACAAAAACTCAGGTATAATATTGAGCTTACATTTGACAATAATGACCCATTGAAGGGAGGAATAGGTCATTGCTTCTCAAACTACAAATCTGTTCAATTTATTTATATTATTATTATTACTTTTTTTGTTGTCAAAAAAGCCAATTCTATGCACACATTATATGAATACAAGAGCCCAGCAGTGAGTTTGAGACGACCTAACCTTACTTTACTTTACCCGACCCCTGGATAACCGTCTTTTATATTCTTAATCAATTCACTTCAAGACAGGCCAATAATAGTGTATATGTTTGTGTTTAAGTATATACTGTATATATATATATATATATATATATATATATATATATATATATATATATATATATATTGTATTAATATATTTTGTGTTTATTTTCACGAATATGTATTTTGTTGTTTGAATTTTGAACAAAATATAGATTTTTTCCCTAATAATTTCAGTTATTAATTCAATGATCTCTTTTTTACTTAGTATTCAGATAAATATTTTAATTTATAAAAATTATATTTTTTATGTAAGTTAAGAAACTGTATAATAGTAAAAGATGTATACTATCGATAATAAAGATAATTGTGATGGAAATAAATGTATTAAAAACTTAATTTCCATGTACTGTATGAATTTATTTAAATATAATTTTTATTTTAACTTACAAGTAATTTTATGATTCAAATTTGTTGAGTAGTATTAAAAGTATTTTGAAGTTTTGATACAAAAATATAGTAATCTTATGTAACATACAAATAATCACATTATATTTAGTTAGGAAATCAATGGCAAAAATACAATCTATATATAAATGTAATAACTGTGTGATTGATGTTTGTATTGAATCGTATATCACTTGATCATAATTTTTAATGCATATCAAGTATATTATTTAATAATGCATTAGCTGTCAATCAATTGTCTGATAATTGAAATGTAAATGTTTATCACTACACAAACTATTAAATAATTGCCATTTTTTAACTTTTGTTTTATTTGTTTTTTAATTACAATTCAAATAGCAATCTGTAGGGAAGGTTGTAATGCCACGAATGGCGAGTGCTCTCAACCCAGTGAATGCAAGTAAGTATTGAATTAAATAATAATAGTTATGTTTGAACTAACTTTCCATCTAATTCTTACTATTAATACTCTACACTATACTCTATCTCCCTTTCCTTTCATGAATGACTACTTGTGTAATCAAATTGCAAATAGAAATGTATTTAAAGCTGTCGTTATATTTACTATACATTTCTTATATTACTAAGTAATTTGAGACGAGAAACATGAAAATAATTATATATTTTAAACTATTTTCGTTAAATAGTTGTAGATATGGATGGGAAGGCCATAACTGCAACCAGTGCACCAAATACCCGGGCTGTTTGCACGGCTACTGTTCCAAGCCGTGGGAGTGTTTGTGTGATGAGGGATGGGGTGGATTGCTCTGTAATCAAGGTATGTATTTATCTCTCATTTACTACTCCTTTGATGTCAAAACATTGTATTATTATTATTTGATATGAAATGTTTTGTATTTCCTGAACAGTAAATGACATTTAAATTAATGTTTTTACCTGTTTTTCAATGTCATCCCTAAATAGATTTGAATTATTGTACTAACCATAAGCCGTGTAAGAACGGTGGTTCCTGTACTAACACTGGACAGGGATGGTATACATGCGAATGTCGTCCGGGATATACCGGCAAAAATTGTGAACAAGAAGTTGATAGTTGTGCCCAAATTCCCTGTGCTAACGGAGCCACATGTAAAGTAAGTGTTCATTAAAAATGTTAAGTCAATGGCATAAACATGAAAAAGATGTCAAACCATTAAGTTTACTGAGAACTGAATTAACAAAACACCGAATCAATACTCAGTATAAATATGAGGCACTAATGGAGGGACAGGTGGCTCAAGGGCTCAACATATATATACGGGCTATACATAAGACGCATTTAAGCACACAATAACACACAGTTATCTCTATTTTTTCTTATATTTTTTTTTTGTTGATGTCGTCCTTTCTTTAGCTTAATGTCTTGTGAAGTGATGACCACTGTTTATAAACAGTATATATAAATTGTGAGTCCAATAGATTGGCGGCACATCTGCTGCCCTCTTAATAGTGTGTGTGTGTGTGTGTGTGTGTGTGTGTGTGTGTGTGTGTGTGTGTGTGTAGCAAATTGATTGCTTGCTTTTATTTCAAACTATAAGTGAAAAAATTGTTAAAAAGAGTCGAAATTGTTTGGTAATAAAATTGACGCAAATTTTGTATTATAAATGTCTTGTATTTGTTTCGCAAAGACAGCTGATTATTGTTAGATTTAAGAAAATAATCCGTTTAAAGCAACAGCATAAGCAGCTGCCTTACCGGTGCTTTCAAATATTAATATATCAACTAATGCTACTTTGATACTTTATATTTGTGTTATGTACTCAGTTGCTGTCAATATGTCTGTCCATCAATTGTCATGTCCAGTGCTCTCGGGTATCATCTATTAGAGTACAGCCATCGACCTCACGCTGCAAACAAATAGCAAATTATTTTCGCATTTCTCTCAATTTATAAGTACTTGTCCTCAACTCGTGAGAGATCTATCAGATCCATAACAATAAGTTTATTTGGAAAATAAGTTAAGAAAAAGAAATAAGTTTTTCAGTAGTCATTGCTTGTTAATATATTAAAGGCATAATATAGCGAACCTATAGCCCCGAGAGATAGAGAGATACCCGTCCACTAAAGTAACAGAGCGTAAAATATTTGATAATATATTTTATTATAGAGAGTAATCTTTCAAAAACTATATATACCATTAAATAATAGATTTCTGAGAATCTGGTGTTTGGAAATAAAGTGGGGAACTGGATATTGAATGAAGTGCTCCACACATATCTATCGGATGATAGGATTGCGTGCACTTCAATGTATCAGTCAATTATGGCAACGAAAAATTTCTAATCAATTCGCATCTTATATCATATATTTATATTGTATGGATGTATGTATGTATAAGTTWTGGCTTTAATTGAAAGTGAAAAACGCGATTTGATTTTTTAAACAACAATTTGAGTGCAAACATCAACAACACTCACTMTATTAACAATGACAGCTCTGTAATAGACTAATAAATTGAGTTAATTTCAAAGTGCATAATAAAAATAGATTCAACTAATGTATAATATATGACACAATAGTTTTTTAGTTTCAGTATCTCAAAGGCATTTCTAAACTATATATTMAAACTCATAATAAAAACCATTTGAAAAACGTTAGTCTTAAGCGTTAACACCTCTTTCCTCATAAAAATTAAAGTGTATTAAATATAATTGTAAAAAAGTTTTCATAATATTTGAATAATGACAAACAATATGAAACCAACTTTTTCTTWAATAACTATTTTTATTATGATTTCATAGTTATTGTTGTGTTTAGTACTCGACTATTAAACTCTTAATTTCTAGTCTTTCTTTGTGATTATATATACAGTATATTTCATTTGTCTGTATCTATRGTTGGTATGTGTGTTGACTCCCAGTAAAACTCATCTGAGTTATGCTTAAGATATTTAAACAAATGATAGATATGAAAAATAAGTATTTATTTTTATAAACAATATTATGTAAAACCATTGGCATTGGTTTATCGATAAATTTATTTGATATTCTGTATAATACATTATTATGTATTTCTTATAGTTATAATACTGTAATATTATTATAGTTATTGTGTAAATACGATATGTTTATTATAAAGTGATCCGTAATGTTGATTCTCACATCAATTGCCTCTTAACTGTGGTGTGYTGTCAACCGATAGCATCATTATTATCAATCACTTTACTATATAGTGACTGGAAATTCATGTGATATCAGTGCTCTTGAAGTGCACGTGTATGAGCTTAGCGCACAACTAGCAAAACAATCACATCATCTATTTTGGATGAATTAATGTGGGCGCATACCTACCCTTACCTATTCAATTGAATCAATACAAATGATGCCATAGTATTCATAAACACTTGACTTTCTTTTTATAGTTTACTTTTGAATATAATAATGTGATCTGAAATACATGTCCTCAACATTATTATTTGGCTCTTAATAGTGTTATTCGCATACAATTTATGTTTTTTAGTGCCCCAAAGGCACACACTTGACAGCACTCTTTCACGAATATATAGCCCGACATACCAGTGCTCTCTGCCTTTATTACAACAGTCTAATGGCACTCAAATAGTTAACATTACAATTCTATTCCTATATTTGTTATACATTTTGACTTTTTTTGTTTGTATTTCAAATGTCTATGTCTTTACTTCTAATTTCTAGACTATCTCTGGTTGTGTTTAATTATCTGATAATATATTGTATAATAAGTTATAAGCAATTCTTTATAAACAAGTTTTCTCAGTTCATTATAACTATAAAAGCAAAATACATAATATTTATTAAATGATTTCCGAGAATAGCAACGAATTTTCTTTTAATTGACAATTAAAAAGATAGAAAAGTCTATCATTTATTTCGTTCATGAATTTCGATACCCATTGAATGAGTTGTGAATAATTGAGTTGTTTTTGCTTTAAATGGATGGATAATATTGGATATACAGTTATAATGAACTTTAAATGTATATTAGGCTTTCAAATGTTTTATATAAAATGCATTTAATGTTATTAAGAGACAACTTTTAGGTATTAAGGAACAGGTAGTTGAATATTTGCATTAATATGTATGAAAAAGATTGGGTGGCATTGGCTTTAATTCCGATACGTTTATGTAACCATTGCTCGGCATATCTGCTAATAACAAGAGATAAACAATTGTGAAGTATAGTTAATGAGGGATTGAAAACATTTTTTATCTACTTGTTTACCACTTCAGTCATAACAACAAAAACAGGAGTTATGTGTCTTAAATAAAGAGGGAAAACGCCCACAATATTTAACTTTTTAATTTAGTACTAAATATAAGAGCGCCATTAGTATAGCCTACTTTTGATAATCAAAAATCGGTTTGACAGTAGTTGTCATGTACTTTAAAACGGATGTCTTTCACACACTGGGAGCCAATACTTGACTCCCAGAAAGGCAAACATCAAAACATGCCATTTGTTGAACAACTTTCTACTTTTCTATACATAACTAATAAATTATTGTTTTTATTAATATAGAGTACGACACCAAACAACTATACGTGTGAGTGTCCATTAGGATTCACTGGGAAGCACTGTGAAATAATGGCCAGTGCCTGTCCTAATAATCCCTGTGCTAATGGGGGTACTTGTGTGGATGGTCCGAGCGGTTACTTGTGTATCTGTAAAGCCGGTTATGAAGGCGACAAATGTGAGGTCAAGCAAACTGATTGTGATCCCAACCCGTGTTTTAATGGTAAATAAAGTTTTTGTTATATATTTACTGAATATTTATTAATATAGTGTTTAGGAAATATAAATTATAGGCAGTTCCTGTTTATACTTTTTATATATAAATATGTGAAAATATATATTTAAATATATAATATTTTCTATTATATTTTAGGGGGCAGTTGTATGGCCACAGATGATGAAAGCTACAGCTGTCAGTGTAAGGCCGGCTATACTGGCGATAACTGCGAGATAAACATCAATGACTGTGAAGTGAATCCGTGTCTGAATGGTGGCACCTGTATTGATGAAGTTAACGCATTCCGGTGTTTATGTGTTCCGGGATTTGTTGGTGATTTGTGTCTCATTGATGTCGATGACTGTTTGGCTAAACCGTGTTCTAATGGAGGAACTTGTCAAGACTTGATCAATGATTACCAGTGCACGTGTGCTCTGGGATATACAGGCAAAGACTGTTCCGTCAATGTCAACGACTGTGAGTCGAGTCCGTGTCTTAATGGCGGCACTTGTGTTGATAGAGTGCAAGAGTATGAATGTCAGTGTACTGTTGGYTATTCTGGACAACGATGTGAGCACTCATTGGTTATATTTAACATCGAAAGCAGTCTCAACAACTCGACTCCATTACCTATGACTGTGATTGACGGCGAAAGAGCCGAAGCTCTCTCATCAAAACAGCTTATTATCATTGGCTTAGTGTCGGCATCAGTTCCCTTGTTGGCCATTATAGCCACCATTTCAATAATTGTGTGCAAACACCATAAGAGTCGACTAACGAAACAAAGTAAGAGAGACGAAGAAGAAGCCCGTCGTCAAAATGAGCAAAATTTTATGACTTCTATGAACAACAAGTGTACAGAAGGAGGGGTGAGCTTAGCACCGGGTGCTAATGTGATAGTCAATACACTGGACAAACCATCTTTCCATTCATCACTGAATCATTTAAATCGCGGCAAAAGTGCGACTCTCAGTAAATTAACAAATCATGAGATATATGACTCAAAACAAAATATAATTTATTCAAATCCACGAATGTCTGTGAATGAAAAGTTATCGGCGACTAACTATCAGTCGCTAATAAAGACTAAATCAAACAACAATTATAATAATAATAAGTTGTTAAACACTGAATTATCTCAGAAAGCACTCGGAGGTGGTGTTRGTGTGTCCTTTGGGCCACAAACAGCCAAAGTGCTGGTTGATAACAGGCCTCACTCTGTTATTGCACAACACAATGAAGTGAACAACAGTCGGAAAAATATTGTGGATCTCATATATGACAACAACAATCTCTTAAATGTTGTCAATCAGTCGCCAAATGCCAAACAACAGGCTTGTCATACAAATCATTGCCGGTTTTAGAGTGACTTAGACTAACATATAGAGTATTATAGAACTGTTGTATATGTTTGTTATGGGATCGGTATTACCCGACTTCTATATAACAAACAAAATTACTATTTATTATTATTATTATTATTAATTATGCCTATTATTCTAATTAAATATTATTTTTATTTTTAATTGTGTATAAAAAGCAAATGCAAACATATTTATTATGATAACACATATTAATGTATTATAAGATATAATTATCAGTTGTCTTGTGTATAAAGTTAATTACAAATGATTATATTTATGAATTATTATATTATTATTATTATTATTATTATTGATGAAAATAATGATAAAAATTGGTCGATCTTTTCATTTTAAACAGATTTGTAGACTTAAATGATTAATTTAGAATAAAAAAAATAATTGTTTTTAAAACAATTTCTAGTAAATATTTTTTTAAAAATATATGACATCTATTTATAATTTATATGTAATGTACAGTGTATTAAACATATCTCTTACTTTTATATTTTGCCTTAAAAACACAACTATACAATTGTTATTTTTAGCTATTAATTTAACAATCAAAATATACTCATGTTATTATTTATTATTTTTATTAGTATTATTTTTTTTGTTAAAAACAAAATAATATTAATGAAAAAATACATTTCATGCCAATTATATGTTATATTTTTTAAAAAATAAACGCTATTTATTCTATTGTTTTTTTTATAAAAATTGTTTTAATTTTCACAAAACCAACACATACAATCATTGTTTACTTAATTTATACATTTTAATATATACCATTTTATAATACAATTATGTAATAGCAAGAAAAAAGTAAGAAAAATGTTTTTAAAATATTTTTAGTCAAACATCAAGCATATTATCTAAAGATTAATATTATTTAAAAATAATTAACAAAAAAAGTCAGTCGCGATAATCTGTAAAATGAAAAGAATAATTAATATAAAATATTTAACATATTATATAAATATTATATATGTTTGTTATTTGATGAAAAGTGAATGCTTGTGTAAATTAATTTAAAAATTAAATCAATTTTTATAATAAAATTGTTTAAAAACTTTAAAAATATTCGTTTTATCTTTTTTTAATTTACTTTTAAAAAATCTTAGAAAACAACAATTTTTCAATCAAAACAATGTCAATGAATGGTGAATGAGATGATAGAGTGAGGGGAAAGGGGTTTACATTCATTGCTTCTGTCGGTATCATCTCATTATGACTTTGAATAGTATGTCGACCTCATTGGTTGGCCCTAAAGGTAAATACTTTGGCCCACATCTCAAACCTCCTGCAGGGGTTTTCCACACTAACATTGGTTTCATTAATTTGCTTGTGTTGTATGTTTCAATGGCACTGAACACTAGTAGTTGTGTAGTGATCGGTGTTTTGTATTAAGAAATTTAACTAAATTGACATTACATTAGATTCTACAACATTTGCATACATCATAATGTCCTGTAGATAAACATACGTATAGTTTATATATATATATAAACTATACGTATGTTGAAATGTTGTAGAATATATATATATACATAAAATACTACAAATGTAGGCATAGTATGTGTCGGGATATGTAAACGTAAGTGTTTGGTAAATACCTGGTATATTGTTTGGGGGCAATCATATTGGTTGTCAAATACATGGGACAGTACTGGTATTGATTTGGTGAGTGTCTCATGAGTTTGAGCCCATGATTTATGACTGTCTTTATATCGATCATCATATCCAGGGTCATAGAGACGGTCGTTGTGACGATTGTTAATGTCTTATATATATTGTTTAAGTCCAGCTCTTAATGCACGTTAATGTTTGTTCATTAGTGACGCTTCATTTGAATGTCTCATTTGCGCCCAAAAAGTGGCTGTTCTTTGCCTGTCTTTCCTTTTACTGTCGCTGTTATGTGCCCTCAAAGCCATAATAAACCGATAGCTCTCTTAAACACTTAATCTCTCTCTCTCTCTCTCTCTCTCTCTCTCTCTCTCTCTCTCTCTCTCTCTCTCTCTCTCTCTCTCTCTCATAGTTTTTCTTGAATCGGCTAACAATTATCAGTTGTGTGCATAAAGTCTTTAAGACTGACAATAATGTAAGGAATGTCTTGCAATGGATTTTCTCAATCAATTCAATGACCATTGATTTCCTTAAATCCGTAAATAGTTTTAAAGTAATTTAGTATTTCCGCGAATCTATAGAAACCCATTACTTATTTATATAATACACTAATAATGATAATATATTGTACACTACAGTAGTTTACTATTATATTAGTCATAAATTGAGTTACAATTCATTTTGTGGCCAAAATACTTAACACCCTTACTCTTCATATAATATTATATTACTTTATTATTGTAGTATTGATGACATATATCGATAACTATAAAAATTATTAATAAAAACAATAATTATTAATAAAAACAATAATTATTATTAAGTAATTATCGTGAAAGCAATATATCCGTAGTTTGAAAAAATAGTGAAATTCATTGTAAATGTTTTTTACATAAAATAAACTTTTATTAATTTTATTGATTGCTTTATTAAAGCTTATTTCAAACAAATATGATAACAACTGTGTAAATATATAACTAATTTAATGCTTAGACAAACTTTTTAAGTTAATTCAAATGATTTTTTTGGACATAAAAATTAGCTAATTTAGTGTCAAAAATAACTTGCAATAACAGTGTATCACATTGTTTTGCTATGTTAATAGATGTGCCTTTTTTGCACTTTTTTGAATAGTACTGTACATACAGKAGAAACCTGACGTCAGTGTATAGCACAGTAATACAGTACTTATGTGTAAATAAAATACAGTCAAAGCTATTACTCATAAACATATCGATGAAAAAAATATAATTTAATATATAAACAAATTATGTATTTTATAATTAATATATAATTTTGTTTTGAATAATCTATTGGCTATGAAAATTGTATAATACTAAATTGTTATAAATAAAATTATATTTCAAATAATATAATAGTTGTTATATATAAAGTAAATGTATGGCAACAATGGGCACCGTTTGCATCATTCACTTCTACACTACTGTACTGTACTGTAGAGCTCACTGTATAATAGCATACAGTATAGCAATGCCTGAGATCTGGTAATCATTTTTTTCAGCACAAACTCAATACAACTATAACTACATTTCAATTCAAGTGTCGGTCTATTGAATAGCATTTTTGTATCAGTTGTTACTATTAATAGTGTAATAATTGTCATTACAATCAATGTTATGATAAGACAAACTCATATCACAATGAATTTATGATATTTTTTAATAACTTTATAACTAATTAATTATTTAATTAACAATAATAACGGGTCTATTAGTATGTATATATAATTTAGTGAAATATCATATGTTATATCATATAAGTTATATGATATACATATAGTATATATTAATTTACAAATCGATGCATTACTACTGTGTGTTTGATTGTAAACGAGTTAAACATAAAAATATCTAACAAATAGTCATCTCTGGTATCATAAGTGGCGCTAACTTTCAAAAATTGTCGCAGTTTTTCATTTGACAGTATTTGTGCCCCCATTGTATACCCCTTTTTGCCACACCGTAGTTGTAATCAGTGTGTGGTAATCCTCGTGTGAATTGTCGACAATTATTTTACGGGTTGTTGTGTCCAATTGGTAGGCAATGTCGGGATCGGCCCTTTGGGTGTTCGGCTACGGATCTCTTATCTGGAATCCTGGCTTCGAGTACAGCAACAGTCAAATTGGACGCATCCATGGCTACTGTCGACGATTTTATCAGGGAAGTGATACACACCGGGGAAATAAACAACGGGTATGTCATACCAGTGCATAAACATACATACATACACACTATACACTACATTCCTAACCTCCCGGTGTCCAACACGTGTATTTACATTGCTTACTAAATTAACTATAAATCAATTATTATACCAATTAATACTATATAAGACTATAGATCTGTCATTACATTCAAACAGCAGTTATATTGTTAGCAAAAAAAACAAAAAATTATTTTATTTAGCAATTAATATAAATCTCTTATTCAAAGGTCACCACAAATTTGAAGGATTTTTTTTAAAACAGACATTAAATTATTTTTTGTTAACTGACATAAAAATACTTTTTCCATTTACTTTCAAATATTTAAAGTTTAAATACATTTTTTATAATTTGAAAGTTGATTATCAGTTAAAATTAGTATTTCAAATCACAATCACAAACAAAAGTTGAATTATATTTTTTATTTAATTACAAATTTGTTGTTTTTTATTTTTTTATCGATTTATAACAAAATATGTGCTTAGCATGTGATGTCTGTATTCAAATGGTTTGCCTTATGTTTGCAATATTATATCTTTTACTAAATCATAATATATATTATTTACATAACTAAAAAATATTGTATCAATAATTGATCAAGGCAATAAAAAAATGATATCCTGTTACTATTTGTATATTACCGGCAATATTTGAGTAAATTTATATATACTGTATACTTATTTGCATATATGATAGTTATATCATATAATTTATTTGGTATTTATTTTAATTAAAAGTATTTTGTATATTTGTATTTGTATAACTTTGAGTGCTGCATTTATTTTATTTTTTAAGAGCATTTACTATAATTTTTAGCTAAATTGATGGGATTTTTAAAAATTATAGTTTACTTATATTTTATTTTTATTTATGTTGCTGAAGGATATCCACTTATAATATATTAAAATAAGTGATTTTAATCTATAATATTTTTAATACTACTATATAATATACTTTATATATTAAATACCTGTACATACTATTGCATATGTATTATATATCAATGAAATTTACACAATTTTCTGTCAAAAATGACTAATCTTTTTGAAAGACTATCTAATATTACTAATCATATGATATTTTTTATAGTAAAAGTATTGTCTCATTAAAACTTAATATTTTTATTATTATAAATTTAAAACTTTTTTGAGAGCCCACTGATAGCCAATATATACATTGTTTTTAGGAAAAGAATTGGAATAAAATTAAAAAAGTAATGATTATTATTTTAAAATTAATTTTATTAAATGTTATTATTTGTTTTATTATGTTTTTCATTATATAATTATATTTTTAATATTCTAATGATATTTGATACAGTAGTACAATATATGTAATTCATATAGTATTATGAATCCTATTAATAGTAGACTTAATGTTTTGCAACACTGAAAACATGTGAATCTAATAAAATAGATTATAATTATTATATTTATGAGTACTTGAGGTCATCGACTGACATCACTGTCTCTTATATGATATGAAAAGAGGTGCCATATGTTGACCAAAATTTGTCTATTTATTTACAAAAATATCATACACTGTATGCTTAGTAAGCATTGCTTACCAAATAAATTGCATCAAATCTATAAATGATTGTTCAAAAGCAACCATTTGTTTAATTATCTTTAACTTTCTTAACGATTAGTGATATATCTTTTGATCAAAAAGTTTTGCGGAAGACATTTCTGGTGACTAATCAATCAAATACTGTGACAATCAATGAATACAATACTAACTCTATGTTAAATTTATGTGAAATCTATTAATAGTTTTATTTAAATGATTTTATTTTAGAAAAGTTTATCATAAGTTTAATGTCAAACATGATATGTTTTGCATGCTTTCAAATAAATTTAATTATGGGTAATAATTGTGTGCAACAAATTTAATTAAATTTATTGAAAATTTAACTATTATTTTGTTTGACATATGAAATACCTTAATGATAAAGAGTAGTGAATGACAATCATATCAAATGGCATATAAATCTAAAATTTATTTATTGATTGAGTAATAAATTGAAATCGATATTAAAAACATAAGAAATGCTTTAATTATTTTTAGTTATCTCTTCCCCTATCAATAGCATTCAATATATAAAGTTATATACAGTAGTATTGATTGGATTTCTCGTTAAATTTGATTAATGGATAAGTATTACATTTATCGATATATTAAAAAAGTGTTGAAAACTTAATGAAAGTTTTGTTTGAATTTTGCTTTTTAATTAACTTAGTTTTGTTTGAATTTTGTTTTTTAATATTATAGATATTAGTAATAACTATAATAACAAGTACTTATTCAATGTAAAAACAAAGAGCTATTATATTAATTTAATCATATTTGTTGTTTTATGAAAAAACTATAATTTTTTGTTTAGACTAAAGATATACGTGTGAGTTCAATACTTCAACAAAAATGACTTTTTAATTAAATATTATATTAATAAAAAATATTCATATATTTATTTATGCTTTATGCATGACTTACAATTTATATTTTATTTAATTAACTAATTTAATTACAAATCAACTGATAATTAGTATATTTACAATCTCAAGCATAAAACGGGTCTAATCATTGCATATCAGTTTAATTTTTTTGTTGATATAAACATTAAATTATTTAAAACATGTGAATAATTTTAAAGTTTATAAGTTATCTGTACAATGAATATCTTGAATACCAATGACTCTTAGACTTTCTCAATGTTTTAATTGTTTTTGTTTAGCTGTTTAACAAAATTATATTTAATGTCAATCAGAAGTTATTTTGATAATTAAATGTAATTTTTTATAGTTAAATGATCAAAAAAAAATTTATAATATTTACATTAATGGGAAAAATTATACATATATTATACTATATTTATATATATTTGATACGACATGTGAATGTCAATAAGTTTCAGTAACATTAATAAAGTTTTATAAGGGGTGATCCACAAATTACGTTCGCACATTTTAAGAAATCTAGACCCCCTCCTCCCTTATGTTCGAATGTAGTCATTTAAAAAATTACGTTTACATATCCCTAACCCGTTATACCCACACATAAGAAATAAAATATTATTTAAATGCGAAAGTTCTTGAGGTCTCTACCCCTTCCCCCTCGTTCGCAAAAGTTCGCTTTGGCAGACACCTCCCCAAGTGCGAACGTTATATGTGAATTACCCCTAACTATTTACAAATCTTAAATCAAGTAATTAACAAAAATATTTACTTTTAATTTATAAATTAATTTTGATTTGAGTGAATGAATGAATCTCATGTAATTAATTTAAGTGATTTATAAATTATAAATCATTTTTTTGTAATACATGAATCGTAAATAATATTTCTATAAATAAACTTTTATAATTTTAACATAAATTGATGTTTTTATAATTTTTATATTAAATTCAATCGTTTGTTAAATTACTAGTATCAGTGTATACATGCAATGTATTTACTACTTATGTATATCATTTTGTATTTTAAAATAAATAAAATATTTATAATATTTATAATGGATTACTTACACAATGCAATGTAGAATAAGAGAGTACTAAAAGTGATTTCAAACTAAAAGATAGAAATATTTATAATTTTATCCAAGTATTTCTTATTTATATTATTGTTATAAAAATAATAAAATATTATATACTTTATATCATTATTATGAAACAATTGAGAGTTTCATAATTCATTTGACAATTTAACTCAAAACTATTAATTCTCATTTGTTTATATACTAATTATATTCTTGATATTTAATTTATTTTATAGATTACTTATAAAATATTACAAATATAAACACTGGTATATTTATTTTTAAGCGTTTTTTATCCATTCATGCATTATTTTACTTGAAAATTAATTATTTTGTATTTTTACAATTTAAAATTTTTATGCATTTTTTTCTAGAATAATTTAAATCCAGTTTTTAGCATTGAATTACAGACATTAATGATAAATTATAAGTTTATCACAATTGTTTGAGTATATTAAATAATTTATATACATTAAAGATATTTTATAACGTAATCTAAAATATATTGTAATTAATTTAAATATTATAAAATAACAATTTATAAAAATACAAATATTCATTGCTATTAGTTGTAATTTATAATATATTTTTTTTAATTTTATTATTAATCTGAGCATTCAAATGATATTTATTTAATTTAAGATTTTATTGAAGAGACATTTTATTAATTTTAATTAGTCATTCATTGTATTACAACTAACTATTATCAATAATATTTTGCAATTTTAATTAATTCATAATACTTATATTTTCTATTTAATTATATATACTGTATATTTATATTTTATACAATATAATAAATTAGATATAATAAACATTTGAATAATTTTATTTATTTTTTAATATATTACATTAAAAATGACATTAGTTTATAATATTAGTTACTAGTTAATATTAGTATTATATTATATAAATTTTATATATATACTGTTTTAGTTGCTATTAATTACATTGTACTGTATTTTACAAATTTACATATTTTAATAAACTCATATTTTATATTTTAAAGATATTTTTTATAATAGCTTCATAAATAGCTTTAGATTAAAGAAATGTATAATTTATTACATATGTATATATTTATATATAATTTATTATGAATTATGATAATTAATATTACTTTTTTAATTATTATAAAGATTAAATAATAATTATTCTATCATATCTAATTAATTACTTAATTAACCCATAATTATATTATTATTGGAAAATATAAATATTTCTTTTCATCCATATTAATGATTATTATTATTATTAATTTTTTTATATACATTATATTGATTAATACAAGTGAAAACTACACGATATTATGTACAGTATAATGATTTGAGGCAATGTTTAAATTTGTTGATTAATAAAATAATTTTCATTTACATGTTTTCATGTTTTATATTGTATACGAAATCTTATAAATGATTTGCAAAACTATTTTTGTAGATTTATATATTAATTTATAATTATAATGACCTAAATTACTTTTAAAAAATATGCCCATTGACTCGTTAATTAATTATAGTATCAAATAGTATTTATTTCTATTTTTACATTATATAAATCGGGTAAACATATTATATGAATATTTATTTATTTATGAACACAATCTTTACGATATTATAATTGACTTTATTTTAAAGTAACAAAAATATTAAATTAAAAATTCAAATATTTAAAACAAAATATACAATAAACGTTTTTATTGATTAATATTTGGAAATTAAATAAATTATATTTGATTTTACATTTTTTAAACGTATTTGCTTAAATAATTTATAAAATTAACGATAAATTATATTAAATATATAGTTAAGTTTTTAGATGTTATATTGCTTTAACTTTTTTATAGAGTAATTTTAAGTAAATTAATATAAAAATAAATCTGTATTTTGTGTTTTTGTTGTTAGTGTTACAAATCATTTTGAAATATGAAAATTACTTAATACTTTAAACTGTTTATAATCTTTTTTTCTCTCTATCTCTTTCTCTCATTAAAAATCGTGATACTTAAGACATAAATTAAAAATAATTGAAACTTTTGAAAAACCTAATAAAAATAATAGTAGTTTTAAATACATATAAAAACTTGTGAGAAAATCCTGTGAAGGGATTAATGAATGCATACTAAATGAATTAACAAAAAAAATATTTTAAAAAAATAAAACTCATACCTAATCATTGAATTTTAGTTAATAAAACACTTTTATTTTTATTTTAATCATAATTTTGACTTTGATTTGTACTAATTTATATCAATTTTTATGTCCGAAAATATCACAGATTGGACGTGTAGTAACACTTATTGAGGAGGAAGGGGTGAGTTATATTTTTTTTTAATTTATTTATATATTTTGTATAGAAAATGAATTTTTAATAAACAATATTAAAAACATTTTAAAAATATTTATAACGTTAAACATACTATCATTTTTATTAAAACTATTTTCCATAATTTTGTGTTGGATAACAAAATTAATGCAAAATATAATATGTTTTTAAACTAATTATAAAATGCAAACAAAAACAAATTGAAAGTCGGAGGCAATTAATTTCCTTCGCCTCGAGTTATGACTGACTATAAGTATATAAATTTAATAGAAATCTAAAACAACAAAAACTTGAAATTTTGTACTCAAAAAAAAATTAGTCTAAAACAAGAAGCTATTTAAAAGCCTAAACAATAATTGACAATTATTTATATTAATAATATACATATTTCGCATCATATATATATATATATATATATATGATATTATATGATATCAATATATATATATATATATATATAAAGTTATGTTTATATTAGGCTTTCATTTAACTGATTGCGACACAAGTCTTGAGAGAAAATGAACTCTTCATTCATTGGGAGCGCACCCGACGTCTTGAGCCTAAAGCTATTGAGAGAGAAAATAGAGAGAAATTTGCACTCATTTTACATAACTATACGATATATTATATACAATATATATATATACAGTATATAGAGATTTATGTATATATATTTAAAGGAGGGGTCAATGAACTTTGCAATAAACGATACAATAATTTTGATTTCGGACCCGAAGTGAGGACCAGTTTATCATTAATTGTCATTCTTTGTCTCATTTTTCACTTATTTCTCACTCATTACTCTTATTTTGATCTAAAACAACAACTATCAGCCAAAGTCATTCATATCACTCATAACTTAATGCACGACTTTTACCACAAAATTTTATATTATCTTTGAATTTGAAATACTATTTTCAAATTGAATTGAAAACTTTCGGTGCTATGGACCGCATAATTGTTGTCAAAAATGTTTGACAACAACCCGATCCCTGACATTCACTCAATGGTTGTGTCCATTGATGTGTTAAATCATGCATTTCTTTTATCAACCAAATAGTTATTTTTCACTCTCATTCACTCAATTTCATGTGTTTGACATCCAAATAGTGAGAGACACCGATGTTTTATAACTCATGAATTGTTTTGTTGACAATAAGAAAACATCATTTTTATGGACAATGAATATCTCTATAAAAATTTCATAAAAATTTTTATTGAAAAGCGTATGATAAGAGAAGTCACACATTAAATATTAAGAAATATTAGTATTAAATAATACTGTATTATAAGTTATACTGTAACTAAAAAAGTTATAAAATAGGTTTCTAATCTTGTTTTTATATACAGTATTACAGTAAAAATATAAAGTATTGAAAATATAAAATTGATATAAAATTGATAATATGAGTTATTTAGATATATATTTTATTTATATGCATTAGTAACTAATATGTTTTGCACACATCAACAGGTGTCCACTTGGGGCCGGGCTTTTCAATTGACAGATGAGTCGTCGACATTAGCTTATCTGACAAATAGAGAGTCATCATTGGGTGGTTATACAACAGTGATCGCACAGTTTCATCCGCTTGACCCAAGAGAGGAGTCCTTTCCAGTTCTTGTCTATATAGCATTGCCCTGTAATTCATTATTTCTGGGCTCAGCACCACTGGAACAGATCGCCAAAGACATAGCTTACTCATCGGGAATATGCGGACCAAATGTCGAATATTTGGCAAAATTGGCGGCATTTATGCGCATTCATTTGCCGCATGAAAGTGATGACCATTTGTTTTGTTTAGAAGATTCGGTCCAAGAAATTCTCACTAAAGATATGAATTACAAGTTATTAAAACTTTTTGATGAGGCCTTAGAAAATGAAATCAACGATTTGATTGAACTCAAGTCTGTTATCAATCGTATGGACTCAGCATTGGATCTGTCATCGACTCCCACTACTCCTACTTCTTCCAGTAGTTTCTCAGATAGTGATGTTAATCATCGCATGGAGTCGTCATCTAAACACACGGATAGAGTAACAGTCCGGAAGTTACGCTGTATTAACAAATAGACTGTCAATCAAATAATGTTTTTCGCTTACTTTCAAAATTATCATATTATTGCTTTTAATAACAACAAAAGCCTAGAAATTAAACGATGTTTTATTTATTTATTAAAATTTAACGATTAGGATATTACTATAACACGACAATCATTTTAAAATATTTTAGGCATTTATTTTTAAATAAGTTTTTCAATTTATTATATTATATTTTTTATTTAAATTATTTTTGATTAATAAATTACGAATTTTAAAAAATGCAATATATTTAAGAATATTTGTGTTTTTATATAATATATAAATTATATAAAATACTTTACATGTATAATATTAATGATAAATAAATAAATGTAAGTTTATTTTTTAAATATAAGCAATTTATTTTTAATGACAATGAATAGTGCAATTAAAATGAAATCAAACATTAATGCGAAACACAAATCAAATTTAAAAATCATTTTATAAAATGCTATTTTGTTGTCTAAAAAAGTAAAACAGTGTTTTACTTGAAACTGTCGGAGTGAGCGATCGCTCGGAACAGGTATAGCGCACCTGTAGCTTAGCTCAACCGGCGGTAACAATAGATCGCTATATTATAGTAATGGTAATGAAAATCTCACAAATTTTGTTAGAGTTCTTCTCATAAGAAATTGTGAGAAAAATAAGAGAAAACATTAGAAAATAAAGTGAAAGACCAGAGAGTGAGGGCATAGGGTATACACAAGGAAAAAGTGAGGCACAGCTAYACACACACAAAGATACACAATATTGGGGAGGATTGGGGTGTTATTCAAGTGGTTTTTATAGAGAAAACTTATTCTTTTAAAACTTCTCTTTAAGATTTGTTCCCACGTTTCCCACGACTGGGTCTTTTTTCCTCTCTCTTTCTCTCTCTCTCTCTCTTCTCTCTCTCTCTCTCTCTCTCTCTCTCTCTCTCTCTCTCTCTTAGTGTACAATATATGGATTGATATATATATGTTAAATATAAGTATATATAGTATGTATAAATGTGTATACGTTGAGCACTGGTACAGAGCCATGACTAGTGCCCATCGCTACTCATCGCGTGCCGAAACAGGTGAAAGACGTTCGTGAGAAAGCACTGACTCACCTGAGACTATACCTTAAGGGTCTAACCAATAATACCTAATACACACAATCAAAAATAWATATATATATATATATATAGCTAGTGCTGGCCATCTCTATCGTCTCTCTCGTTTTGATGGCAGTACAGTAGTAGCCCATCATATCCAGCACCAGAAGCAACAGCTGGCAAATCAGGTCATACTTCATGATTATGGTTTGAAACTTCAACTACTCATATGTAAAATGGTTTTACTATAAAAGCCATAGCTTAAGAAAAAAGGAGTTAATAAATTAATTTTATTTTTTACTTAAATTATATTTTTAAAAGATAATGTTATTTCTAAATTACTGATCCCATTATACAGTATAAAGAATATTAATAATTTGTTTAGTATTTTGTTCTGTATTTTCATGAGTTAGTTGTTCACAAAAATATCACATATAATATACACATAAAAGAGTTCCCACTTATTTGGGACAATCATTGTATACACAAAAAAATAATAAATCGTGAGATGTTTTATAATGTAAAACGATTGCTATCTTTGATTCACTATCTAATGATTTTTAAAGTATAAAAACGGTATTTTTATTTTATTTATTATTACTAGTTTTAGTTTGATAGTAGCAGTAGTCTCTTAGTTGCGTCTATTTAGTTAGACATAAATAATAATAATACTGTAATAATAATAATAATAACGATTTAATAAAAAAAAATTATATTCCTTGTTACACATTCTGTATATAATTTATATTCAAAAAATATAGCAATTTATCAGCTGATTAATCAATTGTATGTGAAAATTACAATATTATATCTCACTATTAAATTAATGACAGAAACCTTTTCAACCCAATTATAGAATAGTGTTTGAGTTGTGAATTAAATTCAATTTATTGAAATCAATGACTATTTTTATTAACAGCACTTATATAACTGACTTAAATGTTTTGTTGTATTTATTGTAAGACATTCATACAAAACAAGATATATTTATTCATAAAAGGCATCAAAACTGCATTTTGTTTAAAATAAATCATGACTTGTTTGTCATTTGTAAGCAATCATTCATTTTTTAACAAATAGTTATGTCATTCATTTAATTGTATAAACTATTTATTTATCCATCAATTTAATCAATAGATGCGGGTTTCCAATGAAATTATGACCTCGTTTTTCATTRAAGTCATACACCCTGTTATTCAATTTATACATTGAATTTCATTTTATTTAATAACCCAATAGTTTGATAACAATAAGATTGACCAAATGGTAAAATACCCACACTTAACATGTCTACAAAAATTTTATATTTAAAAATCATTAACCATTTAAAAATACTTTGTATTTGTTTAATATTTTTTATATATTAGATGTTCTAATTATTAATATAGTTATTACATACAGTATTACGATATTTATATATACGAAAATTAATTTGTATATTAGTTTACAAATTATTATACCGGTATATAAATTTACATTATAAGAATTTATTAATTTATAATACTATCTAATGATATACTATATAAATAATATTAAAACACAATTTAAGTACTAATAACATAATAAATTGAGTTTATTTGAAATATCTTTAGTCTTTACATGTGTTGAATAAAACTGAATACAGAGTCTGTAGTACTGAATGGCAAATAAGTGTCAAAAATCATTATAATCTCATTGAACCCTCAGCTCAATGCCAAACGTTATGTTGTTATTAAATGTCGACTTTTAGCTCATTTTCATAATTAGATTTGTTGTCAAAACATAGTATTTTCTCACATAATGAAAGATTTTTAAATAAATAAAATAATAATTTTTATCCTCACAAATATTTGAAAATACTTTATGAATAACAAATGCTTAACAAAATATATTATTATAATTATGTATATAATATTTAAAAATTATGTCCAAATTTTTATTATACATATTTACATACAAATAATTTTTAAATAAAAATTGAACATAAAATTTACATTAAAAAATATCTATACACTTAACAGATCATATGGTTGTGGGAAACAAATAATTGATACCAATGTTATGATAACTGGGTTCATATTATACTACTGGTGCCAATGCCAGGGTCAGTGCTAGTTCCAGGACCAGGGAGGACTTACATTTATTTTTAGTACAAGTTGTACAACCATTGTAATAGTATTCATCTTTTTTTCAAAGTACATACACTCAGAAAGGTATTACATGAACTGTAAGAGAGAGAGAGAGAGAGAGAGAGAGAGAGAGAGAGAGAGAGAGAGAGAGAGAGAGAGAGAGAGAGAGAGCTTATCGCACGTGTTTTTCTACTTGTTTGGTCCATTCCCACGATAGCCTATTCTCAAGCTTCTGGTGTCCACAACAACCACGCGAACACCTTTTGCCCGCTGGCTCTCCAACTGTCACTCAATTGTATAATTTACTGGCAGACCATTTACATGTATATAATATATTGTTTATTATTTATATATATATATATATTACACATAACTTGTATTTATTATTTTAATATACTGTACTTATATTTTAATAAACTAATACAATATAACTTTCAATGTGAATATAATATTAATTAATTTTTTGGACGCAAAATGTTGTATAACATCTTATCCAAGAAAATGAGATTTCAAATAAAAAAATACTGTATTATAACAAAAGTTAATTTTGAAAAACCAGTAAAATAATTAAAATTAGATTTATAGGACAGTTGTGAATTGCCTATTAAATAGATGTCATAATAGCTCGACTCGTAAGATGAGGACTGGTATGCTTTTGCACCTGATTTGCACATTATATGTTAGGTTTATTTATTAGTGCCGTAGTCTGTAAGGCACAGGTAGTAACAACATAATAATGTTGCCGTCACTACTCTATTATGATTATAACGATAAACAATAAATATGGTAAATAAATAATACTTTCACAGAGACTATCAAATAAAAGATTTTTTTCAGTGCTTTAAAACATTGAAGACGTGAATAGAGAAAGAAATTGTTATTATATAACATTAATGAATATACTTTATGTCACAACTGACTGATCCAGAAATTGCCATTTCTTGTGAGTGGTTAAGCATTAGTGATCTTCACACACACTATCGTTATAAAAGTCAAATCCAAGGTTACAAACACTTAAACATTACATTTGCTGTTCTCTTAACAAACAATTTTTTCTCAATTCTTATCTTACATTTAGTAGAATTGTTTGAACTCATCTGAAAAGTCACTACTGTTTTGTGTCTTTTTTTGTTTGTTTGTTACACTACTATATTCGCTATATTTGGTATATTTTATTCATTGAAGTCAATATTGAAAAAAGTAAAATAAAAAAAGTTTGTTATTTGGGTTTTTTTGACACTACTTTCGGTCTCTCTCTCTCTCTCTCTCTCTCTCTCTCTCTCTCTCTCTCCTGCATTAACAATAACTATGACAATGTCTCGTCACCATTATTTTCATGATCCCTGTGTTGTTACTGGAAATGATGATAATAGTAATGGTAGACTAATAGTTTGTGCACCTGTTCCCCGAACCGTTGCCCCATAACATTACACACCATAACTATTACTTCATACTTGTGTTAAAATAACTACTTCTCGGACACAATCGACTAATTCAATAATAAGTTTTTAAGATCAATGCATTTGATAAAAATACAAATAACACATAACTTTTGCTCATAAAGTTTTCGATTCACTGTTTGACAGTGTATTATATGTCCAAAATAAATAATAAGAGAGAATTTTTTATTTTGTTAACAATTATTTACTTTTTTGCAAACTTAATGTATACAAAATGATTAATTAATAGACTATTTAAAGGACACGTTTCGCTAAACGAAATGAAAAGTTTGCACGAAATCCCAATGAATTTAATGTAATAATTTTGGTTTTTATTTTGTTTTTAGTCCTTGACTTTACTATTAATTTTTTATTACTTATGATTATTATAGATGACATTTTTTATCATTAAACATAACGACTTTTTAAAATTATATTTAATAATTATCAATGAGTAAAATATATTTATTATTTTAAGGCTTATTTATTKACATGAATTTCATTAGATTCAAATTATTTAGATTAATATTTTTTAAAAGTTACATTCATATAATTTGTAATAAGTTAGAAACGTATAAAATTACAATTTTATGAACTAAAATACTATAAATAGTGTATATATTTAATAGTAGTGATCCAAACGGATCGGATACAACTTGGATTGGATCAGATAATAAATAAGTGATACTTTATATGATTTATAAATTTAAATACCAAACATATGGTTCAAAATATTTGTATTTCACAAGTATTGTAATATTTCGTTTAAAAGGCTAACAATGTTAAGACATTATCAAATAAAGGCGAAAAAGGAAAAGCAATGAATGAGGCATTTAATGTTATTATATGGCAATAGAAATATCTAATAATAATAATTATTAGTATAAGAAATGCTAATCTAATGCATCTCTTTCTTTAAATTCATATACTTTTAAAATACACTTTGAATTCATGTATTTAATTCATAAACATTGATCTCTTCACCGAACTGTTGGAGCAAAGCCTCATTTCTTCCTGTTTCCTGTGCTCTCAGTCACTCTCAATGAAGTCCAATGGATGGTGTCTTTAGCATACATTTCCTCACAGCCTATGGTTCCCACCGGAAAAAAGTCAACACAATTTTAAACAGTGAAAACAAAATATAGTATTTTTGTACAAAATTCTCAAATTTTTCTTTTTCTTTATTATTTTGGTGTATTTTAGAAAAAAGTGTGTGACTGAGTGAGTTAGTGTGTGTGTGTGTGTGTGTGTGTGTGTGTGTGTGTGTGTGTGTGTGTGTGTGTGTGTGAGTGAGTGAGTGAGTGTGTGTATGTATGTATGTATGTGTGTGTGTTTGAGTCAAATTGAATATTAAGTTTTTAAAGTTAAAGAATTGAAACTAAACTGAATTGAAATATATTTCCWTTTTTTCGTGTCTCTGTTTATTATAATAACTTTAGTTTTTATAAAACATTAGTGACGGGTCTATAATAATGTAGTATATAATTATCGAGTGAGTGGTGAACACACATTAAAAATAGGAGCAAAACATCTCTTATACAATGAAATAAGTTTTTATATACTTTTTGTTAATTTTATTTGTTGTTTAGCTCATCACTCGTAATGCTTTTTATTTATTTTATTAAATATTCAATTAAATATTCAAACCATACAAACATTATATAATATAAATGATTTGAACGGAGAAAAACAAAACAAAAATAGTTTAGAAAATAAAATAAAGATTAATGAAAAAGACATAAATTAATTTAAATATAAAAATGAATGTCAACTATTGTCGTAAAGTGTAATCAATTATGCAATTAATGCAACCATTTATTCATTCATTTAAAAGTATAAAACACTTAATGTCTGAGTTCACGGATTATTGTTGTTTGACTGCAATTCCTTAACTTAACTATTGTTATCTAATGTCAAAAAACTAATAAAAAACTTTAAATTTAATAACAAAGAAATTTGAGAAAATGCTAATTACTCTTTACTTATATTATAGTTATTTCTAATTATCACATTTTTTCTTGTATTTTTGTCTTCAAATAAGTTATTTAGTTTAAAATAACAAAACTGTTAATATAGAAAATTTAATTTATTAGTTATTTAATATACCGTACAAAATTAATAATAATAATTATAATTATAATAATAATACTAATGACATATTTTTTATATTAATCATATTCGAGATAAAGTCAAATCAAATATGTTTTACAAAATAAATTTTCAATATAATTAAATATTCTACATTAGATTAATTAATTTTTACTTAATTTTATTAAAACAACTCAAAGATAAAAAAATATACATATAATTAAAATTTTAATGAATCTTTCATGCAAATTACGCATATTTATGTAAATTTAACCATGTGCAATTCAATAATATGATAATAATTAGAATTATCAATAATCGCTTATTTGATATACAAAAAGATCATTAAAATATTCACAAAAAAATCTAACAAACAGGTGTTTGGGTCACAAAACAAATTGTAGATAACTTTAATTAAAGTACAGTAAGTTAGATATTATAATAAACTTTTTAAAATATCATTATTAAAATTTTCAATATACAGTATTAACATAAAAAATCTAAATAAGTAAAAAAAATTATAATTAAACAACAAAACAATTTTTTTTAAATATTTTCAATATTTTTTATAAAATAATTTGTTTATAACTTATTTGTTAAATTTATAATATATTTATGTATTAATACTGTATTTTTAAATAAAAAATAATTATTAACTCAACAATACTATTGCCATCTGACGATAATTCTTATACATTAATAACTATTTTTTTGTAAATCTTAATAAAAAATTAAATGATTACTAAATTAAAATCATAAAAAGTTGATTTTATAAAATTATATTTAACTAGTATATAATTTAACAAAATATATAATATAAAATAAAAATTTTATGTTTTTATAATTTTAAAATTAACATTTATATTAATAAATATATACTATTTAAATGTTAACAAACAATATTCCCAGAGTATGAATAATTTATATTAATCATTTAAAATAAATATAATAAATAAATAAAATTAATTTTCTTCTATTTAATTGAATGTTTTATGTAATTTATTAGTTAATTAAATATATAAATTAAAAACAATTAAACGAATAAATAATTAAATTTATTGGGAATATAATGGAAATGTTAGGGAAAATGAATGTAATATTGAATGTATGAATCGTATACTTCAGCCATCTTTATATAGTTAGAGTCAATACAAGTCGTCAAACATAACAATACAGTGAATGCAATGAATGTGTGATTTGTTTGCAAACAAACATTGATTTTGACCACAACTGACACACAAACACATCGACGATATTTCCCAACAATACAACCGATTGGCCAACAAATAGCACCGACAGTCGGACACCACGGCATTGATATTACACAATGCTTGAGGAAAGTACCGGCAATTTCAGCGCCACTCGCAATGTCTACGACTGGTAAGTGACCACAAAATTGATTACTTTTCTTCTAATAGTTGTATTGTTTTACCGGTGCTATCGATGGACAGGTATCAGACATCGACTCACGTCATACTTAATATTATGATTAAAAATTTGAAGGAAAGTGATGTTAAAGTGAAATTAATTGACGAAACTTTAGACGTAAGCTGTAGTCTCGCCGACGGCAGTGAATTCAAACTGCATTTTAATCTCTTTAAGAGTATATATGTATCGGAAAGTAATTGGACGGTCACGCCATCAAAACTAGAGGTCAAACTTAAAAAGACAGACAGAAAAAGATGGCAAAGTCTTGAAGTATTACCCGACAAGACTGGTAAACGGCCGCTAAGTTTTGTTGGTTTTGTTCAGCAACAGAGTCCAACCAAAAAGGCCAACACAGAGATTATACGGGTTAACACATCACTGGTGGACGAGAGTACCGGTCCTAAGTATGACTGGCATCAGACACCCAACTCTGTTATCATATCCATACATATACCGAACCTTACGGAACAAGACGTGAGAGTAGAGTTCGGAGAGAATACCTTATTCTGGTCGTGTAAACACACTAATGATCCGACTTTTAACGTCAAACTTAGTTTATTTAAGCCTATTATTGTTGACGAGAGTTCGTGGAAGTTAACAGTCTCTAAGCTAGAGATTGAACTTAAGAAGAAAGACGGCGGACGATGGGCTAATTTAGAGGCGCCGTCGCAGACGATTAAAAGTGCCAATTGGGTGGTCAAGACTGAGGAGGAATCCGAAGCTCAAAGTTCTAGTGCTGAAGACAGCAACCAAGCAATTACTGATGATATCAACAACGGTATCACAAATGATGCCACTACTAGTGTTGTCAACAATAAAACATTTGATTTGATGAACACAATAGTCGGTATAGAGTCAGATGAGTCAAACACTGATGATATTGTAGATAATGATAGCGCTAAGACTGATGATAAAGTGCTGCAAAATTTAGATAAAATTGTCAACGATTTTAAGGAACGAGAGGCCAAAGAGTCAGCTGATGGAACAGTTGATGAACTGTTAAGAGAAATCTACGAAAAAGGAGGCGACGAAGTGAGACGTGCCATGAATAATAGGTTTACTAAAACTGGTGGTCAAAACACGGATGAGCTTAAGGATGAGGAAGAACAGCAAAATAAAGATGAAGAGTCTTCTGTCAACAATCAAATTCAAATTGATTTGACAGATGATGTTTGCGACCAAATAAACCACACATTAGACGAACCAATTGCTTGACAACTGATGGATACACACAAAGCATTTTTGAAGACATTATATAATTTTTAAAATTGCAAATATTGTCATTCATTTATTAATTTTATTATTGATTTGAATCGTGTTTATATTAATTGAATTATATTTTATTACGAAAATTAATTTAAGAAAAAAATTATAAACAAATAAATTCTTATCCATATCTTATAGTCAATTATTTATCTTTAGTGACTGCAGTATATATCAGTATCTCTTTTATAAACTATCTCTTCATAGACATTGTTTGTAACATTTAATTATATATTTTCATTAATTAAATAATATTCACTATATGAACGTTTCTTTTTGTAAAATTAAGAAATAAATTACTTTAATAATGAAATAAAATGTCAAATAAAATAATGTTTATATAATATAATGATACGAATTATTATTATTAATATATTAACTAAACGCTAATTCTTCAACAAAATCACACATAAGTGCGTCCTTTTCATAGGTATTATCCACTTCTGAACCAATACTATCACCCATTGAATTGTCTAAATCGTTACATTTGGTCACTAATGTGTTGCGATTAATGTCTGGCTTGAGATCTAAGGTCTCATTGATAGTGTCATCGGCTATGGAGTTGATGGCAGTGTTGACCAAATCGATGACTCTATCGATTTGTTTGCTAAGTCTGGCGGATGTTTCAAAGCGCTGTCGTTTCTGTGACTGAATCATCACCCGAATTGATTCCCGTGCCTGATGTGGACGCAACTCATTGATCAAGTGATGCATTGTTATAAACAATAGCTGAATGTCATTGGTTTTAATCTCACGTTTTTCGGTTTCTGGACAGCGAACCAAAACATCTAACAGATCCAAGAAATTAACTAAAATGGATGCATTCATTTTCTTCAGTTCACGTCTGTGGTCATAATCTCTTGGATACAATCGTTTGAGTCCCTGTGACTCAAGCGATCGGATAATTTGGTCGTCCATTGCAATAGTCTGACCAAACATTGAGTACTGGCCCTCTGTCACTGGCTTTGGCGGCTGCGGACATGATTTGGTCGCAACGTTGTCATCAGTAAACAGGTTTATATAGCGCATCGGAGGTAATGGAAAAATCGATGACGTGTTGACCTGTGGTTGTCCTGAAAGTGCTGCCGGCGGCGGTGGTCCAGACATTGTCCACTAAATTATTGTGATTACAATTATTTCAACGATTTAAGTGATTACCGGACGAAACAACAAACAAATATTAATATTAATGATTCATATAATCAATACAACGATTACAACAATTTTTAATAAATATTTAATACATAAAATTGTAACTAAAATTGAGATCAATTCAAGTGATAGTTAGTTAACAATCAATTGACAAATCATTTGAAATCAATTTGTGTTTTGTATTAAATGTCAACAAAAAAAACACTCAAAAATATAGTTTATAAATATTGTATCCCAAAAATGTCGTGATTCCCGAAATACATGTGAATGTTTGGATTGGTATAAATTTATTTGTGATAATTATGTCAATTAAATGCTAAAACATATAATTATTGTTAATATTAAAATATARACAATTTATAAATTTATATTTAAATATTGAAAACGGGAATCACAACATTGGGACATACCGTGAATGAGTGACCGGGAATTACTCATATAATACACTAATTTGAAACATTCATAACATATATTACAAACATTTGTCACTTCCCTTACAATTCAATGCTATTGTAAGCCACAGTTAAACCCTTGACTTTGAGAGTTGATATCAATTGTTATGTTATGTATTATATGTGTGACTCATTATATCACTCACTTTCAACATATGCATACTATTGTTAAAGTTATGAATTATAATAATGTTTTATAAGTACAACAAATGTGAAAATGTGGACAAACAATGAGCGCAACACTTGATTATTGAGTCAGTGTTTAATCAAACGTTGTTTTAAGCGCTAAACCAATGAATGAGTCAATTGTTTGATGTTTTCATTGAATTCAAGTATTGACTGATCGGACAAAACACAAGACATAACAATAGTATTGAAGGACTGATTGTTTTCACCAATTGTTTTGATAATTAATCAGTTATTGACTGACAGAGTGACCCATCAATGGACACAAAAGATAAAGAAGTGATTGATTTGTCAGAAGAATGGGATGAAGACAACGATATGTATGATGTGTCTCGTGATATGGTCTCACTTCCCATACAGAGTAAGAATGCTCTTCGGTATGTATCGGTTGTGACCACAAACTGATTAAATGATTGATTCGGTTGTCATTTGAATTTGATTTGATAACAACAGAGACATCGTTACCGATAAGGGATATGAGTTCGAGTCGGAAGAAAGTCCAACGGAGGAAGAAAAAGATGAACAGGAAGTCTATTGGACTCGCGACCAGATATTGGCTAATTTGGACAAAAATCCAAAGCCCAGTGACATCGGCGAAGATTCCGAAAATTATGACGAAAGGATCAAATTTATGGATACTATTATTGCAGACGGAGTCTACAAAAAGTTACTTCGAAACGGAACTGGAGAACGGATTAATGAGAAAAGTGCTGTTTTGTATAATCTTAACGGTTATATTGAAGGACAGGACGAACCATTTGACTCGACATGGCTTAGGGGTCGACCAAACAATCATCGGCTAAGTCACGATACTTTACTTCCCGGTCTTTATTTTGCTATAACTTCTATGAAAAGAGGTGAACGATCTGAGTTTGTGGTGCGACCTAACTATGCATATCTATCGATGGGTTGTCCACCGCGAATACCACCTGATTGTACGGTTTTGTTTATCATAGAAGTGATTAAAGTGTTCGAAGAGGGATCTTTAGCTCATTTTGATACCATTCCTTTTGAGGAACGATCAGAAATTTCTTTTGAAACAATCTATAAGTTGTGTGATGAAGAACGTGTGTCAGCCAATGGTTACTTTAAAGCCAACCGTATCCGTGAATCTGCTTTCCGTTACAAACGTGCCATACGTTTTCTCGAAGATCTTACCTATAAAACAAATGAAGAACAAAAGACATCAAATGAATTATTATTAAAACTTTACGTCAATATTGCCAACGCTTACAATAAATTATCGAAGACATACTTTGCAATCTCTTATTGTAAGAAAGCACTGGACATCGACTCTAACAATATTAAAGCCCTCTATCAGCTCGGATTGGCAAAGATGTGTAACGAAGAGTACGAAGTGGCCAATAGATTGTTTCAGAAAGCACTCAAACAGAAACCTAATAATACAGATATATTAGATATTATCGAACGGTTGGATCAACGTATGAATGGTCAGCGAATAGTCGAAGAAAATCTTTACCGAAAAATGGGCTCAATTTTCGTTAGCAATAATAAAAAATAACTTTCAAATGATTTTTTATTTTTTGATTAATCAATGAAACGCTTAATTCTGTTTTTTATTCTGGTTTTATTAAAACAAATTTTATAATAATTATAATTATTATGAAAATTTGATAATTTTGTTATTAATAAAGAATATAAATGATATAATTACTGTAAATTTATACAAAAATATCTATTACCGGTCATTAATTTTTAGTGCACAACAATTACCGTAGTTTAATTAATGTCGATTTTCCACAAATATAGGAATAAATAACTTTCATATAATAAATAATATTACTGTATATTTATATCCAAATTAAAAAAATATATTAAATACATAGCTTTTTGAGAAAACTACTGTAAGATTAATATCATTTACTGGTAATATGTTTTTAACTTTTCGTAATAAACCTAAAGTTTTTTCTTCAAACACAAGAGATGGTCAATATTACAAGCAATCCGTAGTAGTGATTGCTTTGGTCGACCACTTGTTTGATTAGTCGTCAAACTGATTGTTATAATTTGTTTGCAATTGATTTAAAGTTAATGTAAAGAAATAGATATAATTAAATTTATAACACTAAATAATAAATTAATTGCTAATTATTATAAATTTTAATCTTATTATTGAATTCATGTATTTCACGTGCAATAGAATATTCTTAATAACATTGCATTCAAACATTTCATAGCAATTATTAACTGGTTTAACGGTTCGATAGGAAAACTGTTAACGGATTTAAGTAATTGAGTTCTTCGACAGAAATGAGTGTCAATCCCATCAAATGGAAGACCAAAAAATCTAAGACAAAGAAGACAACAGTTTTGAGTAAAAAGAAGTCGACTAAAAGTGTTGAAATAAACTTTGTTTTAGAGAATTCAAAGTAATTTGATTTTAAATCAATTGATAATTATTACAAATTACACAAATTTAATACTAACTCATTTACTAGCGATGAAAGGAAAGTATGGATGGAAAAGCTGTTTGATCTTCAAAGAAACGCCGTTTTCGTCGACTCCAATATCGTGACCTCAGACTTCCAGAAGTTCCCCATTGATCGCAATCTCTTTGCAGCCATCAGTCCATACTTTATGGCTCTCTATTCAAATGAATTGTATTCAGAAAATCAGAATCAAGAAGTGTTTTTACCGGACATCTCATCAGAGATCATAAAAATCATTATTCATTTTGTATATACGGGACAACTGATTGGCATTAATGACCACAATATTGAAGCACTTATTCAGGCAGTGAATAGACTTCAGATCAATGGTGCGACCGATTATTGCTATGAATATTGGATCAAATCGTTAAACATAAAGAATTGCATTCGTATATTTGATTCATTCAATTTATTAAATATATAAATCTATAATTAAATGTCTTATTTTTAAGGTATCTATCAAATGTCACGAATCCTTTTTGCCACTCAAGTCATCGAAAAATCAAAAGAATTTATTCTTTACAACTTCACTGCAGTAATCATTAATCTAATAAATAAATTATCAGTTTTTTAACAATTGATTTGTTTTGTTATTAGATTTGCACCGAATGTCCAGATTTTTATTCACTTAATAGAGACGAATTGGCAGACCTTTTAAGTGATGACCGATTGAATGTAAGCAGAGAAGAGTTTACATATTCAGCGCTTATTTCTTGGATTTCGGCTAACAATCAACGCGTCCAACATTTTGATAAATTGCTTAAAATGGTCCGCTTTGGCAATTCATCTCTTAAGTAAACTATTTTTTAATTTATAAATTTATAAAAAAATTCAAAAATTGTTTTTTTTATTTCTAAGATTTGTTGAATCGACTGTCAGAGAGAATATTCTCGTAAAGGATAATCAAGAGCTGAGTTCTTATATGAATAGAGTTTACGACACTTTGAGTGATATTCACGCAAATCCATTGCCGTCAAAGTTTGACATTCATTTACATCCGTTTTTGAGACCAAGAATTCCTCGAGATATCCTCTTTGTCTTTGGCGGTTGGAGTGCCTCTAATGCCATCAACAACATTGAAACCTATGATTGTAGGGTCAATAAGTGGTATAACATTGATAATCAGTGCTTAATGTAAGATATTGTCTTTATATATACTCTGAATTAAGTAAAATATAATTAAAATTTACTTTCAAGTCAAGCGCCTTATCGTTCATATCATGGCTTACTTTCATTTAATGGTTTAATTTATGTCATCGGAGGCTTTGATGTAATTATTAAATAATTTTAATTTAATTTTCAATAAGTTTGTTATGATTTAAGGGTCGACAACATTTCAATACCGTTTTTGCCTTCAATCCATTGATCAGAACTTGGTCTGAGAAGTCCTGTATGCATACTCCGAGGTCTGTACTTTTATTTTCATCTTTTATTTTTTATATTAATTAAAGTTATTTTATATCTTATATTAAGATGTTATGTAAGTGTTGCAGTTTGTGATGGATTCATATATGCAATGGTAAGCTTAAGAATTATTTGCTATTTTCTCAACAATACTATAATAACAACTTCTTATACTTAAAAAAGGGAGGATTTGATGGAAGTGTTAGAACCAGTTCTGCAGAGGTAAAGTCAAAATAGTGTTTTATTGACATTCAATGCTTTAATCTTAATGTTTAATATTTTAATAGAGATATGACGTGAAGACAAATCAGTGGCAATTCATTGCTCATATGAATCACGCGAGAAGTGACGCGTCTGCGACATCAATGGGCGGAAAAGTTTTTATCGTCGGAGGCTTTAATGGTTTATAATAATTATGTCAAAACATTTTTTATTATTTAAATTATAAATTATTTTCAGGCAGTGAAGTGCTAAGAAGCGCTGAATTGTACGATCCGGAGACCAATGAGTGGACACTTATAGTACCAATGAATACTCCAAGAAGTGGCGTCCAATTGGTTTCTTATGCTAATCAATACTTGTTTGCTATCGGCGGTAATGATGGCAACACAAGACAGACAAGTATTGAAAAATATGATACTCACACAAAAAGTTGGACACAATTGACTAATATGTCTACTCCTCGATCCAACTTCGCGTGTGCTGTACTTGAAAACATCATTTACGTGATCGGAGGCTTCAATGTTAGTTAAATATATTGTTAATCTAAATGTTATAATGTTTAATAAAATATAATGTTATTTAAATTGTTAATATATAATGACATAAAATTATCATAAATTTCATTTTTAATTATTATAGGGAACGACAACTATAGCCGAAGTGGAGTCCTATAATCCGGTGACCAATAGTTGGCAAGAAATGTGGCGAATGGGTCAACACAAGAGTGCTTTAAGTGCTTGTGTTGTCAGTGAACTGTCCAATAGCCAGATATATACGTGGCTCCGACGGGAACTCAATATCAATGCCAATCGATCACAAATCACCACAAGAAGACCAAATGCCACAAATTAGTTACCCATTTGTTTCAAAGAGTCTAAAAACTAATTATATACTGTATTTTATTTATAACTATAATATCCTTTTAATTGTAAACTTCATTTGAATGTATTTACTATATATATATAATATTTATTCAAATTGTAAAAATTAAACTTTAAAGTTGTTTAAAAATAACTATCATAATTCATAAGTAAAATCAACATTAAATTAATAAAAAAAAGTTTATATTTTTAAATACTATAAATATTTTACTAAAATTAATATACAGTATATTACACAAACTAATTGGTTAAATAATATTTCACTTAAAATATCAAAAAATGTCAAAACCATTATTAAAATAATTTTGAGACAACTTTTAATTCCTAATATATGTATAATTGATGAAAAAATTAAATAGATTACATATATTATTTACCAAATGATAAATTATTACACAATTTATAAATAAAAATATAGTTTAAAAATAATGTTAAACATGAGTGACACCGCATAATATTGAAATAATTATTTATCACTTTCTTCTTTAGGTTTGAGTTCATCTTTGGTGTCGTAAAACTCATTATCTGCTTCTCGTTCACTCAATTGTTGTCCATCATTGGTTTCGGTGCCATCAAACCAATCGGGAGGCGTGTAATGCATTTGAACGGACGGCGCGTGTTGTATATTCCTTAGGTTTTCCGACGCATACTTAACAATATTCTCTAAATAGGTGCGGGTATTGGCATTGTGCGGGTTATCATTACCGCCCTTATCGGACAACAGAGTAAACTCTGGCGCAAAATATTCAAAATACTCCATATATGGGATCTCATTACTGATATTTTCGTCGACAAGAAGACTCGTCTCATAAGTCCAACAGCGGGCGACGTTACGTAAAGTATAGCCCCCACCGCCTAATACAAGCAATGGTATGTTTAAGTCCTTAACAAATTTAACACACTCTCCGTGACCTTTAAATGATAGATTAAAACAACCCAATCGGTCGCTGGCCAGCGAATCGGCTCCACATTGTAATACTATAGCTGATGGTTGAAAACAGTTGATTACTTCTGTAATGACCGGCTTAAAGACAAATGCATATGAATTGTCATCAATGCCTTCTTTTAGCGGTACATTCACACTATAATATCGTCCACTTTCGAGACCCGTTTCATACATATCACCCGTTCCGGGAAAAAAATAGTTTCCATATTTGTGAAATGAAACGGTCATCACTCGGTCAGTCAGGTAGAAGGCCTCTTGAACTCCATCGCCGTGATGTATATCAATGTCGATGTAGAGAACCCTCGCGTGATGTTTGAGTAGTTCCAGTATTGCAATGACAATGTCATTAACATAGCAAAAACCGCTGGCCTCAAACTTTTTTGCGTGATGAAGACCACCGGACCAATTGATGGCTATATCGCATTGATTATTGTTAAGCATAGCTGCGCCCTGAAGACTGGCACCGGTATATCGGGAACAGAAATCATAGAGACCCTCAAATACTGGACAGTCGTCACCCACATTGAAACTCGATAAGTATTTGGTGAACTCAGTAACCGTTGAGGGCGTCACTTGATTGAGGAATGAGATGTACTCTTCAGTGTGGAACCGACACATATCGTGATATGTGGCCCGATATGGCTTATAGACTTGCATTTTCTTGTAGAGACCATAGTTGAGGACAAGTGAGTGAGTGACGGCCAGTCTTTGCGGTTTCATCGGGTGTCCCGGACCGTAGTGGAAGTTACCAACTTCGGGATCGTAGAAGTAAACCACTCGCGAGTTTCCGCCCATTTTTATATGTCTACTGTTATATATGTATTCTTAAGCCGATTGGATCAGTTGTGGTCAACAAAAACTATACCATTGAAGACATGAATAGCTCACCAAAAATATCATACATTTTATGAATTTATTAAACAAAAAGATGTCACCACTTATGACATACCATTGTTTATGACATTTTAATTGCAAATATATTGATAATAAATTACGTCAACAATCATAACATTATTGTTTAGATAGTAATCAATGGGATAATAGTTATACATATATAACGACCCTTTAGGACGTTATTACTGATTATTTGAATTTACATGAATATCGGCGTTCACTTAATAGTCAAATATTATATCCCTTTCCGCCCAACAGTACTAACAATACTATAGTGTTTGAAATGTTAGACATTTTAATAGTAGACAAACTCTTATCAAATATACATTAATTGTATGTTTTATTCAATTTTTTGTCTAATATTTTTTAATAACAAATTTAATTGTATTTAAATGAATCATTTGATTCAATAATATATTAATATATAAGTATTAAACTGTAAATCATTTAACATATCTATCGCTTGAAACAAAACATTCAATTCAAATGTAAGTCAAAAAATTGATTTTTATTTTTCAAATAATATATGTTTTACTCAATATTTTTGTTGTTTATTAAAATCAATTAAAATATTACTATACTTTCACTGCAATCACACAAATCAATGCCAATATTATAGTTATAACACTTATAGTTGTATATTATTTAACCTATATTTGTCTATTTAATGTTAAAATTAATATCAGATATAGAAAACAATTATTTAGCATTTTTTAAAAACTCAAATATCAAGTAATGATTACAAATGAAATGTGTTTTTAATTAAAACATTTGATTGAAGACATTATTTCAATGTTTTCCGTATGGGTTTTATACTAAAAAAAACAAATTTGTTTTAAATTATACACTTTTTTTTGCTAACAATTAGACTAAATTTAGTAAAGATTTTAAAAGACTGATTTATAAATTGTAATAAATATATCTTTGAATATTTTATATAATTTGTAAGTTTTGTTTTTGGGTAATATTTGCAATGCTTTTTAATATTATTTAAATAATGTATTAATGAATAATTATAGCAATGAGTGATGATATTATCTTTCGGGTCTTAATAACAATTGAAGACATTTATTACCAACATATGCTGACATTGCTATTATAACTTATGATATAATGATTTAATTTGTTTAATTAAAAATATTTGTAGTAATTTATCTAATAGTTTGATATAATTATCTGATAACAGTTGACCAGTAATGGGAACCCGAGTATATATCGGTCGTATCAGTTATGATGTCCGCGAAAGAGATATCGAAAAGTTCTTTAAAGGCTACGGAAGAATACGTGAAATTTTAATGAAAGATGGATTCGCTTTTGTTGTTAGTATTTGTTGTAATTTAATGACTTATTTTAGTAATTTAGAGTTTATATTAATTTATTTTAATTGTTTTATTAACAGGAGTTTGATGACCACAGAGACGCTGACGATGCTGTCTATGAACTCAATGGCAAAGAATTGTTGGGCGAGAGGTATGAGTTTATAGGATTTGCTTTAATATAAACATATAGTTATTACTGGATGTCTTGATTGGCGACCATTTATACGCCAATTTTTATGTCTCTGTTTAGAGTTAGGGACTGTTAGGATCCGATATAGTTTAATACATATGAACCATAAGTCGTTAGTTATTGATTAACACGTTATGATGAGATAATTGATAGATATTAATAATTAACAAAATGATAGCATTAATGATAGGGATATATAAGCAGAGACACGATAAGTGATCTGATAGTGGATGTGTTAGCTTAAACCTGTCTGAGCCAATGCTGTCTGTGTCTGTGCTTATGTAGAGTGTCTGTGGAATTAGCCCGGAGATCCACCAAAAGACCATATTATAACCGCTCCTTTAGCTCCTCTCGTGGTGGCCGAGAGAGACGTCCACGTAATAGTTGGATCGACAAGTAAGCAATGTTTTATAACTTTCCCTTCCCTTTCTATTGGATAGAGTGCATGTAGAGTTCGCTAGAGGTCCATCACGAGGTCGGGCACGATTCAGGCCATACGGAGGATCATCCAGAGGTGGAGGAAGAGATGGAGGAGGAGGAGGTGGTGGTGGCGGCGGCGGCGGAGGGTATTATAGTAGTCGTGGTGACCGACCTTCTGGCGGACTTACTTATGCTGAAAAGTAAGGCATTTATTTTTTGACTTTGACTCACAGCACACATAAATTGTCGCACTTTGACCATCACTTACTACCTGTGCGCAAATCACCAAATTGGTTGGCACCGATTATACGCTTCAATTCCCATACCAATTCATATATCATTATTTAGTTACCAATATTTGACCAGTTATTGTCGATTAATGACAATAATTGATCAGTTGGTCTAATATGATAGCTATCATTGTGTGTTGTTTTGTGTCATTGTCTTAAATCTTTAATGATTTACTGAACAATATTTTCTTAAAAACTCGATGTGTTTGTATGACATGACTGCTTCAACCAATCATATGATTACATGTCTTCCAGATATGGTCCTCCGAGGAACACTGAGTACCGGGTGATCGTCGAGAACTTGAGCTCAAGAGTCAGTTGGCAGGTATGTTCACTTATACTATCCATTATCATTGTCTCCCATCTATTCCTCATTGTTAGTCATTTATAAATATATTATTTTATGTTAGTGTCAATCAAATCGAAACATATGTTCACTTCATATATGAAGCTAACATATGGTTCGGTAATGGGTTTGTAATTAACGGGTTTATTAGTGACCAGATATTACATTATAAGATTATGGAAATATAGTATTAATATATTGATTATATAAAATTATTGTCAATCTTTTACATATAAAAAATGTCTGGAACTGCAATCAAACCAATCAAAGTTGATGAATGGTTAGCACTCTCATTGGGTACCACTCAATGTCTCAATGGGTCCTATCTTTCTATCAAATACATTGTCGCTCAGGTGTTATAAGAAACATAAACCCAAACTAAGACTCAGACGTTAGACGATTGATGAGATGATCAGACAGACAGTTGTTGGGGGCATTCATTGCTGACGATGTGTCACACCTACCATACCCTCTCTGTCGTTACGGACTATCATAGAAAACAGTTGATGTCTCCTAAAACAAAAGCATTGGTGACAATGTTTGGTCAGACCGTATCATACATACAGAAACCGATAGTTGTATTGTCTTTGATTCCTATCAATCGCTCGCTTTCGTCCGTAAAAACGCTGGCCGTAAATACGATACGTCGCCTAAATTAATAAATTAAAAATTAAATCATATTTTAGCCATAAAAGCGACAAAACTGATTGGCGTTTCAGACCTTTTGCCATACAATGGTTGTCCACTCAAATCCAAACAATAATTGCATTAATAATAATGCATTTGATATTTTGTTGATATCAATGAATATCACTGTTAATCATAAACCGCTTTCTTTGGTTTCCTTTGTGTGTCCTTTAAAATCAATGCCGAAATCCGTTGCGTTTTAAAACTCATAATAAGGTAATCACTACTTCTCTATAATTATAAATTTCATTAACCATTTGATTAATTGACTGACTGAACGAACAAACAATACATTTTAAAAGCTTAGACTTTATTTGAAGTGTCAGCCAATATATTGTCAATCCATCATAAAGTTAGTCTCTGTTTTTTTGAGGCATTTTAATAAATAATTAAATATTGATATTTTTAATTTATATTTTCCCCATAACTATAATATTTGTGATGCATTTTATTTTTATGGCTATTTGTCGGTGTGTGTATAACTCATATAYTTTTACTATTTATTAATAACATTTTTAACGAAAGTAATGTTTTTCTGCTTAATATGAATTGTTATAATAATACTTTATTTGCGATAAAAATACAGGACCTCAAAGACTTCATGAGACAGGCCGGAGAAGTGACGTATGCGGACGCACACAAACGTGAGCGCAATATGGGGTAAGTTATGGCCACTGATTGTCTTTTTGAATATTGAGCTAAACTTTTATTTATATTTGTTGAACAGTATTGTAGATTTTGCCTCATATACTGATATGAAGAATGCTTTGGACAAATTGGATGGAACTGATCTTCATGGAAGACGTATCAAAATGGTTGAAGATAAGACACGACGCCGAAGGTTTGCAATAATATATATGATTTAATTGTTAAGTTTTCTAAATTTTAAAAATGATTTAACAGTAGGTCGAGGTCTCGATCCCGTTCGAGGTCACGATCGAGATCACGTCGCAGCTCAAAGTCTAGGAGTCGCAGCAGATCTCGATCTCGTGCTTCGAGAAGTCGCTCGAAATCGAAGTCAAAATCCCGTTCGAAGTCTCGCTCTAAGTCGCCTAAGCGTAACAATAAGGACAGTAAATCGCGTTCACGAAGTAGGAGTAAGTCGCCTAATGGACGTCGCACTCGGAGCCGATCAGTGAGCAGAGACCGCTCTAAGTCGAAGTCTCGCTCCCGTTCACATTCACGATCGCCGTCGGCTGAGAAAAATGACCGCTCGCCAGACCGATCGGAAAATGGAGAAACTTAATAATAAAAATCTATTGACTTATAGTCTGTTTACTACAAAAAACAATTTTCGACACTAAAATACAAATTTCATTTCACATTATTTTTAAGTAATTTGTTTTTAGACGTAATCCATAACTTGTAATTGAGTATAAATATATACATAACTATATGAATACATTTTAACCGATATAACCCAATATTAAATTATCTACTAAACTATTTAGCCATTTAAGCAATGATTTCGACAAATTTATGTTTAAGACATAATATACTTTGAAATGTATTAAAATTGCATTTTTTTCAATACAAATATAAGATTCATCACTACATTCAAAATAATTATAAAGTTTTTCGCAAATATTAAATAAAAACGTTAAAAATGAATGTTTTGTTACGTTATTTATGTATTATTATAACTAAATTTTAATGCTATTATTATAATATATAGTATCTGACTATTAGTGCAATTGTTTAGCCAATAGAATGTCTGAATTTTATTGGTTTGAAAATGTATTGAATTTATCRACAGTTGTAAACAGTTTAATACATTGACTATTGTTCACAACATTTGTAAATAATTAAAGTGTTGTTTATTTACAATCAATTAATCGATTAATTGTTTAGTTATTTATTTGGTGTAATTGATATCATTTGTTAATATCTTCATTATTGTCATCGTTGACAATACATCGGATCCCATTACATGATGAATGATAAAGAAAACGATGACTTCATGTCTGCTTTCGATCCGATCCCCACTAACGGCGGTCGCAAAAGTTGTAAAAGGAGGTCATCGGTGAGTGATTTAGTGATTTAATTAAATCTATTGTTAGATCCAATTAATTGTTATTATTATTAGATATTAAAGGCATTTGAGACCAATTATGGCGAAGAGCGACGTACATCCCGACGGGTCAGTTGGGCCAACACTTATCAATATAAGTATGTCTTTCAGTGATTAATCAATTATTATAATAATTTAATTTATATTAGGATTTGTTATAATAATTGGTATTATTTGTTACATTTAGAGAGCTTTTGGCCGACGGAACAGCTGTTATCAAAAGTCAAGAGATGATGATTTGTAAATCGGATGACATTTTAAAAGATGATTCTATGGCTATCGTCACCGATGATGATGACACCAATGTTATCGATTGTTCCGATATTAAGAGATTCAAACCAAACTCATCCGATGACTTTACTGAAACTTTGATGAACAAGTCGATGACTATTGTCAATGCAGAAGATGACAGTGATATTATCAGTATTTCCAATGGTAGTGATAATGCATCTATCGGTACTAATAAATCAATTCATTACATGAGTTTAACAACTATGGATACCTCAATGTCTTTAGCATCAAATATTACCGATAAGAATCCAGATGTAACCGATAGATCCAATAATGATTCGATGGTTATAATAAATGAAGACGAAGACGATACTAATATTATCGATGATTATACCAAAAATTTGATTAATAAGTCAATGAGTATTGTCAATGCAGATGATTATACAGCTATTGCTAAGAGTCAAGAGAATATCACATTTAAATCATTTGATTCAAGTATTTTAAGGGATGAATCGATGGCTATGGTAACCGATGATGAAGACACCAATGTTATCGATTGTTCCGGTAATAAGATATTTAAACCAAATACATTTACCGGTAATAATAACCAAAATTTCACGAATAAGTCTATGACTATTGTCAACGATGATGACAATACAAATATTAGCTGTTCCGAGAATGGCGTTGATGTTGTCATTTGTTCCAATGTTAGTGACAAACCCTCTGATAATTCATTACATGACATGAGTCAACCCACGACAACATCGTCAACAATACCGACATTATCTCGAATACAGCAACCATTAGTCCGAAAGATGCCATTATTAAAGGCTATGCCACGCGTTAACGTATTTTCACAAAACAATAGAAGTTCTTCATCCAGACTAAGTATGGGTTGGTTGGCTCAGAGCATTGTTTCCAATAATACAGTTTCAACAAACAATATGAACCAAACCTTACAAATTGGTCAAACAATGCCTAATATTTTCAAGCGAACCGAACGTAAATCAATTCAATGCGCGCCAAGAGTTAGTCTTTTAAATAAAGATTGTAATTCACAGCCAATCGATATCGATATTAATGATAATCATATCACTGGACAACCAATTTCATCAGCTTTAGACACTTGTAAAGAAGTTTTACAAATGAAAACAATTGTTAAGTTAACAGAAATTAGAGCAAATTCTGATAACACATTAAATGCTGAGACATTAAAAGATGCATCAAATTATGAAAACACAATAAACGCTGAAATATCTACAGAAATAACAGATTCATCCGATTTAAGTTCTGAAACTAAATCATCAGATTCTGAGACAAAATTATCCGATTCTGTGAAGTCATTGGATTCGGAAACAATCAAACAAACGATGTCTGACATGAGTTACGAAACAAGTAATGGTATGTCAATGGATTGCAGTAATATTGAAGTCTCAAATAGTAACTCAACCTCTGAATCATCTAAAGAGATGAGTTCTGAACTGAGTTCAAGAACTTTGTCTCTACCTTTAGATCTAACCCATGCCTCGACATCTCCACTATCAATATCAATGATTAATTCTACTAATGATTATTTAGTTTCCAGTCCGACAACAGTGGATAAGACTTTAAATTTTACATTTAATGAGCCATTAGATGAAGACTCCAATTCATTTGATCCATTTATTCACACGAACCGATCTTTTCACGCGAACGCTTCGTTTTATGACACGACTACCAGCCCTATGCAACTGTCGTTTATTGTCAGACAGGACACACTTTGTATATTAACAGATCAATTGGAGAAACAAATGGAAGACATAGTAATCCCCGCTGAAGATCACAATTTGATTGTAATTACTCCGGATTCTACAGAAAAAGATTGCAATGATATGTTTACTCCATTGAAAAAACTTGACGCAAAAGAATTAGATTTTACTTATGAAGTGCTAAATGAAGATAAGGCTATTATAAGCTTTCTTTGGGCAACATTCGCTCTGGAGGTTAAATTTGGTGGTCTTCTAGACAATACATGCCTTCCATTTCCTGTTCGCCACATTATAGCCATTAACATGAAGTCTATGGTGACAGCCGAAGATTCCCTTCAGATGAGACAAAAAGACTTGATGTTAAAGTTTGAAGAACTGCACAAACCATTGATAACAATAGCTCACGACTTAATCATATCTTATTTTCAAATGGAAGAACAAGACATCAAAGCAAAGCATAAGACCAGTTCAACACTCGATGAACTTCTCACATATATCTCTGTGAGAGCACAAAGTGCTAAGAAACTACTCATCGAACTTCGGGTCATCCAATCGGCAGAAATTTGTCGATTCTATCCTAAAGACAATAAAGATCGCTATCGGTGTGTAATTGATTTCGTAATCATTTACTGGTAATTAAAAAAGATAATTAATGTCATAATTCATTATACTTATAGATTGGTTGTTGAAATATTGGGTATAATAAAACCAATTCATTTAATTTTTCACATCAATGCCAAGTCATACCCGGATGAAGTTATTCGTCCCAATGTAAGAATTAGTGCCGAAGATAAACACTATTTATGGTATGTTATTAGTAATGTAATTAATATTTTTAACTTAATCATTCCATTAATTTATTTATTTCAACTGTTTAATTATATCCAGTGGCCAACAATTTTCAGCCGCATTTTTACGAATCCAATGTCGAAAATTCGATTACATTAAGCGACTAATTCGTGGCGCAAAAGCTTTCATTAAGGCAAAGAAGACACTGATGGCCAGCGAACAGATGAAAATCAAACAAAAGAAAGCCATCGAAAGTGCAAAACTTTCCGAATCAATGATGACTTTTTGAAAAATATCATATTTTGTTTATTATATAATCCTAATGTAAATATCTTTATATATTATTTCATTTTAATATCATAAATAGATAAGTATTAAAAATTTATATCTATCTTCACAATGCTTTTTTAAACCTAACCTAAATACTATATAATAAAAATCACTTATTATACTAATTGTTACAGTTTTAATTTAAACTTTTTATTTTAAAAATTAAGACTTTTTAATTAAAAATAGAAAAAATGTTTACATATTGATAGTTAATTTCTTTATTAAATCATTGATTAATTAGTAAATTACATAAAATGCTGGATTTATATAAAATTAAATCAATAGATAGGCTCATCAAAAGCTTTAAATAATTTTATTGCCAAAAAGTTAATCAAATTTAGATAAAATGAATAATTAGAAAATTGTTATAAATTAACGAACGGTAGCAACAATGTCATCAATTTTAAGAATAGAGCGGACAGTTTCAGCGGCCAAATTGATGGCCGATAGAGTCACCTGAAGTGGTTGGACGACATTCTCCTCAAGTATATCGGTAACCATTCCAAGTCTAACATTAATACCTGCATTCTTCTCTCCGTTCGCGTGCTTTTGTCTCAATTCAGTGACCGTTGAGATTGGATTGAGTCCAGCATTTTCAGACAAAGTGAATGGAATTATCTCAAGTGCTTCGGCAAAGGCTCGATAACAAACGGCATCCAATCCTAATAGAGATCGACTTAATTCAGTTAAACGTATCGATAGCTCAATCTCTGGAGAGCCGCCGCCAGCAATCAGTGCCGGCTTTAGAACCAAACACCGAATAACACAGAGAGCGTCATGAAGTGAACGCTCGGCCTCTTCGAGAACCAGTTTATTTGATCCACGAATCAATATATTCACCGTTTTGTTGGCATTCACTGCCGAAACACCGGTTATCTTAACAAACTTAGCTCCAGGTATTTCTTCAACAGAGTCAGCACTAGACAAGGCGTCGGCTGTAAAGTGATCTAAAGATGCAATCGGTCGACAACCTAAAGACTTGCAAACAAACTCAATGTCTTCGCGTTCAATGTCTCTAATGACAGCTATCTTGGCTTTGGCTAAGAAATGAAGAGCCAAATCGTTGAGTGCATCTCTAAGAATAGACTTTTGTATCAACAATACATTGCATCCGGTTTTCTTAATTTGTTTAATTATATTCAATATATAATTGCGCTCTTCTTTAAGTATGCGATCCATTTGTGTGTAATCCGAGACAATCACTTGATTATCCATATCCGTCTTCGGCGGTGATATACAAAACTGTATTAAACCAATCTTTGCTTTCTCTACTTTTTTGGCCCCAAAATCATTAGCAAATCTTTGTGGTAAAACCAGTCCATCGATAGCCTGCGTGTCGTCCAGAGTTCCGCCTAATTTCTTAATGATCTTAATATCTCTCAAATCAACACTATTTTCGTCTTTTACTTTAAGAACAGCATTGACAGCTATCGGTGACAATAATGACGAGTGTTGTGACACAACTTTACTATTCAAACTAGTTGTGGCCACTCTTATCAATGCATCCGTATCTTTAAGATCGACTGGAATTGTCATCGATTCCAATATTTCTGAGCATTTTTTGGCTGCACTTTGAAATGCATCGGATATGCGAGTCGGATGAATACCTTTGGCCAACAGCTTCTGTGAAGCGTCGAGAAAGGATCCGGCGATTACTACAACACTGGTCGTGCCGTCGCCGGCCTCAATATCTTGTGCTTTAGACAACTCGACCAACATTTTAGCGGCCGGGTGTATCACTTGCATCTGTTTCAAAATGGTGGCGCCATCATTAGTAATCGTGACATCGCCATTACCCGCTTGTATCATCTTATCCATGCCTTTTGGTCCCAAAGAAGTCCTGATGGCATCGGCCACTGCTTTAGCGGCCGTCATATTACTCGATCGGATCTGTTGTGGTTTCTCTCTGTCTTTAAAGCTCTGCTCCTTTGATGGTCTCTCGTTTGCTGTCATTATTATCGCACAAAGTATTTGTCGTTTGTTTTGAAATAATTTCTTTATGAATGACTTGTTGTCAACAAATCAATTGAATGATTGATTCAATGATTGATTCAAAGTATGAAATAATTGACAAATTATTTAAAATATTAATTCAATTGTTGTTAACAAACAATAAATGTGTGGAAAATGTGCTCCGATTTAGACCTAAGTTTGCATTGAATGTCACGTGACTTACGCCGACACAGTGTTCACAAAGTCTATGACTTTTTTGTTGAATAATTGAAATTTTTTTTAATATAATTTAATTCAAATTATATTATATATTAAATTAATTGCATTTCATTTAGTAATTATTATTCATAATTGAAATTCTCTATTGTATTGATTGTTTAATTATTTATTTATTTGAATTTTTATTGTATTTAAATAAATGGAAAAACTTAGTGACAAATACATAGCATTTCAAAAATGACAAATCAATTAATAAAAAATGAGATAATAATGATTGTATGAAAATAATAATATTATTATAGATGTTATGACACTTATTTAAAGTGATAGATAAATGTGCGGTCAGTCTTCATGTTTATCGGGTGGCGGACCACACGGTTGGATCATTTTCTCCATCAAATTGAATTTGATTCGCTGTTTGGTCTCATTTTCGGACAACGCGAAGAAGTTGAGGAGATCGTAGTGACCGAGATATGAGGCAATTGAGTCCCGGTGTTGGTTAACCATCCATTCAAACTTTGATGTGTCCGCGTGTCCCGTCCCGATGTATTTTGACTGCAAATGCTCTAATTGCGAGTGAATGTTATAGCGCTCGGCCATTGCTATCGGTGGCCAATAGTTTGGTCAGTCAGTCGGCTATCAGTTATAATAACCCAATTAATTGACGATATGTTTGATTGTATTGATTGAAGTGATTATAACTATTATAATATAAATAATCGATAGTTAAGTGTTGTATTGTTTTATATGATTCATCACTTTTAACACACAATCACTCAAAGCATAGTAACTGACACTTGAAACAGACATACAGTTAACACATTTTTAATTTCAATAATATTTGGTAGTTAAGGGTTAAACCAAATTAATCGGTTGGTCCTTTTATATATATATAAAAATATTTATATTTATTCAATAGCTATAAAGTGATTAAATGGTACAAAATTGTTGATACAATAATAGTGTTTTGTGTGAATGAAGTAACAAAATGTAAACATTGCATGAGTTTTCATATTTTTATTATTTATTATTAAATCATTACTTTTAAACACTAAAAGCACTCAAATATATTACATTTCATTAATTTAACGCATTTTTATTGAATACAAGATTTTAAATATTTATTGAAAACTATTTGTTATATGATTTGAGAGTCATATCAGTTAAAAGACATTTATAACAAAATTACTAAAATATTTGTATGAAAATACTTATATTTTTTCAAACAATAAATTTGATGAAAATATTAGCAAAATATTTAGTTTTCTGTTTAAAAAAAATGTTTTAATATTTAATAAATTTTTAATAAAATAAATTAATTTGTTTGACAAAAATATATTAAATGACTTCAATAGTAATGTAAAGCAAAATGTGATGACTTTTGACATAAATATTATGATTATAACAACACATCCGCTCTTTAGTGACAATCAATTGATTGAATATCTTTTATAACAACAAAACCATTGATTTTTTATTTTGTTTTTATTATTAGCTTTTATTTTATAATTTATTGATTTTTATTATTTGAATCTAATTATAATGAAATACTTTTTTGTTTCATTTATTTTTTGGTAAATTATTTGGTGTTTTATTATTAAAATCGATGACAAAATTGTTTTAATAATTTTAAAAAAATTGTTTTATGGATTGCAATAAAATATTAAAAATGTTGACAAAGTTAGCACTGTTTGTGATTTTATTGATATTTATTTTGTCGTCATTTACCGCTATTTTGTTGAATCGACTCAACACTGGCCGCGACTTTGATGTCGACCTCCGAGAGGTTCACTCAAAACTTGTGTCGGACAACGACCCGATCAGTTTGGATGACCAGTTGAAGCATACATTTTGGTTTCTTCAGGTAAATGATAAACAATTGTTTTATCAAAACATTTGTTCAAACAATTTGATTGTATTTAATGTCCAACAGATCACAGATCTTCACATTAGTCTTCACTTTGACTTTAATCGAGCGCCAGATTTGGAGCAATTTTGTACCGAATATATTGATATTATAAAGCCGTCGGTAGTTTTGGCCACCGGAGACCTGACTGACTCGCGGACTAAAGTGCCGATGGGTTCGGATGTCATCGAAAAAGAATGGATTACTTATTGGAATGCTTTGAATAAAACTAATGTCTTAAACAAAACCATTTGGTTAGACATCAGAGGAAATCATGGTTTGATTATTTGAATTATTTTTTATATAACTTTTTAATGATTTATATAATTAGATAACTTTAATGTCCACAACTGGAACAGTCATAACAATTATTTTAAGAAGTATTCAGTGATGGGATCACAGAATAAGAGTTCGTACAGATATAGTGTCAAACATGAGACAGAAATTTATAACTTTATTGCTGTCGACGCCTGTTTGAGTCCATCACCGAAAAGACCGTTCAATTTCATTGGTTTACTCAATGAAAAAGATATAAATCAAATAAAACAAATGAAAGTCCAGTCAKTGCAAGAAAAATCCAATTATACCGTTTGGTTCGGTCACTACCCGACCTCTTCCATAGCAATGCCAACTCCTGGACTTCGAGAGATTATTAAGTAAAACAAATCAATTATTATTTTTTAAAATAAAAATATAAACAAATTATATTACAAACTATTTTAGTGGACCTTATTTTTGCGGTCATTTTCATACTGTCGGCGGTTTAGTCAATCACATGTATTCAACTCAACCAACCGGTTATCTTGAAATAGAATTATCCGATTGGAGGGACAATAGAGGGATCCGATTGGCGGTTATAGATCACGGACTCTTCAATTTTATTGATTTCTCACTAAATCAATGGCCGGATTATATTGATTACAAATCCGAAAAATGCATTATATTTACAGCCAAACGAACCGTACTATAGAATGATTAACTCGACTCATATCCGGACTCTTGTATTCTCAAAGTCTAAACTAACTTCAGTTAAGTTTAGAATCGATGGAAACGATTGGATGGAAATGAAACACATTTCGGGACCACTTTTTGTTCACAAATGGCAACCAAATGAATACAAGTCTGGTCTCCATTCCATACAAGTTATGGCAATCGTTAGTCTTCTTTTTATTTCATTTTTTACTTTTTAATATGTTTTATAAAAACTATTAATATTTAATGAAATTTCAATTGAAAGGACACGGATTATAATGAAAGAACAGTTGGACACGAGTTTTCATTGGATGGATCTAAAGGTGAATTTACTTTTGGTGGACGACTTATGCTTAGAATTGGCAACAATTGGATCGTATGTATAGTTTGAATGAAAATTATTTTTATTTATAAATTTGATTTTTAATCATTTTTAGGGTTACTTTATATTTTGTTTTGCAATCGCCTCGAGTATTGTTCCATTAATTTTAATCAAATTTTTACCAAACAATAGCGGTATTTAATTAAAATATTTTATTATATATTATTATTAAACATTTATTTTGTTATTTAATAGTCAAACAACTGATAGAAAATTGTGAAACAAATACAATCAGAAGATTTGTTTTTAAATTATATTTATTAACAAATTTTAACAAAATATTGATTCCATTGATAATTATTCCACTTTATGCTACTTTCGGTTTGTTTTATTAATTGRATAATTAGTTAAAATTGAAAAATAATTATTTGTTGATATATTTGTAGGTCCATGGCTTGTGGGCTATCTATTAGATGATCACTTGGGAGTTGTTTTTGTTTGGGGTTTGTTTGTTGACTCATCATATTTACCGGGGGGTATCAATTATATGCTCGGAGCTATTTTTGTAAGATTTTTATTTAAACAAACATTTATTTTGTTAAATTAAAAATAATTATTATTTTTTTTATTTATTCAAAAAAGATACTTCTTTTCCAAATTCCTATAACAATATGTTTGTCACATATAATCTATAGTCGATATCAACAGTTAATGACATTAAACGGTTCCGGATTTGTCCAAATTTATTGCCATTTAAGACATTTGTTTTTTGTATTTTTCATTATATGTCACGTATGTATTAATATATAATTATCGGCAATTATTTGAAAATAATTAATTTTTATTTTCTTTAAATAACAGATTTTATTTTCAATAATTTATTACTTTGCTTACGGTTTAATGGCATACATATTAGGATTTCTCAACACTTGGTCTTACATTATATATATAATTTTATGGCATATGAGTACCCGTTTGACTACACAATCATTTCCGGAAGCAATTCGTCCGAAATATAGGAAATGCAAAGAATTTGATGATTTAAAGGATCAACAGATGATTCTTACGCGACCACCGATTAGGAGACAATAGATTAGATTATTATTATATTTTTAAAAGAATTTAATTTAATTTTTTTTACTAAATTATTGTTTATTCAGTTAATTGTTTTTTAATTTGTTTAGATTTTAAATTAGATTAATTTTATTTTTTATTTTATACGAAATTAGAAATGAATTTTATTTTTCAATAGTACCGTAATTATTATAATAAATTAAAAATTAATTTTTTAATTAAAATACTTTGTTAAACATTTTTTACCAAATTGTGTTGAAATCTATTGTAAAAATTTTTATTTGATTATTGACTTTAATTTTTACAAGTTTTTATGTCTATTTTATAGACTCTATCACATAAATAATTTAAATTTTGAAATTAAGAAGATTTTTTTTCTTATAATTTATTACTATTTAAATAATTTTTACCAATTTAAATAAATTATAATATATTTGAATATATTTTAAATACTGTAAGTTAATTACAACAAATATACAATTAGTTATTTTATCTGTGAATGGTATAGATTTTTATTCAACTTTAAAAATAAGTTTTTAAGAAATTGAAAAAGTATTAATAAATGAAATAATATTTTATATCGATATTATATTCTATAAAATAGACATGTATTTAGAGCACTATATAACTATAAATGCATACTATAGTATAGACTATACATTGTGTAGAATACAGTTATACAATATAATAAATTTTATATAAAATAGAGTAATGTTATTATATAATATATGTATTAATAAACTTTTTTTGTTATGATTTTCATGGGAGTAATGTTTCCAGGGAACCATTTCTAGTAGTTTTATATCTATTGTAAAATAATAATATTAAACTCATGCAATCAAACAATTAAATATTATAATTATTGATATATTATATCATATTTTGTACCCAACTTTATTAAAGTGGAAATGGATGTGACATTTAGTGAGGCCTATCGTACAAAACTTAGAAATCGCTTGAAAACGGCTAAACTTCGTGTCACTGAAAAATTTACTGCAAAAGAGGCACTCGAGACTCAAGACAACCAATTGAAAAAAGATATAGAGTTGAGGGCCAGTAGTCGAGACAATTGGAAACAATGTATTTTCGATGAATTCAATACACAATTATCCGAAACTGTTGTTTCCAGAGACGAATCATTTGAATTCTTCTTTGGAAACGATAACTTAGTTAAGTCTAAGAATAATGAGACGATAATTGATTCAAACAAAACTATTGAATCACCGAAAAGAGATGCCGAACAAGTGATTCAAATTGAAGACAATCCCGACAATCGGGATTCCCGACTATTAATTACTGATGTATTAAACTCTACAAATAATTGGAATTTTGTGGAAAAATGCAAAACTGAAGTTAAATCACGAAAAGAGCGCATAAGAGATGAAAATCAATATTTATTTATACCATCGGATAAATGTTTAGAGATTAGTGACGAATCATCAGTAAATCAAGAGTTAAAATCATTGAACAAAATTAATTCAAATCTTACGGCAAAAAATGTTAATAAACTTAAAAATAGATTAATTTCTGAAGAATTATGCGATAAATTTTTAGACACAAATAATTGTTTTATTGATAATAATGACAGAATCGATATCAAAAATTATGTCTATTATAGTCCGCAATCAGACGCCGATCTAAAATTAGTTTCTTCCGCAAAACCAACTGAAATGTCATTTAAAGATATACTGAAAAATTTGTTTAAAGGCGACAATACTAATGAACTTATTAATGATTCAACAAATGCAACAAAAAACAAAAATGAAAGAAAATTGTTGACTAATTTACAATCACTTAATGTCACAGAATTAAACCGATTAATACAACAATTAAGAATCAATGAAACAGAAAATCAACATTTAATTAGTGTAATTGAAAATTATAGACAAACCATCGATGGTTCAAATAAATCACTTAATAAAGAGTTGGCAAAAGAACTTGTGTTTGCCAGTGATGAAGATATTGATAATGACACTCGACTTAAGTTACTTACAATGCGATGGCAAGGAGTACCACAATTCAAGAATTACCGCTTTGTTCCGCTCAATGCCAAAGAGATACCAAAAGAATTGTTTGAAGAAAACACAACAATAACTCCTTTGAGTACAAGTAAACACTTTGAAGACCGAAGAAAAAATGCAATTGAATTGCTTACTAAAGTAAGTCAACAATTGGTCAAACAATCGAGCGGAACAATTGATAGGCCGCGAACTCTTGAGGATATGGTTATTGAAGAGGATATGCCAGGAATCAGGTTTACTGTTTGATTTTAATTGTTATTTATTGGACTAAACTAATAGATTACAATTAAATCAGTGCCATTGGATTTAAGATTATACCGGCAGCTCATCAACGAAGACCATTAAATCCTCAGCGAAAGGAAAGAAAAAAATTAGCTTTTAATGTGATTGAAAGCTCAGACATTAAGATTGTCATCACTATAATGCATGGACTCAATGTCCCGGTCAGGAAAAAAGAGTCAAATAATAGTGAATTTATTACTCCTGATATTGGTTAGGCATAACAATAACATTATAACCGTATTATAACATTATTATTAAAATAATATTTTATTTTTATTAGATTTTAGCTATGAATCTAAAGTGTGTCCATTTGTTGAGGCCGTCTTCCAGCGTGAGAGCGCCCGAACTAATACAGCCGACGGCACTAAACCCACTTGGAATGAGACACTATGTCTTAAGTTTAAGTATTTTATTATTTTAGCAAAATATCAATTGGTATTATAATTGTTGACATATTCTAACATTTATACAGAGCTCCAGAAGATGAATGTTTGCCATCAAATTTAGCTAAAATCAATGATTGTATTTATTTTAACCTTTTTGATGAAGTGCTTCTCGATTCAGATGAAAGTATTACCAGCGATGGCCAACAAGTAATACATAAGAGAAAAGAGCGCCGATGGTTAGGATCACTTAAGATACCATTTTCAACACTTTATCTTAATTCAAAAATTGAAGGTAAAATATATCATTTAATTAGAATTATTAAATTTTAATTAAATTGTTAAACATTTATAAAATGATTTTTTTTTAATTTCTATATTTAGGTACTTTCAGTTTAAGTACTCCTTTGTTATTATTGGGTTATGAATACGATGCTAAAGGTTGGCTATTAGGCTCCGATACCATCAATAAAGACTCCTCCAAACAAACTTATTTAACTTTATTTCTGACAATTGATCCTTCATTGCAATTACCCGAACCAATGATTATTAAAGTATGTATTTTCAGTAATTTCTACCAATTATTGTTTATATATTATACTATTATATAATATATTATTTATTTAAACAAAAGTGCGATACTTTGGAGAGTGAATCACTTAATATATATGCAAAGAAATACAAGTCTAGACTCAATCTTGAGTTTCCCAACAGAAATATTAAGACATTAGCAGTTAATATGAACGCACAAACAGTTTTGGTTACTCGATATTTGCGACCATTAAAACCGCCCGAAGAGTTTCTGACCAATTTTAATGTAACCAATGATATAATGCAACGTTTAGCCAGATATRTGTCACTAATCCCTAAAGTACCGGATAGTATAGCTATGCCCGGTGTATGTGACATATGGTGTACTTGCGATCAGTTCTTAGATATGCTGATTGGCGATGAAGAGGAACACGCGATACTTTTGTGCAATTATTTCTTATATTTGGAGAAAAGAGCCGCCATTTTGCTCGGCAATGGTATACCCGAAGGTTTGACTGCTTATGTGATTGTCTTCGAGTACGGTCGCGATCCCTATGTTTTTAATGCATCGACTGGTGAACAGTTCAGTGTTAGAGACAGTTATATACCTCTCAATTCTGTCGGATGTATTATAACACCTGAAAATGTAAGCAACGATTTTCATTATAATATTTTCAACTGAAAATAATATTCATAATTATATTAGATTTACGCCAACATTTCAAAGTCAGATCATCCAAATCGACTTAATTACGATATAAATAAAAGTTCCGATTGGAGACCATTTTTTGGCAAACAATATGTCAGTCCACCTATTGTTAGCATTCAGGTATAAACTTTTGGATTTATTTATATTACCGATAATATTACTAACATTTTCACACATTTTAAGCCCGAAGTTTTGAATTATACGGCCAGTGATTTTGACAGTGCTTTACAACTTCAAGAGAAACTGGAAAAGCATTTAAGGGAATGGTTTATGAAATGGAGAAAAAGGAAAACAACTTTCTTTAATAGACATATCATTCAGTCAATCAAAAAGATGTTACCACGACTCGAGAGTGTCGGCAAAGTTAATATCAATCATCTAATACAACAACTTCACGATGTCTTCGTCTTGCATGAGGTTTGTCTAATATATAGTAGAAAACACTACAAACTTATTATTATATATAGATGACTGGTTTTCCCTTAAATATGCCGTTCACTGACTTTAATTCCATAACTGAAGCCGTGTTCGCCACTGGAGTTCATTTGGCTGAAGACAAGAGCGTCGAGTTTGCGCTCACAGTCTATGTTCATCCCTATCCGTCCAATGTATTCTCGGTTTGGGTATATGTGGCCGCACTTACCAGACATTCAGAGCCTTAAATTTTATTAATTTATCGATTTGTATAATCTGTTTTATATTACTATTTTCAAAATACATATTTATTGATATTATCAGATATATATCATAATATACTATTATATATAGATATTTTATAAACTTTTAATATTAATAATTATTGCAAATGTAATCGACATTATTATCATTGTCTGCATTGCTCCACATATTGTCATTAATTAATAAAAATGTAAAATAATATCAATATTTAATTTATATACAAAGAAATAGCTTATTATTAAATTATTATTATTTATTTCTTATTGTTATTTATGATAACGTTAGTAAAAGTTCAAATAATAATTTTTATTTAATCTATAATTTAATATAATAGTTTTGTATGTATGTCTGTCTGTATGACACCTTTCCTCAACAACCATATTTTAATTCAAATCTAAAAATGTATTGTTATATTCTCAATTTTTATTTAAAGCAATGTTATTTCTATGGGAAATTTTAAATGTTTAATGAGCTCAGGTAGGTTTTAGGGACAGGTAGGCAGGTGCTCTGGAATTACATTTTGCTATATTGTATGACTTACAGGGCACCGGGAGGTTAACTACCTGTGCTAACTTTTTGTAAAATTTTCTCAAATACAAAAATTTTCAATTTGTATTAAAATTTTCAATTTTTATTTAAAGTAATGTTATTTTTATGGGAAATTATAAATGTTTATTGAGCTCAGGTAGGTTTTAGGGATAGGTAGGCAGGTGCTGTGCAATTACATTTTGATATATTTTATGACTCACAGGGCACAGGGAGGTTTGCTACCTATGCTAACTTTTTGTAAAATTTTTTCAAATGCAAAAATTTTTCTCAACAATGATAAAATTTTCAATTTTTATTAAAATTATTTAAATATATTTAAAAATCTAAAATTTCTAAAAAAAGAGTTTAGACGAATTAATGTGTATTGGTACAGTATTTTGTTACATTAGGTTAAGTATTATGATGTATAAAAAAAATTAGGCAGCCATTCAAATTACTAATGATGAATATTTTTAAATTAGTAAAAGAATTGCACATCTATACATGTTGCGCGGGACAAACTAGTAATTAATTAAAATAATAGACTTTATTAATTGTTGCAAAATTTGTAGAATATTTGGCATTTAATATACAATTAATCAACTATTTTTCAAATTATTTTATTGTAATTAAAGTGTTTATTAGAAATCTTGTTTATGAAATACCATATCATATGATATAATATACAGGTATTTCATAATTTGTTATTTACTATTAAAGAGGAGACTGTTTGTCGTGAATTCCCATTTGATTTTGTTATTCAATGTGGACTTTGATTCACTATATAATGATTTAAGAGAAAAGTTTACTATAATTTCCTGATATACGSTATATTAGACTTTTGATTACACATTATGAATGATATTACTATTGAATTTTAATATATAATAGACATTTATACAGTAAATTCTGCTTCAATTTAAATATTATACATTAAAAAATTAAGTATTTTCTAACATTTAAGTCTTGAAAATTCAATGCTAATTGAAAAATGCTAACTAAAGAGGTACTAAAAGTTTTAAACCAACACAAAACTAACCATTTTTTAAATAATAAACAGATAAGCAATCAATGAAACACTACTAGACCTTGCTTTACATGAATCATAACATATGTATTGTAGATCCAGTGCTAACTTGTTTTTATAATTTACTCTTATATACTGTAGAGTACATGTACTGAATATATAATTTATTTGATGTAAAAAACTTTGTTTAATTGCAAAACCTGAACACATTTGTCGTTAGTATCGCTTTGTTTGTTTGTATATTAGCCAGTCCTCCCTTTMCTCCCATTTTATGGTTTAGAGTATAAAAGTAATCACAAAACTGTCATTTAATTAATAAATTATAGATATTTCAAAACTAAGTAAAATATATTGACWACAAATGATTTGATAATTATTTGAGAATAATTAAAGTAATAATATTTAATCGATCGCTTAATTCAATACAATGTCCGCTTCAAAACTTTTCAAAACAATTGGTATGTATTTAATATGTATTTAATGTCATTTTTTAGCGTTTAATATGAAATACAWTTAATATTAAAATATTATTTTACAGTAGTATATAAAGTACAGTATATTCTGTATTAATGATAATTGATATTTTATTCTTAAAGTAATATTATTTATAATCTACTTTAATTTAATTAAAAAAATTATATCACTTTTTGATAATTTGTCAATAAATTATAATGTTTTTGGGATAAAAAAGTTTGAGTAAATTATACAACATATACAGTACTTTTACAATAAAATGATTAATGTTTTTAGTTTCTTTACCACATAAATGTAATGACAATTTTATAAGAAACTAAACACTTGCTTATGTATACATAAAATCAAAATCAACTGAATTTAAGTATACATAAGTTATATCAAATGTTTAAAAGATTGTATAAAAGTTGTCATTCAATGTCCATAAAAACAAATGTTTTTTTCAACACATGTTATTCACATGTATTATGAAACAATTTTTTTTATAGACTGATTTTAAAATTACTGATATAATGCATTATTGTGTTAAATCATTAAATATAAGCACAAAATCATTTACAAACACAAAAAAATAATACAATTTATTATACGATTTCATACTATATATTATATGAAACAATAGTATAWTAAATTGTATTCATTTTTTGTGTTTGAAATGATTTTGTGCTTATATTAAAATATTCAATCATTCATTTGAGTACATTTTTAACACTCACTGTACACACAATTTAATATTACGTTAAAATTATTAAATAAACTCAAATATACTCAATAATTGACAATTATTGTTAAAATGTACTCAAATATACTTTAAAAACTTGAAAACTTGATTTTTTTACATTTAATATCCAATTTTCCTGTTATATAATTTAATGATTTCTACAAAATTTAATGAAAATTATAAATATTTATTATTAATAAGATAATTCTAATAATTTTTAAATTATTTATTAAAATCATATGATATGATTGATTTAATATTAACTATAGTAAACAATTAGATATTAAAATCAATACTCAGATCTAAAGTACATTTATCACAGAATATCAATCAAAAGTTTTGGCACTAAATTGTCAATTATCTAAAAATATTAAATTTGATATAATTTCCTATATTTTAAATAAAGTATATTATTATACGATATCATGAATTATATGATCATTTTGAAGGACGGGTTGTGTTGTTATCGAGTGTTTTCCAAACCTTGAATTTGAAGGCTATTTTGAAAAGCATGTGAATCGGTATTATTTAAAAATTTAACAAAACAATTACACTATTATTCAATACTTGTTTATTACAARACATTTAAAAAGTTTTGATTTATTAAACAATAGTCAGCAAAAAAATGTTTTGCAATTAATTAATTAATTTTGTTTACTATAAAACTCATTGTACTGTATGTATGATTTGCTCGTTGAACTCAATCGAGTAGTTTATCACAAAATTCTCTATATTTTGTCATTATTTATGATAGCATTAAATATTATATTGATTTCGTTCAAAGTTCATAAACATATAGTGTTTAACTAAATTTTTGTAAATAAGATAAAAATTTTAGTTAAGTTAATGACTAGGAATTACTTTTTATAATTAGTTTTATTATACAAACTAAATTTATATTATATTATACAATATTAAACTTATATATATATATATGTAACTTATAAGTTATATATAAAATWAATTACAAATTATTATATATATAGATTGTTAAAACAAAATATTATTTACTTAAACAATGAATTTGTATACTATTTGTCATGACTTTTAWCTTACAWTATATTAGTAGTAATTTAATATAATTTGTAATAAAATAAATATYTATTTTTAAATTTAAGGCCAAATATGTCTTCAGGACAATAGTTTGAAACAGAAGACAGTTTTCAATGTCATGAATCAATTCGCACGCAATTACTCTGCGGCCGCGTATACGACCCGTTACGCTGAATACGAGACATTGCAAGTATCGGCTCCTTATGACCACGTATTGCACGTACAGTTGAATCGACCCGAAAAACGTAATGCTATGAATCGGGATGTCTTTCGTGAAATTCTTTCGTGTTTTAATGAGATCAATGACGACAAACAAAGTAGAGCTGTAGTCATATCTGGAGCCGGAAAGTCATTTTCTGCTGGTCTCGACTTTACCGATWTGTTRGATATGATTGGTCACGTGTCTAACGGTGGTCCCGATGCCAGTGATGTCGCGGCCAAAGCCAAGTTTCTTAGGAATGCGATAATTCTTTTGCAAAAYTCATTCAATAGTATTGTCAAGTGCTCGAAACCAGTCATAGCGGCCATTCACGGTCCGTGTATCGGTGCCGGAGTAGATCTCATTAGTGCTACAGATATCAGGTATTGTTCACAAGACGCCATATTTTCTATTAGAGAAGTTGGTATCGGAATGGCTGCAGATTTAGGAAGTCTTCAACGGTTACCAAAAATTGTGGGAAACGATAGTGTTATTCGGGAAATGGCGTTCACAGCCAAAAATATTAACGCAAATGAGGCTAAAGAGGTAATGACTATATTTCTGTGATATTTTTAATAATTTAAAGTAATAAATAATAATTTTTAATAAAACAGATGGGTTTAGTCGGTTCAATATTTGCTGATCACGAGACATCACTTCAGTCGGCTTTAGAATTGGCCAAAACAATAGCCACTCGGAGCCCAGTGGCCGTACAGGGGACTAAAATTGCACTYAACTATTCACGCAATCACTCGGACAGGGATGGACTGGAGTTCATGGCTAACTGGAACATGTGTATGTTGCAGAGCAATGATCTCATCACCGCTTCCACCGCCACAGCCACCAGATCTGAGACGCCGCCTGTCTTTAATGACTTATAAATTTATTCGCAATTTGTATTATATATATATATTATTCAATTAATATAATCATTAAAAACCATTCAATTGTATTTATTATAATTAAAAATTATATAATCTTTCTTAATAAACAATAAAGATTTTTATTACCATAAAATATTTTGAAAATTAGTAACTGTATATAAAATATATTGGGTTAAATTTACAAATCAAAAATATTTACAAGTGTTTAATTGAATGATAAATTATTTTATGAAATATACTTTAATAAAAAATTATATACATTTAGTTGCTTTTGTTGGTTGCTATTGTCACCAAATTGTTTGTTTGTTACTAAAACAAACTTTAAAATAGCACTCCATCTAAATAATGATTACAATATTTTATTATTGATCATTATCTGACATATCTATGTGTTTGAGTAATCATTTATATTTTTTATATTTATTTAATTGAATTTAATAATTGAAATGTAATTTATATTGTGTAACAATGACTGAATCAAATCATCCCAAACTTAGTTCAATCGATGTATTGGATAAAAGGTTTGATATTATATTTTATTATATAAATTCTATGATAACTTAATAATGAAGTAATAGTATTGTTATTCTGTATGAATTACAGTATATTTAGTAAAATTGTACTTAAAAATGGATGAATTATATACTTAAAGATATATACTATACCTATAGTTTAAATTTATTTTTACAGAATTGATTCATTGATTAATGAATTGTCGGACTTTTTAGATACAAAATCAAAGTCTATTATAGGAAAAGATGACGAAACTAATCATAAGTCAAACAGTAATAAAACAATTCAAGAAACAGATATTAATTGTTTTCAAAGTACAGTCGAAACAATTGCAGAACTGTTGGATCGGGACATCTGTGACCTAAATTTTGAATCTTTATTTCCACTTTTATTACACTTAAAAAAATTTATTAAAATGATTTCACTGACCAATTGTGACATCAATGATAAGACAGGATTAACTTTGACACTCACACACTCTAACGTTAGTCTTAACTCTATTTGGAAAACTAGTTGTTATAAAATTGAAAAASTGATTACCGATTCAATGATGAGAAGAGATTATTTTGAAAACGATTTGGATTTTGAAAGAGTTTGTAATCAAATAAACTTTTTGTATGAATTGAATGATAATAAATATGATACTAAAGAATCGTTTGACGACGGATTGCAAATTTGGAGATTTTATGATAGCATCAGATTATGTAAACTAAAGTCTCAAATGAATGAATGCAACGGTCGGTCATTGAAATGGTTTGTCAAACGAATCCATGTTATGATTACTTGTGATCTTAAACTTTATAAAAATGGTTACTTTGGTGTCTATACTATACTCTATAATGAAGTGGTTTTACCGTATTTACAAAACGTCAAAATAAAATTGATTAATGAATTGTCTTCACTTAATACACATAATATCAAAGGCTTGATTGCTATAATCAAATGTATTCTTGATTTTGATATTAAATTACAAGAAGTCAAACAAGAGTTTTCATCACAGATGGAGAGTCCAGATATTGACGACCCGTTTAATTGGAAAACAATCATTGAAACCAATATTAGTGTTCATTTGTTTCATAAAACTATTTACCAGACATTTAGTAGTGATTTAAAAAGTTTTAATTGTTTTAATAACAACTCATTTGATGAATGTTATAAATATACAGATAATAATAATGTTTTTATCTGTGTTTCGCAAGTATTGTCAAACTTTGATGATTATGAATATTTGTGTTTATTGGAGTCATTTAAAACTTTTTTATCATATGCTGTCTCAGTTAATATCATTGACTTTTTTGTTCATCATTTAAATAATGTTAAATTTGAGACAATTATGCAAAGTTATACTTTATTAAATACAATACATTATATATGTAGTAAATTAAAGAAAATTAATGTTAGTGTTGACAAGTTTTCCGAGTTATCAGTTAAAGTAACTAATAAATTGATGGCAAAACATGTATCAGTTCTCATGTATTCAAACAATGTTCACTATTGGGCCCTATATTTGCAGAGATTATGGTTTGAATGTAAATATAAGTTAACTTATTATGAGAAACGAAACCAAATCTTTGATTATGTTATGAGTGAATCCATTCATCACTTGTCGGCCACACAACTGGAAAACTATGAAATATATTTTCTATTAAATACTATCATTGATTTCCTCTTTAAGATTTCAATCTCACAAAAAGATTTACTTTTTAATAATCAAAATAATATTCATAACTCATGTTTTATATTATTCATCAAATTGGTGCTCAAAACAACTGACAATAAAAATTTTATCGACGATTTGAAAACTAATCATAATTTGCCTGAAAATAGCGATAATTTGACAAATGATCACTGGATTCAATATATTAGACCTGAACTCATGGAAAACTCGTTTTGGTTGAACACAAAACTATGTCTCGACAAAGACATCGATGACATTGACTCCAAGTTAATTGTCAGAGCATTTGTATCTAAAAATTGTGRTTTTGCTTTACATGTATTGTTAGATATGAATGATAATCATAATAGGGATCTATTAGTGACAAATGCAAAGAATATATTTGAATTGATTCTCTTACAGAGATTCAGACCTAACCTATTATCTACTGTTTTGCTCAAACTTATTGAAAAGTATTAAAATTTATACATAAGTTTTATACACTAAGTATTTTAGTTTTAATTTTTTTCTAATTTTTATTGTTATTTGAATAAAATTAGAGATAATGGTTGGCCAGAGTTCGATAAATCAACCATTAAGTGTGTTGAYCAACGTATTTGGTGGTATAAAGCCATTGAAACAATAGTCACACCAATTGTCGATCAATTTCTTGTAAATAATTTAAAGTCATTTATTATTAAATTTATTGTCACATCTGAAGTGATTCCAGAGATCGAAGAAATTTACAAAACAAATAATTTAATATATGAGGGTATGATTTATTTTAAATATAATAATTACATAAAAATTCTTTAATTTTAATTTTTATTAGACTCTGATATTTTAGTCGACGAAATCTTAAGAGTATTGTATATAACTATCAGTGATTTAATCCAAGCACTGCCCATAACTTTGGTCACATCTCTTGAATCACTGAACCAATCAGTTCCTAAAAATGTTAAGCCATTAGTCTCATCGCTTACATTAAATGTGAACATTATTTTTTTTAAATATTATTTATTTAATTATGAAACTAATTTGAAAAATTCATTTTTTAATAGTTTTTAATATCATTGACAACAAAACGATTACATGAATTACAATATCTGAGCACTGATTTGAAACAATCAAAAATAATTTTCGAGTTTTGCTGCAAAATTGAGTCCCGGTTTATGGATAATATTGATAGTGAAAAACATTTTATGAAATTTAAATCAGATCTCAATGCAAGGATACCAAAGAAGATTAGTTCTTTAAATAATGAAGACTTAGAGTTTGATATTATTAGTTCACTCATGAGTGCAGATAATGATAAATTCAAACCAATTATTGCAAGAATGCATTCACTACTTAAAGATTACAAACAAATCATTAATAAAAACATTGACAGAAATTTTGACAACAATTCTGTTAATAGATTTTATATAAACGTATTGAAAGAAAATAATGTTTGCATTCATTTTGATAGACTGTTCTCTAAAGAAATTGATTATAAATATATATTAGATTTAATAGACTGGAAATCTTTGGAAAATCAAATTAAGCTTAAGTTTGATTACAAAAGTCGATTAGTTCTCATTGAGAAATACCAATAAAATTTGAAATCATTTTTTAGTTTTTTTAGTTCATGTTTACCGGTGTTTATGACCTCAACTATAGTTGCAGACCTGATGTCTCATTTTTATCACTTAATTTATAAATTATTTGTTTTTGAAGACCGTGTTTCTATAGTTGTCAGACAATTAAATTGATTGTTTAACTAAGTATTTATTATTAAATTGTTGCTAAAGAGTATGTACAGTATAATACATTAGTCTATAGTATTATCAATTATTGATAATATTCACATTACTGTTAAAATGCATTGATGTCATACAAATTGTCTGATACAACTCAATGACAAATATAGTAAGTTTGGAAAATACTTACAATATTTTATAATATATTTTATTATCATTTATTAAATATTATATTTAAAATATATTTCTGTTTTAAACTATAATTTGATCTAACTTGAACTTAATTATAATTTATGCTATACTATTGTAATTATATATAACTATATATTGACAGTAATTGCTATTATATAAAATTTATAATCAATGAGAAATAAATTTAGAATATAATTTCTATAATGTTAATTAAATATAAAATATAAATATTATATAAAAAATAAAAATTAGTATATTTGAATGTCTGTATGAATTATTGCAATAATTAAATTAAAAATATTGTTTAAAAATTTTGATATATAAAAGTCATATTTATTTAAGTTTTAAATTAGTATAATAATGTATGATTGTACACATCATATTGTATACATATTTAATAGTACAAACCTAATGTGTAATGTAGATTAATTATAATAAATGTACACTTTATATAACAATCAATTGATACAATTATTACTTATTAATATTAATTAACATTTATTGATTGTAGAAAATGTAAAATTTTTGTAGATATTCTGATATTTTGTTTTTTCTAATTAATCGTTTATCTGTAATCAGGTCCAGTGATTTTGTGAACAATATAAGTTTGACCGGTTATGATATGGTATTTTCTTAGCATTTCTTGGTAAATGRCACTTCTTGTGTCTTCAAGAGAGATCTAAATGTCAGAGACAACGGATCAATTGAATACATCGATCAGTTCTTTTAAATACTAAATAAAATTATAAATATAGAAAGTCGATGACCTAAAGATGTTTTGTAATTACTTGATTCGACCGCAAAAATGTAAACTTCGGAGACAAATATATTTTCTATTAAAACCAAAAATAATTACATTTCTGATAATCTTAAGTCTTGAGTTACGGTCGATACCAATGAGTACTACGAAAACATTTAGTTTAMGAATACAAGAATTAGCTCGAGTTTTAAGAAGACGAAGAATAAGATCTTTCTTTTATTTATATATCTTTTAATTTTGTTTTCTKATAATCGTTTGATTTTTTATTGTATTTTAAACAAGAATTTTAATGTACATATAATCAAATAAAATATAAACMAATATTTTATATTTATTATCAATATTTTTAAGTTTTTCTCACATATCGTAATAATTTTATAGTAAGTTTGTTTTATAAACTATTAAATTACAAATATTAAATAAAACTATTAAACCAATTCAAACATTATTATTTTAAATTACGATACAAAGTTGGGGTAATAGTTTTAATCGTTATTAAAAAAATTGTAAATAACATTTAAACTTTAAATATTACGGAAATTAAAACAATATATATATATATATATTGTTTCTATATTATACTGTATACAGTATTTATTTAATTTGATTATAAAGTTTATAATTGGTGTCAAATATTATTGCAATAAATTGCAAATCATTATCTCTAATATACTTATGTCTCGACCTTTTTATTAGAGACCTTATCTTTGGATTTATTTTTCCTTTTTTTGGTGACATTTATGTTCTCTGATGTCTCACTTGTTTGGCTGACATTTTCGTCGCTTATTTTATCGACATCACTGACAACTCGTACTGAAAGACATGTGGGACGACATGTCGTGTCCACCGATGCAATCATTTTTGGTACCAATTTTAGCTAATAAAATACAATTKGTTTAAAAACTCAAATCAAACTTAAATTTAAAAAATAACAATACATTTGATAAATCCAATTCCCAGATCTTAATATAGCTGTCACTGGAGACCGATGTCATCCAAACTCTATTCTCTTTAATGTCTGGATGTTCTGTAGTCTTAACCAAACATTTTAATCGATTATTATGAGCGGTAAATGTATTGATAATACATTTGTTCTTCAAGTCATATATTTGTATATCACTGGATTCATTGCCGATAGCCATCACATCATTCTTTAACATTAAAATAAAATTAAGGATACTTTTAAAATCATAATCTGTTAATCGGATTAAACATTTGACTTACGTTTAAATATAAAATACAATGAATTCTTTTGCTGAAATCAATAGTATTGACGACACCACCGGTAGATATGTCGTAGATATCAATCCTATTGTTGATGACAACAGCAAAATGTGTACAACCGGGTGACCACTGGACGATGTGTGCGATCGCCTTAATATTGGTTACATAAGCGCACCGACCTTTTATCAGATTCCATGTCCTCAAAGTCTTGTCCTTCGAAACTGAAAGCATCAACTTTCCCGACGGATGAATACTAATTGAAGTGATGGCATCTTTATGTCCGCGTAATGTCTTCTCGCAAACCCAACTCCTTGTTTCCCAAACACATACCGTTCCATCTTCTGAAGCGCTAAACAGATGACTCGTCTTATAGAACTCGAGATCAGTAATAGTTCCCGAGTGTTGATTAAGTGTTCCGCTATCACTGCGACGATACATATTGAAGATGTGTATCACTTCATCGGTACTGCCGCTGACCATAAATTTCGGTGACGTTGACAAACATCGGACACTTCCGCAATGAGCTCTGTCAGCAAAACTCTGTTCCAAAGCATATGAACCCTATATTTAACAAACAAGACATCAAATAATAAGTCTTCATATTTGTTGTCATAATAAGTGATCAAAACATACGTCAATGCATTTCAATTGATATCCAATAAGAAACTCTTCATAAGTGCCAACAATTATCTCCATTGTTGTCATTGTAATGGTTGTCAGTAACAGACAATTTATAATTTAGTGACACTTAAACTGTTTTCATAAATTGGATCAATTGGTTGATGTCTTCAACGCAAAGTCTGTGTATTTACAACTTAATGGTTAACACGTGTTGTCATTCAATGTCAACACAGATATGAGTGTATCATAAATGATGTGATGTTTCACTTGAAGTCAGTTTTTTTATTTAATCGGTTTTTATTAAACAATTTTTAATCAATTTTGATGACCTCTGACCTGTGGTCATCACATTAATATAAAATTGTAAAATGTACATGATCATTTTATAAGTTACTTAACATTTATTTAACATTAAAACACTACTACAAACTATACAACATTTATTTAACAGTTGTTTCAGAAAATAAAAACTTTCACCGATTTTGATAAAACGTTTAAACTGTTGTCAAACTTTAATTTAATAACAAATGAATTATATTTTATTAAATAATATAATAATTTTATGTTCAGTTGAAGGGTATTGTTTAGTATAGGGTTATTCATATAATTGAATTGTTATACTGTATTAAACAGGTATTAAATTGTAAAATCAATAAAAACTAACAAACAAACAAAAATAATATTTTATACAGTAATTTACATTTATTAATTAAGTTAAAAGCAATTAAAAAATAATTTTTTAAATCTTATTATATAAATTGTCGATATATTTATAAAAATGTTTAATACAGACAGAGATTTTAGAAATATAAAAATTTTATTCAATTTTTAAAATTTTCAACAATTAACAAAATAATGTCCCCATTATCTACATGTATAACAGTATATTTAATACAACTATATTCAAATACTTTATATACTTTTCAAGATTTGACATATCATAAAATTTAAATAAAACTCAATAAATCTCAACTTTAAATATTAAAAAATAAATGTCATAATGTTAAGTTTTAGTAACCGTAAAATTAACAATGTACATTATTATTATTATTATTACAATTGCTATTGTTTAATGATTCAATTTAATTATACAACACATTATTACAATCACTTCATTGATATCATAGGCATTAGAGTATTATTAAGGTTTTAAATATTGTGGGAAAAGCTCTACAGATCAATATAATGTATTATAATTTTATTAATAGTTTGTGTAATTTGTATGTTTGATGTAATTATATTTTTGATGTTTACATATTTATTTATAAAAATATTTACTACTCTAATATATTTTTTTAAAAATGGTAATAATTTATATCATATAATGCTGAACTTAAGCACTATTAGCATCTTAAGTAATTAATCCAATGTTGTATAACGTTATTGGCATGTATGGTKTAAATAATATTTTATATATTTAAATAATTATCAATAATTAATTAATTTMTCATMATTTTTKATTTTAAACAATCA